>NC_029776.3:26846143-26853085 GCF_000817695.3 Arachis duranensis
TGAGCTTGATCTATCCACGAGTTGAGGCTTCTATTGGAGTTGAACTCCAAGTTATAGTGTGTTTTGGGCGTTCAACTCCGGATTATGACGTTTTTCTGGCGTTTAACTCCAGACAGCAGCATGAACTTGGCGTTCAACGCCAAGTTACGTCGTCAATCTTCGAATAAAGTATGGACTATTATATATTGATGGAAAGCCCTGGATGTCTACTTTCCAACGCCGTTGAGAGCGCGCCAATTGGAGTTCTGTAGCTCCAGAAAATCCATTTCGAGTGCAGGGAGGTCAGATTCCAACAGCATCAGCAGTCCTTTTGTCAGCCTTCTTCAGAGTTTTGCTCAAATCCCTCAATTTCAGCCAGAATTTACCTGAAATCACAGAAAAACACACAAACTCATAGTAAAGTCCAGAAATGTGAATTTAACATAAAAACTAATGAAAACATCCCTAAAAGTAGCTCAAACTTACTAAAAACTATATAAAAACAATGCCAAAAAGCATATAAATTATCCGCTCATCAGCACCCAACTAGTCCTGTGAACACCACCAGCGGTGGCGAACTTCTGTGCCGCTGCGACCACCACAACTCCACCTACTCCATTCTTCTTCTTCCTTCCTTCATCAGCACAGGTTCCATTCCCTTTTCCCTCCCCTGCTTCTGTTTCTTTACTTCTTTATTTCCATTGTTTTTTAATTCTATTTTAGTATTAGGAGGTGTTAGTGTAGATGATTTTCTATGTTTCTGGACTGAATTTGTTGTTGTTTATATTTCTGGGCTGATTGAATGGTTACATTGAACTGAATATGCTGTCTTTTAAACTCTGCACACCACATGCTTGATGAATTGCCTGAATGAATATTTTTTGTTTAAATCTTGTGTCTGATCAACATAGGCTTTAAATTTTTTTTTCATTAGGCATTTTGTTTCATAATGTGCAGTTGTATGCAATTTCTGCTGATGATTGAGCTTGAATTCTCATATGCACTTGAATTAATTTTGATTAGAACACCAAATTGGACTGAATCTTCTAGACTTTAGCATTGTTTGGTGAATTTTGCAGCAGTGCATACCATGTTTTGTTTAGTGAATTGACTAAGTGCTTACTCATGTGTTCTCGAACACAAATGATCACGTACAATAACTTATTCTTTACAATCCTTTTTGGGCAATGCAAGTTTATTTTGATTAAGTATTGCTTTTGGAACAAGGGTTTGGTTATGTGGTCATTTTTCCACTTTTCACCATGAATAGGTAGACGCTTCAAATGATAAATTAATTGTTGCCATTGTGACAATTTTTGTTCATTCTTCAAATTTTAAGACAAAATTAGGCAATAATCAATTTTCTTGATTTAATTCACTTTTATTGCTTTACCTAAGTTGTTTGCGCTTTGATTTTCGTTTATTCCTTTAATTGTTACTTAGGTTCCTTGATTGTGGAAAACTACATTTCCCTTTGAGCATATTACTTCTTTTTTAATATGTTTTCCTCAATTAAGTGTCTGGTTAGTTTATTGGCTCCGATTTGCATCGTTTGACTATTTCCTCTTTGCTTTTGTGATTTTCTATCTGTTTCTCCTTATTTGTATTCCATTTTTTGTTCTTTTTTAGGATGCCTCGCGAAGGAAAGGAGAAAGCCAACCCTTTGGCTCCTCCTCCTGCACGTCCGAGCACTCAACCAGACACATTTATCAGTGAGGAAGCCCAAGAGTAATATCAGAAACTGGAAAAGAAAGCCTTCCACTACGAGAGGAAGCTCAATGTACCAAAGAAATATGCAAAAGTAATTCATCACCGACTCAATTTCTACCAGTGGAGGTTCATAGAATTCGACCCTGTGGAGACTAATGAACACATGGTCAAGGAATTCTACGAGAATCTACTGAAGAGAGAGGCCACAACCATTTTTCTGAGAGGTGTCACACTAGACACCTCTGATCATATTTTAGAGGCCCTCTTACAGATTCCGCATATTCCTCCGGCACGTGATGCTTATCCTAACATAGTGAAGGACTTGACTGTGGGCAAGCTTTCCTTAGATGCCGTTCTGAAGAAGATTGGGCTACCAAAGGCCCAATGGGAATACAGCAGAGGTGAAAATGTGGTCCCACAAAGCGTTGCATACTCCGATCTGACTCCTGAGGCGAGGATCTGGCAGCAGATCATTGCTGACTACATCTTGATGAGCACGCATGCCACTCACATTAGGGTCCATGTGGCAGTTTTACTTTGGGCTATTCTGGAGGGGAAGAGGATCTCTGTTCTTCTCCTCATCAGAGACTCGATGTGAAAGGTAAACCAGTAGCAGAAGTATAACATCACTTTCCCATCGATGATCACTCGCATGGCTACTTTATCTGGGGTGGAGAGACGTTCGACAGAACAAATGTTTGTCTACATTAGCAACCAGCCATTTCTGCCATACGGAGAGTATGATGGTCTGCCACAGAAGAAGAGGAAGACTATAGAGCCACCATCATCATTAGCACCTTCAGCGCCTCCAGCACCTTCCACACTTACACCTCAACTTCAGACACCTTATGAGCTGGGTCAGGAGATTCTTCAGGCCATCCACCGCTTCGAGCACCGCAATGCCTGCCGCTTTCAATGGATTGTGGCGAAGTTTGAGGGTAGAGACCCTGGGCCACCTCCTCCAGATACACCAGAGCCTGAGACTGAGACTGAGCCAACAGCTGAGGAGCCACCAGTCGAGCCAGCAACTGAAACTGGGCAGGCAGTCGAGCCCACTGAGTAGAGAGCCGAGGAAAAGGCTGAGTAGCCAGTAGTTGAGAGAGCTCAGGAGCCGGCAGCTGTAGCTAAGTAGACAGTAGAGACAGCAGCAGAGCCGGCTGACTAGGCTATTCAGGAGACGGCAGCTGAGACCACCCTAGAGCCTTCCCGTGCTATCATTGTTTATCAGCGGCATTAGCACCTGCCACCCCCAATTTGATTTTTTTGGCACAGAGGACCGTGCATGATTTAAGTGTGGGGGAGGATCTACGATATTTTGGGTGTAAACATTCTCTCCTCAACACTTGTTTTTTAGTTTACTTTCAGTTTTTATTATGCTTTTTGTGGATATTTTTTTTAGTACTTTGACTTATGCACTACATTTTACTTTGGTTTATGTATATAGTAGTTGCTTTATTTAGTTTGCATTTTTTTTAGTTATACTTAGTAGTGCATTTTAATTATGGTTTATATATATGTTTTGAGCTTTATTTTGTTTGGTATATAGTATAGATTTTGGATGTGAATGGAAGATGTGAATAGCATATGCCTAGCTCAATTTTGATCCTAATTGTTCATGTTAGTTTTTGCGATATTGAAAATTAGGAATAGAACTAGAAAATTTTGAAAAATTGCATCCATAACATCATACACACATATAGGAAATAATTTTGGTGAAAAACAACAAAGATTTCTAAGAATTTTGTTTCAAGGGAATTTTATTGAATTGATTTGGAAAATTATTTTTATGGAACATAGAAGAGGAAACAACAAAATACCTTGTGAGATTTGAGCTTTAATGAGTGGTTGTACATTTTAACTACTAATTTTGTTCATTATGTGCTATATCTCTTCTATGATTGTTGGTGCACGAAATTGTGATCTCAACGGCGCCATAAACTTGGTACGCACAATTGTAATATCACTCTTTTTCACAACTTCGCACAACTAACCAGCAAGTGCATTGGGTCATCCAAGTAATAAACATTACGTGAGTAAGGGTCGATCCCACGGAGATTGTCGATATGAAGCAAGCTATGGTCATCTTGTAAATCTCAGTCAGGCGGATTTTAATGGTTATAATGGTTTTCGAATATAAAGATAAATAAAGTATAAAATAGAGATAGAGATACTTATGTAATTCATTGGTAAAAATTTCAGATAAGTGTATGGAGATGCTTTATCCTTTTTGAATCTACTTTCCAACACAATTAAGAGCGCACCATTTAGAATTCTGTAGCTCCAGAAAATCCATTTCGAGTGCAGGGAAGTCAGAATCCAACAGCATCAGCAGTCCTTTGTCAGCCTCCTATCAGATTTTTGCTCAGGTCCTTCAATTTCAGCCAGAAAATACCTGAAATCACAGAAAAACACACAAACTCATAGTAAAGTCCAAAAATGTGAATTTTTCATAAAAACTAATAAAAACATCTCTAAAAGTAGCTAGATTCTACTAAAAACTACCTAAAAACAATGCTAAAAAGCGTACAAATTATCCGCTCATCACAACACCAAACTTAAATTGTTGCTTGTCCCCAAGCAACTGAAAATCAAATAGGATAAAAAGAAGAGAATATACTATAAATCCCAAAATATTAATGAATATTAGTTCTGATTAGATGAGCGGAACTTGTAGCTTTTTGCTTCTGAACAGTTTTGGCATCTCACTTTTTCCTTTAAAGTTTATAATGATTAGCATCTATAGGAACTTAGAATTTTAGATAGTGTTATTGATTCTCCTAGTTAAGTATGTTGATTCTTGAACACAGCTACTTTTATGAGGCCCTCCTATCCATTGATGCTCAAAGCCTTGGATCCTTTTTACCCTTGCCTTTTGGTTTTAAAGGCTATTGGCTTTTTCTGCTTGCTTTTTCTTTTTCTTTTATAAATTTTTTTGCAAGCTTTTATTATTCACTGATTTTTCTTGCTTTAAGAATTAATTTTATGATTTTTCAGATTATCAATAACATTTCTCTTGTTCATCATTCTTTCAAGAGCCAACAATTTTAACATTCATAAATAACAAGATAAAAAATATGCACTGTTTAAGCATTCATTCAGAAAACAAAAAATATTGTCACTACATCAATATAATTAAACTAATTTCAAGGATGAATTCGAAACTCATGTACTTCTTGTTCTTTTGTATTAAAAACATTTTTCATTTAAGAAAGGTGAAGGATTCATGGAGTTATTCATAGCTTTAAGACATAGTTACTAAATACTAATGATCATGTAGTAAAGACTCAAAACATAGACAAACATATAGCATAAAACCAAAAAACAGAGAGATAAGAACAAAGAAGTTAAGGAATGAGTCCACCTTAGTGATGGTGGCGCCTTCTTCTTGAGGGACCAATGGTATCTTTCAGCTCCTCTATGTCTCTTCCTTGCCTTTGTTGCTCCTCCCTCATAGCTCTTTGATCTTCTCTATTCTCATTGAGAATGATGGAGTGCTCTTGGTGTTCCACCCTTAATTGGTTCATGTTACGACGCAATCCTTCTAGAGAAGTGTTGAGTTGTTCCCAATAGTTATTTGGAGGAAAATGCATATCTTGAGGCATCTCAGGGATTTCTTGATGATGAGCTTCCTCATGCGTCTCTTGAGATCCATGAATGGGCTCTCTTGTTTGCTCCATCCTCTTCTTAGTGATGGGCTTGTCCTCTTCAATGGGGATGTCTCCTTCTATGACAACTTCAGCTAAGTTGCATAGATGGCAAATGAGATGAGGAAAAGCTAGCCTTGCCAAGGTAGAGGGCTTTTCGGCTACTTTGTAGAGTTCTAGAGAGATGACTTCATGAACTTCTACTTCCTCTCCAATCATGATGCTATGGATCATAATGGCCCGATCTACAGTTACTTCGGATCGGTTGCTAGTGGGGATGATGGAGCATTGGATGAACTCCAACCATCCTCTAGCCACAGGCTTAAGATCCAGTCTTCTCAATTGAACCGGCTTGCTTTTTGAGTCTCTTTTCCATTGAGCTCCTTCCACACATATGTCCATGAGGACTTGGTCCAACATTTGATCAAATTTGACCCTTCTAGTGTAGGGGCGTGTGTTTTCTTGCATTATAGGCAAGTTGAACACCAACCTTACGTTCTCCGGACTGAAATCTAAGCATTTTTCCCGAACCATTGTATGCCGATTCTTTGGGTTTTGGTTCAAGCTTTGATCATGGTTCCTAGTGATCCATGTGTTTGCATAGAACTCTTGAACCGTTAAGATTCTGACTTGTTGAATGGGATTGGAGAGAACTTTCCATCCTCTTCTTCTAATCTTTTATCGAATCTCTGGATATTCGCCCTTTTTGAGCTTAAAAGGGACCTCAGAGAACTTCCCATCCTCTTCTTCTAATCTTTTACCACACCAAACTTAGAATGTTGCTTGCCCTCAAACAAAAGAAGAAAGAATAGAAGAAGAAAAAGAAGATATGGAGGAGAGGGAGGGAGGTGTGGGTTTTGGCTAAGAGGGAGAAGAGAGTGTAGTGTTGTGTGAAAATGAAGAAGGATGGAGGGATTTATATAGTAGAGGGAGAGGGGTTTGGGTTCGGCCATTTAGAGTGGGTTTGGGTGGGAAAGAGATTTTGAATTTGAAGGTAGGTGGGGTTTATGGGGAAGAGTGGATGGATATGATTGGTGAAGGGGTAATAGGGAAGAGAGATTGAGGTGATTGGTGAAGGGTATAGTGTTATTGGATTATGTGAAGAAGAGGAAAGTGGGGTAGGTGGGGATCCTGTGGGGTTCACAGATCCTAAGGTGATTGGTGCACGAAATTGTGATCATCACTGGCGCCATCAATATGGTACGCACAATTGTAATATCAACTCTTTATCACAACTTCGCACAACTAACCAGCAAGTGTACTGGGTCATCCAAGTAATAAACCTTACGCGAGTAAGGGTCGATCCCACGGAGATTGTTGGTATGAAGCAAGCTATGGTCACCTTGTAAATCTTAATCAGGCAGACTCAAATGGTTATGGATGATGTATGAATAAAACATAAAGATAAAGATAGAGATACTTATATAATTCATTGGTGAGAATTTCAGATAAGCGTATGGAGATGCTTTGTCCCTTCCGTCTCTCTGCTTTCCTACTGTCTTCATCCAATCCTTCTTACTCCTTTCCATGGCAAGCTGTATGTATGGTTTCACCATTGTCAGTGGCTACCTCCCATCCTCTCAGTGAAAATGTTCAACGCACCCTGTCA
>NC_029776.3:26853170-26858751 GCF_000817695.3 Arachis duranensis
GAATTGAATAGAAGAACAATAGTAATTACATTAATACTCGAGGTACAGTAGAGCTCCACACCTTAATCTATGGTGTGTAGAAACTCCACCGTTGAAAATACATAAGAACAAGGTCTAGGCATGGCCGAGAGGCCAGCCCCCAAAATGTGATCAAGATATTCAAAGATCTAAAGATGAAAATACAATAGCAAAAGGTCCTACTTATAGAGAACTAGTAGCCTAGGGTTTACAGAAATGAGTAAATTACATAAAAATCCACTTCCGGGCCCACTTGGTGTGTGCTTGGGCTGAGCATTGAAACATTTTCGTGTAGAGACTTCTCTTGGAGTTAAACGCCAGCTTTTGTGCCAGTTTGGGCGTTTAACTCCCATTCTTGTGCCAGTTCCGGCGTTTAACACCGGGCAGTTTTGAGCTGATTTGGAATGCCGGTTTAGGCCATCAAATCTCGGAAAAAGTATGGACTATTATATATTGCTGGAAAGCCCAGGATGTCTACTTTCCAACGCCATTAAAAGCGTGCCAATTGGGCTTCTGTAGCTCTAGAAAATCCACTTCGAGTGCAGGGAGGTCAGAATCCAACAGCATCTGCAGTCCTTTTCAGCATCTGAATCAGATTTTTGCTCAGGTCCCTCAACTTCAGCCAGAAAATACCTGAAATCACAGAAAAACACACAAACTCATAGTAAAGTCCAGAAAAGTGATTTTTAACTAAAACTAATAAGAATATAATAAAAACTAACTAAAACATACTAAAAACATACTAAAAACAATGCCAAAAAGCGTATAAATTATCCGCTCATCAGTGATCCTGTGGGATCCACAGATCTTGAGGTGTCAAGGATTTCTCATCCCTGCACCTTTTAGGCATGTAAAACGTCCTCTGTATGCAATCATGGCATTTAATGCAAGATTGCAGCTTGTTTCTGGCGTTAAACGCCCAAATGTAGCCTATTTCTGGCGTTTAACGCCATCCTGATGCTTGTTTCTGGCATTAAATGCCAGCTTGGTGCTTGTTTCTGGCGTTAAACGCCAGACAGATGCTTGTTTCTGGCGTTTAGATGCCAGACAGCTCTTCCTCCAGGGTGTGCTTTTTCTTCTGCTATTTTTTATTCTATTTTTTTTTGCAATTGTTTTGTGACTCCACATGATCATAAACTTAATAAAACATAAAAAAATAATAGAAATATAGATAAATAAAAATTGGGTTGCCTCCCAATATGCGCTTCTTTAATGTCAGTAGCTTGACAGTGAGCTCTCATGGAGCTTCACAGATGTTCAGAGCATTGTTGGGACCTCCCAACACCAAACTTAGAGTTTGATTGTGGGGGCTTTGTTTGACTCTATATTGAGAGAAGCTTTTCATGCTTCCTCTCCATGGTTGCAGAGGAAGATCCTTGAGCTTTAAACACAAGGTAGTCCCTATTCAATTGAAGGACTAGCTCTCATCTGTCAAAATTAATCACAGCTCCTGCTGTGGCTAGGAAGGGTCTTTCAAGGATGATGCATTCATCCTCATCGTTCCCATTGTCTAGGATTATGAAATCAGTAGGGATGTAAAGGCCTTTAACCTTCACTAACACGTCCTCTACCAATCCATAAGCTTGTTTTATTGACTTGTCTGCCATCTCTAATGAGATTTTTGTATCTTGTACCTCAAAGATCCCCAGTTTCTCTATTACAGAGAGTGGCATAAGATTTATACCTGACCCCAGGTCACACAGAGCCTTTTCAAAGGTCATGGTGCCTATGGTACAGGGCATTAAAAATTTACCAAGATCTTGTTTCTTTTGAGGTAAAGTTTACTGAACCCATGTATTTAGTTCACTAATGAGCAAGGGAGGTTCATCTTCCCAAGTCTCATTACCAAACAACTTGGCATTCAGCTTCTTGATGGCTCCTAGATATTGAGCAACTTGTTCTTCAGTTACATCTTCATCCTCTTCAGAGGAAGAATAGTTCTCAGAGCTCATGAATGGCAGAAGGAAGTTTAATGGAATCTCTATAGTCTCTATATGAGCCTCAGATTCCTTTAGGTCCTCAATAGGGAACTCCTTTCTGTTTGGGGGACGTCCTATGAGGTCTTCCTCATTGGGATTCACGTCCTCCCCTTCCTCTTTGGATTCGGCCATTTTGATTATATCAATGGCCTTGCACTCTCTTTTTGGGTTCTCTTTTGTATTGCTTGGGAGAGTACTGGGAGGAGTTTTAGTGATTTTTTTTACTCAGCTGACCCACTTGTGCCTCCAAGTTTCTAATGGAGGACCTTATTTCACTCATGAAATGTAAAGTGGCCTTAGATAGATCAGAGACTATATTTGCTAAGCTAGAGGGGCTCTACTCAGAATTCTCTGTCTGATGCTGAGAAGATGATGGAAAAGACTTGCTATTGCTAAACCTGTTTCTTCCACCATTATTAAAGCCTTGTTGGGGCTTTTGTTGATCCTTCCATGAGAAATTTGGATGATGTCTCCATGAGGGATTATAGGTGTTTCTATAAGGTTCACCCATGTAATTCACCTCTGCCATTGCAGGGTTCTCAGGATCATAAGCTTCTTCTTCAGAAAATGCCTCTTTAGTACTGTTGGATGCATTTTGCAATCCATTCAGACTCTGAGAAATCATGTTGACTTGCTGAGTCAACATTTTGTTCTGAGCCAATATGGCATTCAGAGCATCAATTTCAAGAACTCCCCTCTTTTGAGGCGTGCCATTACTCACAGGATTCCTCTCAGAAGTGTACATGAATTGGTTATTTGCAACCATGTCAATGAGTTCTCGAGCTTCTGCAGGCATTTTCTTTAGGTGAATGGATCCACCTGCAGAATGGTCCAGTGACATCTTAAAGAACTCAGATAGACCATCATAGAATATATCCAAAATGGTTCACTCTGAAAGCATGTCAGAAGGATACTTTTTGGTCAACTACTTGTATCTTCCCAAGCTTCATAGAGGGATTCACCACCTTTTTTCTTGAATGTCTGAACATCCACTCTAACCATGTTCTAGCTCTGTCTCTTACAGCAAACGGGAAAAGCATGAGCCTGTAGACTTCAGGATCTACTCCATTAGTCTTAACAGTATCACAGATCTGCAAGAATTCAGTTAAAAACTAATAGGGATCTTCTGATGGAAGTCCATGAAACTTGCAGTTCTGTTGCATTAGAGCAACTAGTTGAGGCTTCAGCTCAAAATTATTTGCTCCAATGACAGGGTTTGAGATGCTTCTTCCATAAAAGTTGGAAGTAGGTGTAGTATAATCACCAAGCATCCTCCTTGCATTATTATTTGGTTCGGCCATGTCTCTTTCTTTTTCGAGATTCTTTGTAAGGTTTTCTCTGGATTGTTGTGCTTTAGCCTCTCTTAGCTTCTTCTTCAGAGTCCTTTCAGGTTCAGGATCTGCTTCAATGAGAATATCCTTGTCCTTGCTCCTGCTCATATGAAAAAGAAGAGAATAGAAAAGGAAGAGAAATCCTCTATGTCACAGTATAGAGATTCCTTTATGTGAGTAGAAAAAGAAAAGAATAGAAGAAGGAGGAGAAAAATTCGAACACAGAGGAGAAGAGAGGGTTCGAATTTTTAGATGAAGAGAAGAGTTAGTAATTAAATAAATAAATAGAAGAAGATGAGAGGGAGAGAATTTTGAAAATTATTTTTGAAAAATGGTTAGTGATTTTCAAAAATTAAGAGAAAAAATAAAATTAAAATTAAAATTTGAAACAATTAGTTAAATAAAAAGATTTTTGAAAAAGAGTGAGGAATTTTCAAAAATTAGAGGGAGAAAAATAGTTAGGTAGTTTTGAAAAACGATAAGAAATAGTAAAACAAACAAAAAGTCAATTAGTTAGTTGAAAAAGATTTGAAAATCAATTTTGAAAAGATAAGGAGTTAGAAAAGATTTTTGAAATTGATTTTGAAAAAGATAAGATTTGAAAAAGATATAATTAAAAAGATATTATTGAAAAGATATTTTGAAAAAGATTTGATTTTTAAAATTAAAATTGATTACTTGACTAACAAGAAACTAAAAGATATGATCCTAAAATTTAAAGATTGAACCTTTCTTAACAAGAAAGTAACAAACTTCAAATTTTTGAATCAATCATATTAATTGTTAGTAAAGTTTTCGAAAATCATGAAATAAAGATAAGAAAAAGATTTTGAAAATCAATTTTTTAAAATTGAAATCTTGACTTGACTAACAAGAAACAACTTATTTTAAAAATTTTTGACTAAGTCAACCCAAAGATTTCGAAATTTATGAGTAAAATAAGGAAAAGATATTTTTTATTTTTGAATTTTTAATAAGGAGAGAGAAAAACACAAATATGACTTAACACATAAAAATTTTGGATCAAAACCAATGATGCATGCAAGAACACTATGAATGTCAAGATGAACACCAATAACACTTTGAAAATCAAGATGAACATCAAGACTTGTTTTTGAAAAATTTTCAAGAAAAGAAAAAGATGCAAGACACCAAACTTAGAAAATTTTCATGCTTAGACACTATGAATGCAAAAACACATATGAAAAACAACAAAAGACACAAAACAAGAAAATTTAAAGATCAAACAAGGAGACTTACCAAGAACAACTTGAAGATCATGAAACCATGCAAGAATTTTTCGAAAAAAATGCATAAATTTTAAAAACATGCAATTGACACCAAACTTAAAAATTGACACTAGACTCAAACAAGAAACACAAAATATTTTTGGTTTTTATGATTTTATAATTTTTTTGTATTTTTTCGAAAAAATTTTTTTGAAAAAAAAACGAAAACAAATAAAGATTTTTGAAAATTTTTTGAAAAGAAAATTACCTAATCTGAGCAACAAGATGAACCGTCAGTTGTCCAAACTCAAACAATTCCCGGCAGCGGCGCCATAAACTTGGTGCACAAAATTGTGATCTCAACGGCGCCATAAACTTGGTACGCACAATTGTAATATCACTCTTTTTCACAACTTCGCATAACTAACCAGCAAGTGCACTGGGTCATCCAAGTAATAAACCTTACGTGAGTAAGGGTCGATCCCACAGAGATTGTCGATATGAAGCAAGCTATAGTCATCTTGTATATCTCAGTTAGGCGGATTCTAATGGTTATAATGGTTTTCGAATATAAAGATAAATAAAGTATAAAATAGAGATAGAGATACTTATGTAATTCACTGGTAAAAATTTTAGATAAGTGTATGGAGATGCTTTATCCTTTTTGAATCTCTGCTTTGCTACTGCCTTCGTCCAATCATTCTTACTCCTTTCCATGGCAAGCTGTATGTTCGGGTTTCACCGGCATCAATGGCTACCTCCCGTCCTCTCAGTGAAAATGGTCCAAATGCGCTGTCACCGCACGGCTAATCATCTGTCGGTTCTCGATCATGTTGGAATAGAATCCAGTGATTCTTTTGCGTTTGTCACTACGCCCAACACTCACGAGTTTGAAGCTCGTCACAGTCATCCCATCTCAAATCCTACTCGGAATACCACAAATAAGGTTTAGACTTTCTGGATCTTAGGAATGGCCGCCAATAATTCTAGCTTATACCACGAAGACTCCGATCTTTTGGAATGG
>NC_029776.3:26858810-26864998 GCF_000817695.3 Arachis duranensis
ATAGAAGAATAATAGTAATTGCATTAATACTCGAGGAACAGCAGAGCTCCACACCTTAATCTATGGTGTGTAGAAACTCCATCGTTGAAGATACATAAGTGAAAATAAGGTAGGCATGGCCGTGAGGCCAGCCCCCAATATCTAAGGACTAACAATAATCAAAGATGTTCCAAAAGCTCGTCCAAAGATTCCTTTACAATAGTAAAAAGTCCGATTTATACTAGACTAGCTACTAGGATTTACAGAAATAAGTCTAAGTGCAGAAATCCACTTCCAGGGCCCACTTTGGTGTGTGCTTGAGCTGAGCTTGAGCTTTACATGTGCAGAGGCTTCTCTTGGGGTTAAACGCCAAGTTGTAACGTGTTTTTGGCGTTTAACTCTGGTTTGTGACGTGTTTCTGGCGTTTTACTCCAGAATGCAGCATGAAGCTGGTGTTGAACGCCAGTTTGCGTCATCTAAAGTCGAATAAAGTATAGACTATTATATATTGCTGGAAAGCCCTAGATGTCTACTTTCCAACGCAATTAAGAGAGCGCCATTTAAAATTCTATAGCTCCAGAAAATTTATTTCGAGTGCAGGGAGGTCAGAATCCAACAGCATCAGCAGTCCTTTGTCAGTCTCCTATTAGATTTTTCCTCAGGTTCCTCAATTTCAGCCAGAAAATACCTGAAATCACAAAAAAATACACAAACTCATAGTAAAGTCCAGAAATGTAAATTTTGCATAAAAACTAATAAAAAATCCCTAAAAGTAGCTAGATTCTACTAAAAACTACCAAAAAATAATGCCAAAAAGTGTATAAATTATCCGCTCATCAATTGTGATCTTGATTTTGCTTGAATCTTTATTTCCAATGATTGATGTTTTGATTGCATTGAGCATGATTGAGGCCATATTTGTATAGCTCACTATCCATATAGACTTATCCTTGCATCTACCATTGTTAACCCATTTGAGTCTTGCTTATCCCATTGTTTTCTATATCACCACATCACAACCTTAAGCGAAAAACCATGATTTACCTTGGATTGTATCCTTGATTAGCTTAGGTTGAGAAGTGTTTTGCATTTAAGTGTGGGAAAATTTTAGGAAATATTGGTAGTGAATGAAAATATTTATTTTGGGTACTTCATTGAAAATTTTGGAAAATGGGAGCACTCATTTATGAACTACTAAACCATATGCATTTATCTTGATTGAAAAAAAAAACAAAAATCAAATCATAAAAAAGGGGACAAAAGTTTTCCGAAAGTGAAAAGAACTGAATAAGGAATGATGAATGCATATGTAATGTGAATGAAAAAAAAAAAGCATACATGAATATTTGTGAAAAAGAAATGATGGGAGGTTAGGTTGCATATTTTATAATTTGGATTGATAAAGGTTGAGTTGGATACTTAGACTAATCAAAGATTCAATTGAATTAGCCCACTTAGCCATATTTATCCTACCTTAGCCCTAGCCCCATTACAACCCTATGAAGTCCTCATGATAATTGCATTCATGCATCACTTGTTTGTTGATTGTTAGATGAAAAGAAAATCCTTGAAAGCATGATTAAGAAGAGACTTGAGTGATTAAACCCTAGACACCGAATGATTAGAGTGTATACACACCAAGTAAGGGTTTAATTACTCAATTCTATGTTTTCATACCTCGTATAATGTATTCTTACAAGTTGCTTCATTTTGATGAGTTAAATCAATTCTTTAGATTTTTACTTGCATTGGATTATTTCTTTGCTGAGCCTTATATGTTCATAGTCTTGCTTGAAAATTTGTTTGTTTGTTTTCACCAATCTTATAGGAAACTGTAGTATAGATAGATATATATTTAGATAGTATATAGTATACTTTGCATGCATATAGATAGTTGCATTCAATAAGTTGATTATCCCTTTGATTATTCTCCTTGTTTGGTTTAGCATGAAGACATGCCATTATTTAAGTGTGGGAAAATTGATGAGACCATATTTGATGAGATATTTTGACTTGATTTAGATGGATTTCATCACATAAACTCACACTTATCACCTAAATAGCATACTTTTGTGTTTCATCCCTAAATTGATCCTAAATGTGAAAACATGCATTTTTATACTTAAATTAGTGATTTTAATTCCACTCTTATGCCATTCAATGTCGTGATATGTTTTGTGAGTGATTTCAGGTCATTGAGGCAAGTTTGGCTAGGCAAAAGTGGAAGAAAGCATGTACAAGGGAGAACACATGAAGAAAATAAGAAAAAGCACACACAGTCATGTGTGCGTGCGCATAAGAACCTGTGCGTGCACGCAAGAAGAAATTAGCATGTGTACGTGCGCACAACCCCCTGTGCATACGCACAAGTGGCAAAACAGCAAAGTGTTTCATTAATAATGAAGCACGTGGCTCACGATTTTGGGGCTCTTTTGGCCCTGTTTTGGAAGGCTGAAGCTGCAATTGTGATGCTATATCAAAGGGGAATGAAGACATATGAAAGAGAGCTTTCATTAGGACTTAGAACATAATTATAGGAGTAGGAGTAGTGTAGATTAGGAAATTCTCTCCCAGGATTTATGTAGTTTTCATGTAGCATGTTATAGCAAGTTTGATCTTGGATTTTGCTTCTTTAATCGTAAATATTCTCAATTTTCACTTTAATTATAGTATCTTTATTTTCATTTCCTCTTGGTTCAAGTGCTTTGTTCATATCTCCAATTTTGAGTTCTTAAAGTTTTGATTGATGCATTTAATATTTTATGCTTTCTTTATGTTTGTTTGGATGTTTATTGTTGATTTTGTGAATAGTTGGTTATAGTTTTTCATTTTCCTTTGTAATTTTCTATGTTTTGGTTTTATGTCCACAAGTTGTTTGTGAAAATGCCAACTTTAGATTTTGAGTAGATTTTCACACCTTAACTTGGGATTTGAGTTTTCAGGATTCTAGAGTCATAATGTCCAATATTTAGTGGCAATTCTTGGGTAGTTAGTTGACTTTTGTTTCCATTGACGCTAGCTTTTTACTAACTAGTTTGGTAAGTTAGCTAGGAGTTATAAATTAAGGTTAATTATGCTTGCTTGACCTACTCCTCGATGTTAGGGGTTAACTAGGCGAGATTGACTCATCATAATTATCATAGTTGTGGTCATGACCATGATAGGATTCCTTGGATCCTCATTCCCAAGTCAAGGCTTCTATATGCATTTCTAGTATTTTCACTAGTTTTGCCTTTGTTTTCCTTTTTACTTACATTAATTACAATTGATCATTGCTTAGTTTTTTTATTTCTTTAGTTCTTTTAATTTTTAGTTCTTTCATTGCAAAAACCCCTTTTTGTCCTCCACAACCAAAATAGTAACACTTCAATTGCGTCCTAGGGAAAACGACCTGGGAGTCTAAATACTCTTGATTATTTGATTTGAATTGTGACTTAACTTTGATTTAAACTTTGATTGATGGTCAATTGTTGGGTTTGGACTATACTTGCAACGGAGAAATTCTATTTTTGAGAGAAATTCCAACCCCGCTTTAGTCCAACATCAATGCTTATTGTATGACCACTAGTATAAGTGTTAAATATTAAGTAGTCTATGTTTATATCCAAAATGGGCTAGCAAAATCACTTATTAAATGCCTCCAGTTGATTTTCATATCTTTACTTATAAGAACAAATATCACAATTTCTGCTTGGGGGCATGCTATTTTACATATTACAATATTTATTCATTTAAGGCCAATAAGTTATCGCAAATTCTCTCAATTACAATCGAATTTTGGCCAACAACCAAATATATCCCAGTTGAGAACATTTGAATGTTCGATATATGTTCCGATTGTTCCATCTAACCACACTAGAATGGGACTCCAAAGAAAATTAAAAATTTATGTTGGATATGATTATCCTTCTATTGTGAGATATCTAAAAATACAAACGAAATTTGTATTTAAAGATCAATTTGCATATTGTCGCTTTAATGAGACAATGTTTCTAATATTAGGAGGAGAGAACAAAAAACTAGCAAAAGAGTTAAATTGGATTGCATCATCATTAATACATTTAGATCCTCGATCAGGACAATGTAAATTAGAAGTTCAAAAGATTATACATTTGTAGAAAATTGCAAATAAATTGCCTAATATATTTTTCGATACAAACTCCTATATACCAACTGAAAATGATCCAATTCAAATTGATATCCTTGTTGGATAAATGGTCTTCGTCTTCATAAAGGTCGCCGACCACCCGTATACCTCGATGACCTAGGTGAAGCCTTGTTAGCGACATTCGTTAGACGACAATGCTTGAACCCCTCGTTATCTCTAAAATAGGACTCCAATTCACATTTAATTTTTGGACAGATTCACAATGTCAGGTGGTCTTTTCCCTGACAAACGTCACTCGTCATCTGCTGAAAATGTTTGGCTGTCCGGTAGTCATAGATCTTCCTGAGCATGGCATTATGTTCTACATCCCATATGAAATTCAGGTACACAAAGTGATTCACCAAAATTTGTTAGTTAGAATAAAATACATTTCCTATACAGTTAAGTATTTCAAACAAAATTGGGTTCTTATCGCCTACCTCTGAAACCAATGCTCTCTCACATCAGCCAAGATCTGTGTATAGGTCGGCCACGGGTGGTCGTACATACACTTAATGACCTTGGATATCTCCTGTGTGCAAGCATTCGGGTTTGGTACAAACCTATCGGAAAAAAATCTCACATTAACAAACACACAAGATAAACAAACTTAACATAAACAAATTTAATATTAAAAAATTAAACTCACGACTGCATGCCATTGGGCCAAATTCTCATCCGAATGACGGAGAGTGGTGGAGGGACATCCTACTCGAGGGCATTGGAGGAATCACCCACCGCTTGTTTTGTCGATGTCATCGTTGCATCTGCAGGGAACATAGCAGATGGAGGCACCCTGTTCGGGTTTGGGACCATGATGAATTGTTGGTCCCATGGACCCGCCTGTGACATCACAGGGGTCGACGAAGTAACCGAGGTAGAGAACAATGACTGGGCAGCCCTGGGATTCGGTGGAAGCCCGTCCTCTATCATGACTACGTGACCCACTCGACCTACCTCTACTACCTGTCGTCATGTCTGTACAACGAATATATTAGTAACATATTAATAACATGACAAAGACCAATAAATAGTAACATAAGAAGAAATTTAAGAAATAACAAATAATTCTAAAAGTGTTTTAGTTTAGTAAATTAAAAAAAATTACATAGTATTTTAGTTTTAAAATAATTAAATTAGAATGAATAATAAAAAGCTTAAACTAAGACCAAAATAATTATTCAAATTAACAACTGTATAAAAATATAGCAACTCAACAATTAATTTCTAATGTTATTTCGAAAACATAATTTTAATTTTTTTATTTCACTAAAAATTTTATAAAAATTTTGACGGAGTTTCTCCTAACATTTGGATTTCTCCACCTTTCAAGTATTCCATCCAAACCAAATATCCATCAATCCTTCTCAACTGGTTAATTTTTTCAATCATTATTAAGGACCTAGGGCTGGCAATGAGTAGGGTAGGGTATGGTTTGAACTCTACCCTAATCCTACCCGCGGATTAAAAATTTTCTTAAAACTTTACCTTACCTACCCGCAAAAAATAAAAATATTTCAAGCAAATATAAAATTCAACCATTCCAAATTTCATACATATTAATAAAATAAAAAATAAAAATCTAAATTCAAATTAAAATTAAAAACAATAAAATCTTAAAAAAATTTAACATAAAATTACAAATAATATGATTATCAACTAGCTTAGCGGTTCTTTCAAGTTTTTATAAGAGGAAGATTGTGAGTTTAACACTCACTTTCTTCATTACATACATAACTTTTAGGGAAAATTTCACTCCCCTCCCCTGCAAGATGTTAAAATGACACTCCCTTCCCCTCTATTTTATAAATGTACATTCCCCTCCTTTCTAATTTTTAAAAAATCTCCTCTTTAATCTATTTTAAACTTTTTGTGTTAACTAATGTTAACTTTATCCATTTTTTAAGAAAAAATAAATTATTTTTTAAAAAACTACCCATTAGAAAAAATTTTATTTTTTTATTATTAAATTTTGTTTACCAAAATACCCTTTAATAACTTATTCTTTTATTGATTAAATTGTATTTTTAAAAAAATTTAATAATTATATTTTTTTTCTAAA
>NC_029776.3:26865004-26866237 GCF_000817695.3 Arachis duranensis
TCAGTAAGATTATTTTTTAATATCAATATATATTAATTGTTATATATATTAACAGTGGTAAATTTTTTTATTTAATGTTAAAATAATATATATTGATATCAAAAAATTAATAGTAAAATATAAAAGTAATTGTTCATAAAAATTTTGGTAAAATCATAATTTAATAATTAAAAAATTATTGAAGGATAGATATCTTAGAAAAAAAATAATTTAATTATTAATTTTTTTAAACGTATTTTAATAAAAATACAATTCAATCAATAAAAAATAATTTATTAAAAGGTATTTTAGTAAGTAAAATTTAATGATAAAAAATAAAACTTTTGTTAATGGATATTTTTTCAAAAAATAATTTATTTTTTCTTAAAAAATGGATAAAATTAACACAAAAAGTTTAAAATGGATTAAAGATGAGGTTTTTTAAAAGTTAGAAGGGAGGGGAATGTACATTTATAAAATAGAGGGGAGAAGAGTGTCATTTTAACATCTCACAAGGAAGGGGAGTGGAATTTTCCCTAACTTTTACATATATATTATATAATATGTTAGAGGTGCAGGTAGGGTAGGGTATACCATGAACCTGTACCCTACCCTACCCGCAAGAAAACTCGCACCGTACCTTACCATACCCTCAGCGGATCGGGTAGACAACCCTACCTGCAGCAAGTTGGGTAGATAACCCTATCCGAATGGGTTAGTTCAGGTTAATACCTACGAATAAGATAAATATTACCAGCTCTAAAACAGCTCAATCATTATTAATACAATCAAAAAATTTTTTAACAATTTTAGCAATAAAAATTAGCATATAGCTCAATAATCCAATATTTTTTAGTAATTTCAAATTCTAATCTAACATATTTTAACTTATTCTAACCACCTAAATCTACTAAAATAAAAAATTAAACAAACTAATCTCTATTAACTAATTAATTAACTTAATATAATAGAATTTAAAATAATTAGATTGTGACAACAATACCATTGTTCTTTAATTCTGAGACTCCTTGATAATTCTCTGCCTCCACATAAGACACAACTAAGGCTTGTTTTAGGAGAGAAGCACTCATCATCCTCGTCACACTAAGAAGAAAAATAAGTTGGTGCTATTCTTGGAATAATGGCATCAATAATAATAATAACAATGTAATTAAGTATCCTTTAAATATTATCTTTCATTCAATTTTTAGAAGAATAAAAAAATAAAAAAATTGTTAATTTTTTAATAATTAA
>NC_029776.3:26866934-26869022 GCF_000817695.3 Arachis duranensis
ATATGTTAAGTTTAACCAAAAAAATTTAACATAAAACACAAAAAAATTATTTATATTTTATTTTACGATAAATATAATATAATAAAAGATAAATATATATAAGTATTATTTTTTTTATTTTGTGGGCGTAAATATCTCCTTTGTATTGTATGTGGGTCCCATCCTAAATGCTGATGAGTTGATTGAAACCAACAAGCAGAATATTTGTGGAGGAAGATTGGGGGTGGAGAATTGGAGTGTGTTTGGCAATTATGTTGGAGAGGATAGAAGTATGTTTGAGTTTTTTTGAAAGTTTTATTTTTATGTTTGGTAATTTTTGTCTTTTTAAATGCAGAAATGATTTTGTCTTTGAACACACGTTCAGGAGAAGCTAAAATTTATAACTTCTGCGTTTCACATTCATGGTTGGTGATCACTCTTAAAAAATTAGATCAAAAATTTATTTTTTTTTACTAACTATATCCTTCATTTTTTTTCTTTGTAGTTTGTCTTGCTTTTTCATAATTCTTAATTACAACTTTTTTTCACAACTAATTCCTTCAAAGATCTATAGTCAATCGCTTTCGTCGTTCCACCTACTAGGCTTCTCTGCAACCAAACCAAGTTTTCTGTCGCCACCCCCACTTCCACCTTTTTTGTCCACCCATGCTTGTGCGGATCATGGAGTGTTTTCTCCTTAGTTAGATCTGTAGCAGCGGCCACTGAATCTTTCTGTTTCTCTTCTCCTTCTGGTGGTTGCTGACCTCGTGGCTGCACAGTGTTCATTTCCTTCACAGCAGTCTCTCTTTCATATTTTTAATTTTTTTATTGTATTTATTTTATTTATATGATAAATATTTTTTATATTATTTTTGTTAGTTTTCTGATTTTGCATGTATATAAAAAAAATTATTTAGATGAATGTCTCTTTTAGTAATTTTTCATCTAAAAGTGATTTTGAGTAGTATAATCCAAACAATATTTATTTTACTATAATCAATTTTGATATAAAGATTGCTAAACATAAATCACGTTAACTCAAACTTACTTTTCATCAAAATCAATTTTACAAAATCAATTTTGTGCAAACTCCCGTTTGCAAACTGAAATTCAAACACACACTTAGAAATTGGAAGTGGAATAATTAAGATTAGAGTAGGGGTTAGGTTAGGTTAGGTTAAATTAAAAAATAATTTAAAAATTTTCAATAATTTTTTAGATTTTGAATAATTTTATTAAGAGAAAATTATTTTTATCGATATAAAATTATTTTTATTTTTTTTAAAGGATAAATTTATTAACATTCTAAATATTTGAGTAAAAATGTTAGTTTTTTGTTTAATTATCAAGTCTCTCAACATTTCTCAAATGATGTCATTATTGACTTATCAATTACACGTGTGAAATTCCTTGTAAATAAAAATAACAGAGTATATGTATAATCTGTATGTACATGTTTATGACGAGATCAACCTTTTGATACTTTGCTTAAAGAAAAATGAGCTCATTCTATTTAACCTCATCCCAAATTAGAGATGACTAGAACAAAGTTGATTACTATTATAAGACTAGTGTTTTGTTTTTGTTATTTTTTTTTTTGAAAAAAAAGCAAAGTTTATGACAAAAAAAAAGGACAAGTGCACAACGGACTTGAGAATTAGATTTAAATGTCAATAACAACAAACTTGAAAAAACAAAAGGGCTTCAACAATCAACATTGCCATAGAATCGGGCTCTTAAAAGAAACTTGTTCTAAATGTCCAAAAGATGGGCAACTGTCAATGGCGAAGTTGTATAAATCTCAACCAATAAACATATAACATCTAATCAAATTGGATTGGTCTAGTGGTCAGTAGTTCGTTTAAATAAGTGTTGGGAGTTTAAATCTCGCTTTATGCATGCAGTAATCTATTTGTCGTCGATAAACCTTAAATAGAGTTCATTACCACAACGAATTAGTCTTTAATCAGTCAGGTTAAAAAATATCGTAAAAAAAAAATATAGAATCTAATTTCATACAAAATAGAGTAAATGTCTAAATTAATTTAAAAAATAAATTAAATATTTTAAATTCAATAAGTTTATTTTTTTAAATTTTTTTTACGAATT
>NC_029776.3:26869069-26892962 GCF_000817695.3 Arachis duranensis
AGTGAGACCATTTGACCGGAATACTTTTTAAGAACTTTTAGGATTAAAAAATTTATTAAAAACCAAAATATTCAATTATTTAAAATTTGTTAAGAACTAATTTGTGTTTACTCTAAAAAAATAATACGTTCAAGTGCTTTTCCAAATAGAAAAAGAAAAGCAAATGCCATACCGCCATACGTCATTAATATAAAATTCATATGCATCGCATCACATTTTCGCAAAAATAATTATAAATAATAGAAAAATACTAGGATGGAAGATAATATTTTTAATAAAAAATGGAAAATCAGTTAATAGTAACTCAAATTCAAGATAAATATCAGAGAATACATTGGTCCATCCTAACATTGGTGAAAAAGGATATATGAATTATGAAAGTTTATTAGGCATTGCGAATCAGAGTTTAGTCATCTAAATGCCTTGTTTTGTTTCATATCTACGAGTAGTAAAATGGGTTGAATTCATCGGGTCGATTCACTAAATTCACTAAAAAAAAACGAGTTAGACTAGAATTTAGAGTCCGCCAAATTATAAAAATCTACCAAATTCGCCCCGCCAAATTGACGGATTTTGACGGGACGGGTGGCCAATCTGCCAGATCGAAGATTTTTATTTTTTTATTTTTTATTAAATAAAAGAGTGAATATTATTATAAAATTAATAATTATAGAATTTTCAAACATTTTTTTGTTTTTGTCTTTATTCTTCTTTTAGTTATTAACTTTATTTATTTTATTTTATAATTTCGTATATTTGTTCGAATGATGTGACTTGTTTTTTAAAATAAAGATAGTTCTATTGACAAATATTATTTTAAACAATTTTATTGAAGTTAAAAATTAAAAAAATAATAAAAAAATTATATTATAATTTTACTATTTTTTATTTGTATTTGATTTTTTTAATTATTATTTTTTAGTTAATTTTAATGAATTTTATTTTTCAAAAAAATAAAAAGAGTCAAGTGCGCTAACTCGCCGACCCGCCAATCCACCATAAAGCGGAACGAGCTAGCATTTTGAACTCATTTTAGTTGGCGGAACGGGCCGACCCATCTCATTTATGGGTGGACCTAGGCGGGACAGGCCGGATTGGGACGGGCCGGCCCGCTTTGCCACCCCTATTAATTATATCTAATCTTCAAAACTTGCAATGAAAATTTATTATTATTATTATTTGAAGGGATGACGTAATCTTTTTTTTTAAATGTTGAGTTTCAGCTAATTAAATCCATGGATCCAAGCTATGCACAAAAACATAAAAGAAAAAGGCTCCAAGTTTTTCTTTCCTATTATGAAGCAAATATATATCCATTGATAGGAAATAACTTTGTAAATTGTATATACAACCGTAGCCCAACTTAAGCACTTCTAAATACTCTCAACCAAAAAGTAGCAAGGAAAAGACTTAAAAATATTTGATCCAAATTCTCCAAAAATGGGTCCCAAGTTGGCAATTTGCATGTCAAATATGTCTTCATCATGCTTATACTGTTTCGGGGTCTAACCCACTTCACAACTTCATAGTGTATGTTATGCCACAACATTCTGTACCTTGTCACACTTAATAGAATAATAAGGGATTTTAAACTTTTATTTCTTGATGTAAAATTGTGATAAACTTTAAATCTTTTTGTCACTTCCGACCATAAAGGGAATGTTGCAGTTGAAGATGACAGAATATGATTCGTTTTATCCCTTTTCTTTCTTTTTTTTTTCTCAGCACATATTCTATTATTACTATTAATCAATATAATTTTCTAATGGACCAATATGGATTATATTCTAATTAATTCATTTAATCAAATTCATACTAGTCCCAATGAAGATAAGGACTAGCACCTTTTTTTAATACAAGTTTCCAAAGTTACAAAAGTCCAATGCGTGCAAAGTAATGTGAACAGTGTTCGGCAATTGATCAAATTAAACTAAAAACAAAGCCAACAAAGAATGCTTTTGACTAAGTGGCATGTTAATTATAAGCTTAATATTTATATTTAGTAATTAAACCGGGTTTCTTTTACTATCTAAGTATAGTTCCTTTCCCCTTGTAGATATGAAAATGCAAAGTGGGAATTAGTGACCACATTGCAAGTACGATCAAATGAAAGATATCTAGTATAATTCCATTGGGGTTCTAAATCTAAAACTCAACACTAATTAATGCCATGTGACTCAAACACAACTAAACTTTTTCTTCTTGGTTTACTAACTGAATGTGAACTCGTAAAGTATGAGGAGGATTGTACCTAATTTGAACCTCAACCACTTTTTTTATTTTATTTTTATGACATTATCAACTTCGAATTAGTTTATTAGTCAGAAATTATGATAAATAGATCTCTTTTAATTTGTATATTAGAGTTTGAGTTAGAAAATAAATAATAAATTTATATTAAAAAACTATTAAAATTGAAATTAAATCAATCTAATTTAACCCAAAAATTAGTTCATATATAAAATTATCAAAGATACATCACTTATAAATTATTTAGAGATCTTATTATTAACAGATGTGATGAGACTTGTAATAAGAATAATTACAAACCAAAATTAAACCAAATCAGTTGATCACCAATAATAAGATCCAAATACTAATTTGAAAAAGGAAAAAAATATCATCATATATATATATTAGTGTTCTCTAAAGTGGTCGGAAGGTGTTAGGGCTCTTTCCATATTTTCGAATCCACTGTATATGGTGATCGATTTTCTTCCTATTTTAATTTCATTTACCCTCATCAATATTTTGGTTAAAAAAATCAGAGAAAGAGAAAAAAGTGTACAGAATTTACAACTCACCTTTTAAGCTTTATGAAAGTAAAAGAATGGTAAACTAATAAATATGAAAGAGTAAAGGGAGAGATCAGAATATATTTCTACCTTTTCAATATATATATATATATATAATGTAAAATTAGTCCTATCTATGCATTTTCGTTGTACTTTCTCAACTCTATATGCTCTTTTCAATTCATCTTTATTATTATTATTATTATTATTATTATTATTATTATTATTATTATTATTATTATTTCTTCATAATCATGCAATACAAAATTCGGCTACAATCTTTCGGTTAAACAGCTCCTCCATCTTTCTTGATGTCAATTTCATCTTTTTCTTTGGTTCTCATTGCTACATTACATTACAATACATGCAACAAGCGCGCCACCAAAGTAAAAAAGTGTAAAACTTTTCACCACTCAACTTCTTTGCAGCCCCTCAAGATCATGCGTCATTTATTTATTTATAAGAAATATTAGGATAATAAAAAATAATAAATTTTAATAATTTTTTAACATTCTTCTTTATTTATTTCTTATCTAATGATATGTAGTATTTGGATAGCTTATTATAAAATATTCATTTAATTATAACTAGTCTTTACTTTGGATTTTTCTATCCTCGAAAATAAATTTGAGGAAATTTCTTATTAGGTGAGACAATTATTATTAGGAAGAAGACAAATTTGCTTAATTACTAGCGAGATACTATTGAAGCAGTTTGACGTTAATGATAAATCATGTGTAGTCATCATTATTGTTGTTTTAACTTCATCTATACATTGCACTTAGCCGTATTTGGCTGCCACGAAGCACTTTCCTTGGATTTACTTTCATTATTATGTAAGCTAATAAGCTGAAGGCATGTCATCCTGCTTTCAAATTATTAAAGTCTTCTGTTTTGGAACGTCTTTTTGTTGAGAAAGACAAGAGAGCCCAATTTTATCATGCTATTGCATCACACATGTAGTAACTAACCAATTATCAATAATCCATCAAACCAAGAGTAGATTAGTTAACTTTGACACTTAGCACAAGCGATAGTTGTTTGATTTGTTTAAACTTTATGTTTTGGATTTTATTTTTAGTGATCTATAAATTAAAGCATGAATTACTTTTGTTGGGTTGTATGATTGTATCTGTGTGTCAAACATATTTTAAATACGATATTTATCAATATTTATTCGACATGTGTGTTTATAGTGTTTAACTGTGTCTTGATAAAAAAAAAATTTCGGATAGATTTAGACGCATCTAAATATCATCATATGTCAATGTATCCAATTTTATTCTTTAAGATATATTTTTAAAATAAATTTAGAAATAGTATATATTATTATTTATTAAAATAAAAAATATTTAGTCACCAAAAAAAATAAAAAATATTATAAATACTTTATATAATTAAAATAAAATATTAAAAATAATAAAAAAATTAATTTATATTTTAGTATCAATAAAATATCAAAATATTATTACGGTTTATCTAAAAAATATTTTATATTTTATATATATGCGTATCTTATAAAATTTTAAAATCCGTATATTAGAGATTGGATCATGTGTGTCTCATCTATTAAAAAGTAGACAGGATTTGAACATTCGATATTTGTTTAAATAGACAAATGAACTGATTATTCGACCAATCCAAATTAGTTAATTTATTTTATAGATAAAAAAATTTAATTTCAATTTATTCTTATTGCGCGCATTATTCTGAAAACCATTAAAAAAAATAAGTAAGAAAAATTGATTTTAATTTGAAAGATTAGGGTTGTTGATGTGGTGGAGATGATTATGCACAAGACTCTTTTTTCCTCCACTGTCTTTGAGTGAGTATATGGAGGTCCATGCATGACAGGCACTATCACAAAGGCATTAATAAAGAACACCAACGATATCCACGCTTAGACGCTCCCCCTCGAAACACTACCCTAGCTACCTCCCCTTATCATCTATCTATATATACCCCATTTCATAACTTTCTCCTTCTTTTTATGGCATCCAAAGATCAAATAAATCAATATAAATGCTTCAAAATTGTTCTTACTCTATCATGCCATGTATGTAGCATATATATATTATTTCTTGAAATGACTAATAATGGGACTGAATAATAGTGTATCATTATTTGTGCAAGCTAGCGTAGCACCATATAAATTATATTATTATCAACGAAGACTAATCAAAATGATCATATGGTTGGGACTTGTGACCATGAGATTCATTATTAATAGAAGAGACGTGTGTGTCAGGAATTTTACTAATAAATATATATTAATTAATTAATTAATTAATTAAGTTTCTGGCATCATATAATCATATGTGTCCTGTTGTTGCTTTATTTTACTTTTATCTTTTATTATCTGTCTTTCATTCTTTCTATCAAAAAAATCTGCTGTAGAATGGGGACAATGAGTGCCTCAAGGACTTGAGGGTAACTAGTGCTATGTCTTGTATTCAGCATCAAAATCTCATAAAACCATATCTGAGAACTCAGAATCATTGTAGCTTTTGAAACCTTTTATCCCTTAAGGGACCAGCAACATAAAACTTTTTGCAGCTACCCCACGAGCACATAGCTAGTTTTTTTTTTTTTTTTACAACCTCTAAAAGAAAAGGTAAGAATTTTCAATTTGGGTCCCTCTATCCTTGTCATATGACCACCAAAAGTTGGAAATTCATTAAAAAGGAAAGTGAGAAATATGACCCGCATAATCCTAAGATATATTTATACATGGTTTTAAAATATTTCATTTTAGTAATAAAATATTAGTTTAATTTTAATATATTATCAGTCTAGAATAATTTTACACGTACATCTAATTACATAACGCCACATCAATAAAAATAATTACCTTTCACATTGACTACATAAAATTCGATGTGATTGCACGATTATGTAAAACGTTTTACATTATTAGTATATCAAAATTAAATTCATAAAATATTAATAATTTATATTAAAAAAAATAAAAAATGAGTAACCATAAATAGCCTTAAACCACACACTACTAATTGTATGTTTAAAAAGTATGACTTCAAAATCACAAATTCGAAATATAAAATTAAGCATCGATATAATTATTAAATTAAACTACTTATATTGCATTCTTTAAACAGGGCTTAATTTTTTAAATCCTGTGTTAATGTGGGATATTTATGCAACAAACTGTCCTTTATTAAACTTCTTACCAAACAAGCCCTAACAATTTATATTGAAAAAGAGGGGAAAAGAATTTTTGGCTTTATGGGATTTATACTTAGGATTCTTCATTCCCTTTCACACTTTAAAGATTATATTTTGTTCACATGCATGTAAAGGAACTATACGTGGGGAAGGTTATAAATATTTTTTTTATTATGAGATAATAAGGAAACAATAAGGGTAATAAAGTGCCGTGCATGGTTTATATAGTATACACATTTAAGACAAAAATTAAAGCATGTTATGTGCCCACTTCAAAGTTTTGGTCCCCCTTCCTACATATTTTGGTGAACATGTGTCGTCCTTTCATAGGTCTAGAAAATGCTAATTACAGTTTAGATTCAGATTTGAAGAACATAATTACTATGGTCATTTACCTTTCCATACATATCATAATAATAATAGGTAAATTATTATAAGCTTCTCTACAAAAGTCATCATCATAATCAATAACCCAAATTTCCACATATGTATATTATTATTGTTTGGACCTTATGATGGAGGATATATATTGGTGGGAACCAATGGAATGACAAAATCCAAAATTGCAATATTCACTTTTTGTATCTCACACTCATCCTTTTGTATATATTATGCTCAAGGGCACTAATAATAAGACCTTGAGACCTTAACCCTATTCCCAAGGCATGAGTCATCAAATCTTTCCTAAACACAAGTTAAACATAAGATAAATATTTAAATTCATTCTTAAAAATTTACTCATTTTTTAAATTAATTTTTAAAATAAAAATTTAATTAATCCGTTTTTTAAAAAGTTAATCTCAAATTCAAAAATTTAAATGTATCAAAATTCTCTCAATTTAAAGTTAATTTAATCTAATTGCATAAATTTATCATATTAATAGTCAATTAGAATTATCAGGTGTATTGTGATTTGTGTGGTGTCACTTAACATGTCATATCAACAAATTTTGATATTATTAATAATCGAAAAAATAAAAAAGACTAATATGACTAATATAAAATTTTTAAATAACAAATTTAATTAAAAAAAATTTAATGACTAATTTAAAAAAAATTAATCTTTCAAAACGAATCTGATCATATACTCGCATATTTTTTTCTTACATTATTTTATTGTGTGCGAAGATTTTGGATTACTGTACCAACTTGGGGTTAAAGATAAGTACTCTTGTCCACGTGGATTACTTTCTATAAAAGAGTGTTAGAAAAGAGGCTTGTATCTATATTCGTATTCATTTGGACTAACCCACGAATTCGTGGGTTTTAATCCTGTCAACAAAAAATTATGAATTGATTTTAATTAGGAAAAACAATAATCCATTGTGTATTTATTGATTGGTCAGTTGTCATTCTTTGATTTTCCTATATACAATACAACTATTGAAAATAAAAATAATGATTTTGTTAGTGTTTATATCCTGGACCGAGTTACAGGATCTAGGTTAGACTACATCAAAACGATTGACCATTTTAAAGGTTGGTCGCCATCGACCTCTTCATAAAAGAGCTTGGACGAATCGCCGCAGAAGTTCAAGAAGGCCGAAAGTAAAAGAACTACTGCTCATTAGAAGGCGGTTGGCAAAGGTGTGATCCCACTCATCAAAGATAAGATAAGATAACTTATCCCAAAAGAAGATCACTAAGTACCATTATAAATACACTAGAGCACCCAAGTATAACTCATACTCCAATTCTACAAAAAACCTGCCTAAAGCCCGTACTGACTTAAGCATCGGAGTCTCTTGCAGGTACCACCCCCCGGTGAATCGAGAACTAGCAACACCTCATACTCCAACAAGTCGGACGCGGCAGCTTTGATCAAAACCAGAAGATCTCACCCGAGATCGACCTCCAAGTTTCAGGTAACCCTCAGAACATTGGCACCGTTGCCGGGGAACTTGGAAGTCATCCCACCGTCATGGCAAACAACCCTCCTTACAACGACCACGCCTCCGGATTAGAAGACGGCACACCAACAAAAAACATGGATGCCGCCCCACCGTCTCCAAAGGAGGCAAACCACTCCAAGGAAGACAAGCAACCCTAGAGCGCAGAAATCTTAGATGCCATCCGTGAACAACAGGATCGCCTCAAATAGCTCGAACAAGAGACCGAACGACAACGAGAAGCAAAGCGGGACCTCCGGAGAGAAACAAGTCGGCGTCGGGAATTGGAAGAAAAACTCCTAAAACTCGAAGCCAACTTGAAAGCTAAAATCCCTCGATCCGACTGCGAAACTAGCCCCCACAAGGACCAAGACCCGTTCATGAAAGAAATCATGAAGGCTAAAGTCCCAAAAGACTTCAAAGCTCCTGACATGACCCCATATGATGGTACGTCCGACCCAAGTCATCACCTCAGCAACTTTAGGAGTCGAATATACCTAACGGATGCCTCAGATGCAACTCGTTGCAAGGCCTTCCCGACCACCCTGACCAAGACGGCAATAAGTGGTTCGACAGCTTGCCCCCGAGATCAATCACAAGCTTCGACGACTTCGCCAAAAAATTCCTAGCCAGGTTCTCCATACAAAAGGACAAAACCAAACATGCTCCAAGCCTTCTAGGGATCAAACAGGGAGATCGGAAAAGCCTCCGCGGCTACATGGAAAGATTCAATAAAGCATGCCTCGACATACAAAACCTCCCCACAGAAGCAGCTATCATGGGACTCATTAACGGTCTACGTGAGGGGCCCTTCAGCCACTCCATATCTAAAAAACACCCCACATTCTTGAATGAAGTGCAAGAACAGGCTGAGAAATACATCAACATGGAGGAAAACTCCCAACTAGGAGAAACTTTCAAAGCTGGGTTCTCCTACCCATCTCGGGACAAAGATAAGGAGTCAAAGAAAAAGGAAGACCAATCCACAGAGAAGACTAGGAAATACCATAACTATACACCTCTTTGGGTATCCTTAGTGGACGTCTACCGGGAAATATGCAACACAGAAAAGATCCCACCTCCTTACCCAATTAAACACAAAAGGGGAGGAAATCGGACCAAGTACTACGAATATCACAGGATCTTCGGAAACCCCACTAATGAGTGATACGACTTGAAGAATGTCATAGAAAAACTGGCCTGAGAAGGAAGACTAGATCAATTCTTAGCCAACAGAACAGATGAGCAAAAAAAGCGAAGAAGGGATGAAGAGGGCGGACAAGCCGAACGTCCCCCTCACACCCCAGAAAGGCACGTTCATATGATCAATAGTGGCTTCGTAGGAGGGGGAATCTCCAAATCATCCCGCAAAAGACACCTTAAAGAAGTATACCATGTCGGAGAAGGGGATAGGTCACCCGACCTCCCCACTATCGCCTTCACCAAAGAAGATGCCGTGAGCATTATCCCTGGGCATGATGACCCCGTGGTCATTACCATCATACTAACTAATGCCAACCTCCACCGAACACTGATTGACCAGGCAATCTCCGCGGACATCCTATTCAAATCCGCCTTCGACAAGTTTGGACTGTAAGAAAAGAAGCTTAGAGCATATCCCAACAGCCTATTTGGGCTAGGAAACGCCCCAATCCAACCCTCGGGTACATCCCACTGCACACGACCTCCAAAAAGGGAACCCGGTCCAGAACACTGAGCATAGACTACATCGTGGTTGACGTAAACTCCGCATACAACGCCCTTATAGGTCGGACGACCCTAAATCAGCTTGCTGCAATAGTCTTCACTCCACACCTATGCATGAAGTTCTGAACTTTGGAAGGGATAGCCACCATAAAAGGAGACCAAAAGCTCGCGCGACGCTGCTACAATGAAAGCCTGAACCTAAAAGCTGATCCCAGAGAAAAGGAGGCCAATGGCATTGAACTCGACGGAGCCTAGGCTCACGAAGAACTTCGTCCCCAACCTGAAGGCGAAACCGAAGAGGTCCAAATCGGGGACACCCAAGATAAAACAACAAACATAGGTGCAAACCTAAAGGAAGACTTAAAAGAGCTACTAATAAAGCTCCTAAGGGATAACTCCGACCTCTTCGCATTGAAAGCCGCAGACATACTTAGCATAGATCCCGGATTAATGTGCCACTGACTGGCAATGTACCCCAGATCTCAACCAGTACAGCAAAATCGCAGAAAGCTCGTTCCAGAAAGGTCACAAGTCATAGAGGAACAAGTACAAGCCTTACTAGAGGCAGGGTTCATAAGGGAGGTCAAGTACCTACTGTGGCTGGCTAACGTCATACTGGTCAAAAATTCAAATGGAAAGTGGCGGATGTGTGTAGACTATATCGACCTCAACAAATCCTGCCCAAAAGACCCCTACTCCCTCCCAAATATCGACACCCTAGTCGACGCCTCATCGGGATACAAGTACCTCTCCTTCATGCATGCCTACTTAGGGTACAATCAGATCCCAATGCATCAACCCGACCAAGAGAAGACCTTGTTCCTAACCCCAAAAGCAAACTACTACTACATAGTCATGTCGTTCAGACTCAAGAATGCGGGGACTACATATCAGAGGTTGATGAACAAAGTATTTGCCGACCACATCGGGAAGCTAAAGGAAGTCGATGTAGACGACATGCTAGTAATGACCCAAAGAGAAGAAATGCTAAGAAAACACAAGATGAGACTAAATCCCACAAAATGCAGTTTCGCGGTAGAAGCCGACAAATTCCTTGGATTCATGCTCACCCAGAGAGGGATTGAAGCAAACCTAGAAAAATGCCAAGCTATACTCAATATGAAAAGCCCGACCTGCATCAAGGAGGTACAACAGCTGAACGGATAACTAGTGGCCCTGTCCAGGTTCCTAGCAGGATCGGCGCTAAGATCCCTCCCCTTCTATGCATCATTAAGGAAAGGAAAGAGGTTCGAATGGACTCCAGAATGCGAACAAGCTTTCGAAGACTTCAAAACATTCCTAGGGCAACTACCCATCCTGACCCAACCTCTATCGGGAGAAGAGCCGATACTATACCTCACCGTAGGAAGTCGGGCAATAGCTTCAGCGCTCGTCCGAAAAGACGACAATGGAAAACAACCCATCTACTTCATCAGCAAGGTGTTACAAGGGGCTGAACTAAACTACCAAAAGATAGAAAAATTCGCCTACACCCTCATACTTACTTTCCGACGACTTCGACCATACTTTCAAGTCCACACCATCAGAATACAGACTAATCAACCCATGAAAAGCATCCTACAGAAAACCGACCTGGTTGGAAGAATCCTACAATGGGCAGTTGAGCTATCCGAATTTGACCTTAAGTACGAAGCTTGGACGGCCATCAAGTCCCATTACCTGGTTGACTTCGTCGCAGAGTACACCGACACCCTAGGAACCTCCATTGACTGGAACTTCTATGTTGACGGCTCATCAAGCAAAGCCGGGAGTGGAGCCGGTGTTATCCTGGAAGGTGACCAAGGAACCTAACTCGAACTATCCTTAAGGTTCGAGCTCCCCGCCTCAAATAACCAAGCCGAGTACGAAGCCCTACTGGCTGGTTTGAAGCTAGTCAGAGAAGTCGGAGCCCAAAATCTTACCATCTTTAGCGATTCACAAGTAGTCACCTCACAAATAGAAGGAAGCTACCAGGAAAAGGATCCCACCATGAAAAAATACGTAGATAAAACCAGAGAACAGCTCAGAAAATTCATGGGATATGACATCCGACATATACCTCGGGAACAAAACACCCGAGCCGACGCGCTTTCAACTAGCCAGCACCAAACTAGGGGGAAACAATAGAAGCCTCATCCAAGAAACCCTACAAAACCCATCAACCTCGGAGGAAGAGAATGTCCTAAACATATCAGACCAGGACCAAGGGTGGATGACCCCCAAAATCAACTACCTCAAGGCCAAAACACTCCCCACAGATAAAAAGGAGGCAAAAAGACTCATACGAGAGGCACAATATTGCACCATAGTGCACGACGTCCTATACAGGAGAGGGATCTCAACACCCCTCTTAAAATGCATCCTGACTTACACCATAAAGGAAGTCCTAGAAGAAGTCTACGGCAGCATGTGCGGCAATCACCTCGCGACACGAGCTCTATCGAAAAAGGTACTCCGAGCCGGTTTTTACTGGCCGACCTTACAGAAGGAAGTAAAAAAGTTCGTCAAAACATGTCCCCCATGCCAGAAGCACGCCAACTTTCATATCGCCCCACCTGAAGAATTCATCTGCGTCACTTCACCCTGGCCATTCAAAGTGGGCGCTCGACCTCCTCGGACCATTCCCTCAGGGATCAGGGCAAGTCAAATCCCTCATTGTAGGAATAGACTACTTCACAAAGTGGATTGAGATAGAGCCACTGGCCGCCACCACCGCTCAAAGAAGTCGGAAGTTCCTGTATAGAAGCATTGTCACAATGTTTGGAGTTCTCCATTCCATCAACACGGACAATGGGACACAATTCACCGACACGGGCTTCAGGAACCTGGTCGCTGATCTGAAAATCAAGCACCAGTTCACCTCAGTGGAACACCCACAAGCCAACGGGCAGGTGGAAGCCACCAACAAAGTCATATTGGCCGGATTAAAACGTCGGCTGCAGGACACAAAAGAAGCCTGCGCTAAAGAGCTCTCGCAAGTCCTATGGACATACCGGACAACACCACACTCCACCACCGAAGAGTCACCCTTCCGACTTACTTACAGAATGTAGGCAATGATTCCCGTAGAAGTAGAGGAAAGATCCCCTAGGGCGATCTTCTACAATGAGGGTACCAACTCCCAAGCACAAAGGGAAGAACTCGACCTGCTTCCAGAAGTCCGAGAAAGAGCTCGCATTAGAGAGGAAGCCCTAAAGCATCGAATGTCCTCAAGGTACAACCGAAAGGTAATCCAATGAAGCTTCACTACCAACGACCTCATTCTAATCCAAAATGACATCGGAGACGTCGGTCAGGTGAAGGGAAGCTAGCGGCTAACTGGAAAGGACCATACCGAGTTACAGACGTATTTGGAAAAGGTTATAGGTGGCCGACCTCCAAAAGTGAGAGCTCCTGAAGTCTTGGCATGCCTGTAACCTAAGAAGGTACTACAGCTAGAAGCAGGGTCTTGAGCCAAGGTAAGGTGCACTCTCTTTCCCACCAAAGGGTCTTGAGCCTGACTTACAGGGTAACCCTACATATGTATACATTCTCATTTAACTTTGTTTCTTTACATTCTACTTTTTTTATATATAAAAATTACAAATTTCCTAAAAAGTTTCCTGTCAAGACGCATTAATTCAGGATCGACAAAACGCAAAATTCTTTGCCAGACCGCACAGGTCGGTAAGGTGAAAGCGACAAACCCAAATTAATGCATGAAGTTATAAAAAGTAACTCGTACAAAGCAACCTGACGAGGCCGGATAAAAAACGGTGTTACTAAAAATAACTTGAAAAGGCCCGACAGAAAAGTCGGACCAACTAAAGGATCACTGAAAAGGGACCAATGTCGTGCAAAGGCCGAACCTAGTACCTAAGTTGCTAAGCTAAAAGGTAGGCATCCCTAAAAGGACGCTACTTAAAAAGCAAAAAGCAATCACGAAATCAAGAAAGGCTCCAAAGTCGTCCAATTCAACAAAAAGAAAGGTTCTGAACAAGAGAACTACCCAAAAAGTTATTGGAATCGACTAAAAGCCTACAAAGGTCAAGTTGCAAAGGACCAAAATGTCTAAAAATAGAGTAACATTAAACTCACGGAAAGCTAGGAGAAGGTAGGAATTCGCGAAAGAACACTACCACGAGATCGTTAAAGAGACACCGACTGAAAACAAAGGCTACAACACCAACTAAAAAAGGATGACATCGCCAAAAGGAAAATAAAAGTTGTTAATACAACTAAGAAAAGGCGTAGTCCAAAAAGGCAAAGGTAGAATTTCATAGACAGAACACTACCTCAAAGGATGCTAGCCCAGAAAGCTCCAAACGCCTTAATCCTAGGGCATAAGAACCCATGAAGGGATGCCATCTCCAAGCATAATGTCGTACAAAGGTTAAGAAAACAACCTAAAGGTGAAAATACTTTGCCAAGGTCGGCCAGCACACCACTAGAACAGTCAAACACAAAAAATTAAAACATTAAAGACTCAAAGGTTTCCCAACGACAAACCAGGAGTAAAAGTGTTTTGATTAAAAACAAAAAGTTACTGAGAAGCAACTATAAAGCATCAGAAGGGTTATGAAAATAGTTACAAAACCAAGAGTTCAAAAGGTCCACAAACCGGACCATATCAGTACATAATAAAAAAAGGAATAAAAGAGAGAATCACAAAGGGTCCAGCTTCACTTCAGTCGCTGCATCCTGATGGGCAGGAGGGATGACTGATGAATCCATATTTGACGATATATTTTGGTTTGATTTGAGTGTATTTCATCATATAAACCCAAAGTTATTCATTCAAATAGCACGATTTTGTATTCTCTCCCTAAATTGAGCCAAATTGTGAAAATATGCATTTTTGTGCTTAAATTAGTGATTTTAATTCCACTTTTATGCCATTCGATGCCGTGATATGTTTGGTGAGTGATTTCAGATCCTAGAGGCAAGAATGGTTTAGTAGAAGTGGAAGAAAGCATGCAAAAAGGGAGAAAACATGAAGAAAACAAAGGAGAAATGCATTTTAGCCTGTTGATGTGTGAGCATCTTTTCTATCTTTTCCTAGTGAATTTACATCTAATTTGTTGAGTTTAATAAAGAATTAATTATCTTTTAGCCAATATGGATGCTACTTTGAGTCTTTTGCAATTCTGTTTATTTTAGGTAGCATTCGGCTAGATTTGATGGAGTTTCTGCAGCACAAGAACAAAAGGAGATGGCAGCAAGGAGCGACGCGTACGTGTGACTGACGCGTGCGTGTGATTTGGAGCTTTCCATGGTGATGCGTGCGCGTGACTGACGCGTACGTGTGATTTGAAGATTTGCTCAGCGACGCGTGCGCGTGACTGACGCGTCCGCGTGACTTGCGAAAAAGATCATCGACGTGTACGCGTGATTGACGCGTACGCGTGACATACGCCACGTGCAGAAAACGCAGAAAAATGCTGGGGACGATTTCTGGGCTGTTTTAATCCAGTTTTCAGCCCAGAAAACATAGATTAGAAGCTGCAGAATGGACAAAACATGTGGTCCCCACCTATCAACTGAAGACCTGCTGATTATTCTGATTTAAATTCAAATCTTATTTTTAGGAAAAGATATTATTTTTAATTTTGGATAATTAGATTTTAAATTTATTAGAATTAGTTATGAAAAGGGATTCCATTAGTTAACTTTGAAGGCCATCAGATTGGAACTCTGTACATTTTATCAGAATCCTTTTTTTCTTTCCTGAACCATGAGCAACTAATCCTCCATTGTTAAGGTTAGGAGCTCTGTCTATTTGTATGGATTGATTTTATTACTTTTTCTATTTTAATTCATGTATGGATTTATAATTTAAGAATTGTTTTCACTCTTTATTTTATGAATTTGGGTGGAACGGAAGTATGACCCTCTTTCTATTTGAGTTCTTGTAAAACTTGGAAAAGCTCTTTACTTAAACAAAAGCTTGAAAACATATTCTCCTAAATTTTAATTATCTGGATTTAACAGGATACGTGACATATACTCCTCTTATTTTTGGGTAATTAGAATTTTTGTGGCATATAAACTGGAATTTGAAACTTCACCCTCTAATTGGAATTAATTGACCAAGACATTGGCAGTCGATGAATTTTAGAGGAGATTAAAAAGGTCTAAGGAACTAGGGTCTAGTCACATATAGTTTGCCATAAATTAAATCCTACATGATTAAAATAGTTAGTAAGAAAAGTTAATCCGGAAAAACAGATAACTCTGAAGCCTTAACTGTTTCTCCAATATTTTATTTTCAACTTATTTACTTGCATGCCTGCCTTCTGATATTTTCAATTTAAACCTTTTGAATATCCCAAAACACTTTTTTGCCTGCCTAACTAAGCCAATCACTCAGTCATTGTTGCTTAGTCCATCAATCCTCGTGGGATCGACCCTCACTTACCTGAGGTATTACTTGGTACAACCCGGTGCACTTGCCGGTTAGTTTGTGGTTGTAAATTACCGCACCAAGTTTTTGGCGCCGTTGCCGGGTTTTGATAGTGATTAACAACTATTAGTTGTTTGATTGCTTAGATTAGGCATTTTAGCTTTAATTTTATTAAAATCTATTTGTAATATTTTAAAAAAATTTAAATAAATAAATAGCACCAATATTTTTCTTAATTTCTAAAATTAAGTTTGGTGTTTCCTAGTTAGTTTTATTTTAATTCTTAAAATTCTGTTCTTTCTTCTTTGCTTTTCTGTTTACCACATAGTGCGTTTAATCCTTTTTGATATTTTGTGCTAAGGAAAAATAATGGAGAGATATCACATGGGTTACTACTCACACCCGAGTGGTGATTCATATTATGGTGGATGAAGAAACTAACCAAATTTTGGTTAGCAAAGTCAAAACCAAAGAAACTTCAATGCTCCATGTTCCAACTATCAAGAGCCACCACCTCCATATTCATACCAAGAACCACCATCTCTATATTCATATCAAGAACAATCATCTTTCTATCCATATCAAGAACCGCCATCTTTCTACCCATACCAGGAGCCACCATCTCCTTATTCATCTCAAATACCATCAGATCTTGAGCTTCTCATGAAAGAATTCCTACATGATATAAAAACAAGTGTAAAAAATGTAGAGAAATATGTGCAGACGATGATCAAGAACCAGGAAGAGAAACAAGCAAATTCCTTCCCAAGAGATACAATGCAAGATCTTATGGAAGAAAGTGAGGAAACCAATCAAAGGAGTTTATACTCCAGTGAATTAGAGAACTTTCCACCCTCACATATGGAAGAAGAGGAAGATGCACAACCTCCCATGCCCTTGGTAAGCAATGAAGAAGAGATTGAACTAGAAGATAGCTACCAAGAGAAAGAGGTTGAAATTGAGGAAGCTTGCAAAGAGGTAGAATAATTCAAAAAAGAACACAAGGGAGTGGAGCTTGCAAGACTTCTTCCAAAGCCATCACCATCCAATACAACATTCAAGTGGGTAAAATTCCTATCCTTAACCTTTACTTTCCCACTTGAATATGGTTTACTGGAGACGGATGGTCAACTTAGAGCTCTTTATGGCATTAAGAGTAAGAGGAAGATGGTTAGTGGCAAGAGTTATCAAGCAAGGTTCAATATGGTTGCATGCTCCAAATTGAAGTGGAAGGATTGGTGTAGAGCTCAATTGAATGGGTTTAGAAGGTTGTTTGGATGTCTCTGTGAGAATTCAGATTGCTTGCCACTCGGTGGGAACAATGGTGATCCACAAGAAGACGGGTGTAAAAGCAAGGTTTGGGACCCTGGAATTCATTCCCACAATCAACACTCTTGTAGCCTTGTCACTTGCTTCAACTTGCTCGAAGGCATTATGTGCCTAGCTTGGAATCCCGGTGGCCATTGGAATTACAAAAATTGGTGGAGATTCCTGGACCAATACAAGCACAAGCCACCATGACAAGGAGCTCACAACATGTCCAACTTAAGGACATTAACTAAAAGTACTTGGTGGGAGACAACCCACCGTGGTATGATCGCTCCTTTTCATTCTTAGTTGTTTTTCGTAGTAGTAGTTTTCTTACTTATTTGATTTTTATTGAGTTTTCACTATTTTTCTGATCATGCGGCTATTTTTGGACAGGAACCGGACACTTCAAAAAAAAAAATGAACACACGATGCGCAAGCGTTGTTTACGCTTACGCGTCATATGCATGTGCGTGAAAAAATAAAATTTGACAGAGAGTTGAGCGGGAGTAGCGCTGGAAGCAGGCTGGAAGAAAAAGCTGCATCACGCGTACGCATAACCCACGCGTGCGCGTCGTTTGCACTTCTCGCCTTCCACGCATGCGCGTTAGTGACACGTACGCGTGACCTTAAAATTCGACGTAAATATGTGTTTGGGCAGAGAGTTGTGCTGGTTTGGGGGCTGGAAGTGTGATAGACGCACAAAATTGACCACGCGTACGCATCCCTAACGCGTGCGCGTAATTTGCACAAATGTTCATCCATGCACGCGCACGCGTCGTATGAAAATATTGGTAACCAAGCAACGCGAACAGAGAGTTGTGCATGCGCGCAGCTGGCTTCGCGCGAATCGCACAAAACCCAGTGCACGCAGACGCGTGCCTGATGCTCACGCGTCATTAAGAAAAATTCGCGACCCACGCGTACGCGTGCTGCACGCGTACGCGTTGCCTACACCGCCAATTACACTAGTTCGCCGTCCAGTTTTAATTTTCTTTCCCCCTCTCCCAATTCTGATTCTCTCTTGTTCTTTTATCCTTTTCTTTTTCTTTCATCATAATATTTGCCTCTTTCTTTTTTCAGTTCTTCTTTGCTTGAGGACAAGCAAATCTTTAAGTTTGGTGTTGATGCTTCGCTTAAGGGTTTTCTGTTTATTTCTATGGCACCAAAAGGGAGGCGAATCATTTTCACTGAGGAGCACAACCTGAAGAATAAAGCGACCGCTAGGATAACTAAGGTGGTTGAGTTCCTTTCATTTTTTATTCCTTTCCTCTTTTTCTATGTTGTGTTTCAGTTTTCTGCTATTTTGCTTTGTTTGTTGCATAATCCTTTATTAGTTAGAATCCTAGGTCTAGTTTAATTTTCTCTTAATTGTTTTAATTCCAAAAAGATGTCTCATATATTACTCACTGAGCTTGAATTCAAAAAAAAAAAAAAGACAGAAGTGATGTATTGCATGAGAAAGTGAGTTTATATTGAAGAATAGTCTTATTTACTTAGATGTGGTGGTATTTTCTGTAATTCTGAATGCATGACATGAACAGTGCATATTTAAATTTGAATAAAAGAATGTTGATGTACAAGGAACATGAATTTAGATAATTATTATGATTTCTCTAAAATTAATGAAAGTTTAATCCTTGAAGCAAAAGAAACAGCAAAAGAAAAATAAAAGCAAGGTCCAAGGCTCTGAACATCAATGACTAGGGAGGTCAGACATGATTAAAAGCTCAAAGAGTTGTTTCCCTAGTCACATGCTTGTGGTGTTCTTGTGTCAAGTAATCCTTGAGACAAAATATTTAGAGTCGAGATCAATTGCAGAGTATGCCAAAGGCTTTGAGCACCACTGTCTGGGGATAATAATAAAATAAATAAATAAATAAATAAATTAAAAATATTTAGAACTTAAAGAGAGTTCCCCAGTTAAGTGCTTGTGGTGTTTCTGTGTCAAGTAAAGTTTGAGACAAAACATTTAAAGTCATGGCTAAGATCAAGGTGCAAAGCACCAAAGAAAAAAATTGCTGTGTTCAAGGATTAAAATTGAGTTACAAAAGATCAGAGAATTCATAATATGATCCGGATTCTAATTCCAGATGACAGTAACATTCTTCTGATTCAAAGGAGAGTGAGATGCCAAAACTATTCAGGATTGCAGTTGTAAACCCCACTATAAGAAGAGACATGAGCTTAATCGAATTCTCATTCTCATGCAAATTCACATCCTAAGCTTATATTAGTTTTCGTTGCTTGAGGATAAGCAACAATTCAAGTTTGGTGTTGTGATGCGTGAGCATCTTTCCTATCTTTTCCTAGTGAATTTGCATCTAATTTGTTGAGTTTAATAAAAAATTAATTATCTTTTAGCAAATATGGATGCTACTTTGAGTCTTTTGCAATTCTATTTATTTTAGGTAACATTCAGCTAGATTTGATGGAGTTTCTGCAGCACAAGAACAAAAGGAGATGGCAGCAAGGAGTGACGCGTACGCGTGACTGACATGTGCGCGTGATTTGGAGCTTTCCATGGCGACGCGTGTGCATGACTGACGCGTGCGCGTGACTGACGCGTACGCGTGATTTGAAGTTTTGCTCAGCGATGCGTGCGCGTGACCGACGCGTCCGCGTGACTTGCGAAAAAGACAATCGACTCGTACGCGTGACTGACGTGTACGCGTGACATGCGCCACGTGTAGAAAATGCAGAAAAATGTTCGGGGCGATTTTTGGGCTTTTTTGACCTAGTTTTCAGCCTAGAAAACACAGATTAGAAGTTGCAGAATGGACAAAACATGTGGTCCTCACCCATCAACTGAAGACCTGCTGATTATTCTGATTTAAATTCAAATCTTATTTTTAGGAAAAGATATTATTTTTACTTTTAGATAATTAGATTTTAAATTTATTAGGTTTAGCTATAAAAAGGGATTCCATTAGTTAACTTTGAAGGCCATCAGATTGGAACTCTGTACATTTTATTAGAATCCTTATTTTCTTCCCTGAACCATGAGCAACTAATCCTCCATTGTTAAGGTTAGGAGCTCTGTCTATTTGTATGGATTGATTTTATTGCTTTTTTTATTTTAATTCATGTATGGATTTATAATTTAAGAATTATTTTTGCTCTTTATTTTATGAATTTGGGTGGAACGAAAGTATGACCCTCTTTCTATTTGAGTTCTCGTAAAACTTGAAAAAGCTCTTTACTTGAACAACAGCTTGAAAACATATTCTCCTAAATTTTAATTATCTGGATTTAACAAGATACGTGACATATAATCCTCTTATTTTTGGGCAATTAGAATTTTTGTGGCATATAAACTGGAATTTGAAACTTCACCCTCTAATTGGAATTAATTGACCAAGGCATTGGCAGTCGATGAATTTTAGAGGAGGCTAGAAAGGTCTAAGGAATTAGCGTCTAGTCACATATAGTTTGCCATAAATTAAATCCTACATGATTAAAATAGTTAATAAGAAAAGTTAATCCGGAAAAATAGATAACTCTGAAGCCTTAATTGTTTCTCCAATATTTTATTTTCAACTTATTTACTTGCATGCCTGCCTTCTGATATTTTCAATTTAAACATTTTGAATATCTCAAAACCCTTTTCTGCCTGCCTAACTAAGCCAATCACTCAATCATTGTTGCTTAGTCCATCAATCCTCGTGGGATCGAACCTCACTTACTTGAGGTATTACTTGGTACGACCCGGTGCACTTGCTGGTTAGTTTGTGGTTGTAAATTATCGCACCACCTGTGCCCACGCACAAGAACCACAGAGCCATGTGTGCATACGCACAGGTACCAGTGCGTACGCACGGGTCCCAGCGTGTGACTCATTTATTGCAAATCACTGGGGGCGATTTTTGGGCCTTCATAGCCCAATTTTAGACCTTTTGAAGCTGATTGAGTGCTATATCAAAGAAGGCCTCTTTCCATGTGAAAGTGGGGAGCAATTAGGGTTAAATTTTAGTCATGTAGTTCATTTTCTAGAGAGAGAAGCTCCCCCTTCTCTCTAGAATTAGGATTCTTTAGTTTAATTTCTTGTAATTTCTACTTTTAATTCTTGTTTTTATTTACTTTTCCTTGTCATTTATTATTATTCCATCTTTCTTCTTCTTCATTCTCTTGTTATTTCCTTTATTTTGCCATTTTTATGTTATGAACACTCTTTGTTAATTTTACTTTCAGTTAATGCAATTTATGTTTTATGTTCATTTATTGCTTTCTTTAGTTGTTATTATGATTTTCTTACTTTTGGTAGTTAGAATTTATTTTTAATGCAGTTTAATATTATTTTATTTTCATGCACACCAAGTATTTGATAAAATGCTTGGATTAGTTTTTACTTAGTTTTCCTCAACTCTTGGCTTGAAATTGATGACTTTGGTGATCCTTGAGTCATTGATGTCCATTCTTGTTTGATATATTAGAGTAGTTAGTTGATTTGGTTTTCATTGACTCTATGTGACCCTTAGTGTTGACATAGGACTTATGGATTGAAATCAACTATGCCTATTTGACTCATCCTCGATGTAGGGTTGACTAAGTAGGATTAACTCTTCATAATCATCATGTGTTTGTGGTCAATGGCTAGGATAGGTAACCTTAGCTCTCAATTACTTGCCAAGAGATTTCTTGCATTTTAATTTTTCTTGCTTTGACTTTTATTGCCTTGACTTTTATTTCTTGTATGTTAAGCTTTTTACACTCTTGGTTGAAAAATTGGGTGTTTGGGTGGAATTGAGTTGTGGATGCCCATTCCGCTTTGTGCGAGGGTTGTTAATTGGTTTGGTTTCCCTTGACTCTAGGTGACCTACTAGTGTTGACTTAGGACTTAGGGATTGGAATCAATTATGCCCTTTTGACTAATTCTCAAGTAGGATTGAGTAATTGGGATTAATCCCACACAATTGCCATGTTTGTAGTCCACAACTAGGATAGGAATCCTAAACTCCTCTCACCAAGAGCTCTTTTTACAATTTAATTTCCAATTGTATTACCTTTATTTGCTTCCATTTAATTTCTTGCATGATCATTTACTTTCTTGCCATTTACATTACTTGCTTTTCTTGCCATCCCATTTTCTCTCATAGCCAATAATTGACACTTAATTGCAACTCTTAGGGAAGACGACCCGAGACTTAAAACTATCGGTTATAATTGTGTTTCGATTGTGACAAATCCTTTGGATTAAACATTTGATTTGGGAATTAATTGTTGGTTTAGACTACACTTTCAATGACAGACTTCTATTTTGTGAAAATCTAGATCAACGATAAATTCTCATATCAAATTTGGCGCCGTTGCCGGGGAGTTGTAATGGTATAGTTATTGGCTATTATAAATATGTTAATATGTAAATAGCTTGTTTCTTCTTTGCTATTATGTGAATAGCTTGTTTCTTCTTTGCTATTATGTGAATATCTTGCTTTTTGTTTGCTATTGTGAATATGTTAATATTGTGAATATGTTTTTTCTTGTTTGGTTTTTGTTTTCCTTGTTAGGAGCATATAGCTTGTGGGACACTCCACCGTGGTGGTGCAATCAATTGGGAATTTTGGAGATTCAAGCCTTGTTGGAACCTCCAAGATGCATATAAGCACAAGATTAAAGCTCTCCATAAGTCTAACTTAAAGACAATAAATGAAAGTGCTAGGTGGGAGACACCCCACCATGGTAACACCTTTCTAACCCTCTCTTTGTACATAATTTTAATTCATTGCATTTTGTCTCTTGTAGATAGCTTAGGCTTAGTTTAATTTCAAGCTTAATTTGCTTAGATTTTAGTTTAGATCATGTGTTTTTGATGAATAATATGTTTTGGGGTTGAAAAGATATCTTGGATGTTAAGTTTAGAGCCTTAGAGCTGTAAAATTTTTTAGAAAAAATAGAGCATGTGCGTGCGCACACACCTGTGCGTATGCACACAACCCCAATTTCACGTTCTGTGCGCGTGCACACTAGCTTATGTACCTTCTGCTGGGAGCGTTAGCACACCTTGTGCATCCGCACCCTCTTCTTTTAGCCTCTTGTGCGTGTGTCTGGACCTGTGTGCGCACGCACAGGCAGCGATATAGCTGGCAGTTGTGATGCTTCAGTAAAAAAAATGAAAAAAGTCTTCTATGCGTGCGCACACCCTGGTGTGTACTGGTGCACAAAATTGCAATCACACTTTTGCAATCCCGCACAACTAACCAGCAAGTGCACTGGGTCGTCCAAGTAATACCTTACGCGAGTAAGGGTCGATCCCACGGAGATTGTCGGCTTGAAGCAAGCTATGGTTATCTTGTAAATCTTAGTCAGGATATCAGAAATTATCAGGATTGATTGTGAAAAGAAAAAGAACATGAAATAAGTACTTGTTTTGCAGTAATAGAGAATAGGTTGGGGTTTTGGAGATGCTCCATCTTCTGAATCTCTGCTTTCCTACTGTCTTCTTCTTCAAGCACGCAAGGCTCCTTCCATGGCAAGCTGTATGCAAGGGTTTCACCGTTGTCAGTGGCTACCTCCCATCCTCTCAGTGGAAATGTTCAACGCACCCTGTCACGGCACGGCTATCCATCTGTCGGTTCTCAATCAGGCCGGAATAGAATCCAGTGATTCTTTTGCATCTGTCACTAACGCCC
>NC_029776.3:26893768-26894121 GCF_000817695.3 Arachis duranensis
TTAACTAAAAACTAATAAAAATATACTAAAAACTAACTAGATCATACTAAAAACATACTAAAAACAATGCCAAAATGCGTATAAATTATCCGCTCATCACAACACCAAACTTAAATTGTTGCTTGTCCCCAAGCAACTGAAAATCAAAATAGGATAAAAAGAAGAGAATATACTATAGACTCCAAAATATCAGGGAAACATAGCTCCATTTAGATGAGCGGGACTAGTAGCTTTTTGCCTCCGAACAGTTTTGGCATCTCACTCTATCCCTTGAAGTTTAGAATGATTGGCATCCATAGGAACTCAGAACTCAGATAGTGTTATTGATTCTCCTAGTTAAGTATGATGATTCT
>NC_029776.3:26900802-26914122 GCF_000817695.3 Arachis duranensis
TTTTCGTGTAGAGACTCTTCTTGGAGTTAAACGCCAGCTTTATTGCCAGTTTGGGCGTTTAACTCCCATTTTGGTGCCAGTTTGGGCGTTTAACGCTGGGAATTCTGAGGGTGACTTTGAACTCCGGTTTGGGCCATCAAATCTTGGGCAAAGTATGGACTATCATATATTGCTGGAAAGCCCAGGATGTCTACTTTCCAACGCCGTTGAGAGCGCGCCAATTGGGCTTCTGTAGCTCTAGAAAATCCACTTCGAGTGCAGGGAGGTCAGAATCCAACAGCATCGGCAGTCCTTTTCAGTCTCTGAATCAGATTTTTGCTCAGAACCCTCAATTTCAGCCAGAAAATACCTGAAATCACAGAAAAACACACAAACTCATAGTAAAGTCCAGAAAAGTGAATTTTAACTAAAAACTAATAAAAATATACTAAAAACTAACTAGATCATACTAAAAACATACTAAAAACAATGCCAAAAAGCGTATAAATTATTCGCTCATCATGTACGCACACCTCTTAATCCCCTCTCTGTTCAGAGCGTTCGCGCACACTTGTACGTCCACTCACCCCTTATTTCTTTACCATATGTGCGTGCGCACACCTTGGTGCGTACATACACTATCTTAATTCTTCTTCTGCCCGGAGCTCTCGCATATGGTGTGCACTCGTACACCTCCCTTTTTCCCACCTAGTGTGCGTACGCATGGCCCTGTTTTCTTCTACTATACTTCTTTTCTCCTATTCTCTCTAATTCTTCTGTTCTTCTTCCCTCCACCCCTCTTCTCTTGCTTTTGCCCTCTTTTCTACTTATTCTTATAGTTTTCATTGCATTTTATTTTCATTTTAGTAGTTATATTAGTTTTGGTTTACTTGCTTGTTAATTGAATAAGTTGCAAGTGTTTGCTTAATATTGATTGGATTGCTTCTTGATTGAATTTAATCAATGCACTTATACTTTGCCTTAAATTACTAACACCTAATTGGATTTGCACATTTACATGTTGCGTATTAGGTGAAATTCTTATAAGTGCATAATGAATTTAGTGAATTGAGTTGCACTATTTATTCATCATGGTTTTTAGTGAATGTAATCACATAACAAGGTATTTGTTCCTTGTTAATACTTTGCATTTTTTCGAGTTGACTTGACTTAATTTTTATCAAGACTTGTCACTTTTTGTAACAAGCACCTTATACATGTGATTATTTCATTATTCCTAAGTGTGAATAAGTAGTCTCTTTTCATCATTAAATTGGTTATTGTTAATTGTGCCATTTTCTATTTATTTTGAGCTTTCACTTGCACAATTTCAATATCCAATATCTCAAACACTCAATTCACTTTTGTGGTTACCTAGGTTTTTTTGTGCCTTATCTCTTGTTTATGCTTAACTTGCAACCTAGGCCACTTGATTGAGGAGCGCATGTTATTTCTTTTGATTATGTGGTTGCCGTTTTGCTTGGCCAATGTGTTGTGTTCTAAACCATGCACATTTAGGATACACACATTGCCTTTTATCATGCCACACATCTTACTTTTCCTCAATCCTTGTTTTATACGGCAACCCGGAGTCCCGGTGCCCACCAGCTAAAGGTGGAGCCTCATATCTCTTCACCCCTGAATTGAGTGCATGCACGGAGGACCGTGCAACGTTTAAGTGTGGGGAAAGATCCGCAATTTTGGGGCGTAACTCTCTCTTTTTCAACACTTTGCACTATTTTATAGCTTTTAGTAGTTAGGCTTTCTTGTGAATATTTGTTAGTATTTTATTACATTAAGCTTTGCTTAGTTTGTTTGTATATATCTTAGTTTGATTATAGTTTTATTGTAGTTATATTTGAATGTTGTCTAGTATAGTAAATAAGTTTGGTAAAACAACAAAGAATTTTCAAGAAATCCCTTTTAGGGCGTTCTATTGATTAGATTTGAAAACTTGCTTTTGAACTTGCTTGAAGTATCTTTTTAAGGAACATAGAAAAGAGCTTGAACAAATACTTAGTGAGATTTGAGCTTTGATTGTGTGGTTGCACATTTTCAATCACAATTTTTGTTCTTGTGTGATAAACTCCTTTTATGATTGTAATCTTAGATTTGCTTTAGTCTATATGTCCTATATTTGATGTTTTGAATTGCATTTGGTATGATTGAGGCCATTGTTGAAATTAAACTCATAAACCCATATGGCTAACCCTTACATCTATCTTTGTAAACCACTTTTTGGGCCTTTAATTCCCCTTTGTTCTAATTTTAAGCACATTATTCCCTATAAGTGGAAAACCATTATGTCCTTAAATTATATCTTTGATTAGCTTGGGTTTGAGTGCGTGTGTTAATCAAGTGTGGGGGGAATTTGTGGGAAAACATTGGTAGTTAGCTTAATTTGGATTTCATTGAGAATATTTAGAAAAATGGGTAAACACTCATGTATCTATTATTTAAAACATATGCATCTCTTTTATTTGATAAAAGAAAAAATTGTGGTGTACATACTTTGTTTATAAAAAATTAAAATAAAAGAGAAAAGAAAAGAAAAGAAATGACAATAAAAATGTAAATAAAGGATGCATATGTGGTTGAATTGGAAAGAAGCATGCATGAGTGAATGTGAAAAAGGAATAAATGGTTAGTTAGGTTGCTTCGTTATGTATATAGAATAATATAGGATTAGGTGGGATACTTGAGCTAATCAAAGATCCAATCTATTAGCCCACTTAACCATATTAATCCTACCCTTGCCTAAGCCCCATTACAACCCACAAAAGTCTTCATGATATTTGCATTCATGCATCAAATATTAGTTGACTGTTAGACGACTTGCAAATCTTTGAGAAACATGATTAAGAGAGGATTGAGTGATTAAGTTCTAAACACTGAGCAACTAGAGTGTAAACACATCCGGTGAGGGGTTCAATCGTTCAATTCTATGTTTCCCTTATCTTATGTCTTCTTGCAAGTTGTTGAACTTAATTTTGAAAATTTCAAATAAAATCTTTGGACATTGATCATATTGCTATATTTGCTTTGTCTTGGCCCTAAGTTTTTACTTTGGATTGATTGGAATTCTCTTGTTTGTTTTTACCAAACTCCATAAGAATCATAGTATATATATAGATAGATAGCATTTAGCATAGTTTCTTGCATGTAGTTAATTGCATTGAATAAATTGCTTACTCTTTGATCATTCTCGTTTGATTGTGATTAGCATGAGGACATGCTATTGTTTAAGTTTGGAAAAATTCATGAATCCATATTTGGCGATATATTTTGGTTTGATTTGAGTGGATTTCATCATATAAACCCACATTTATTCATGCAAATAGCATGATTTTGTATTCTCTCTCTAAATTGAGCCAAATTGTGAAAACATACATTTTTGTGCTTAAATTAGTGATTTTAATTCCACTTTTATGCCATTCGATGCCGTGATATGTTTGGTGAGTCATTTCAGGTCCTAGAGGCAAGAATGGTTTAGTAGAAGTGGAAGAAAGCATGCAAAAAGGGAGAAAACATGAAGAAAATAAAGGAGAAAAGCATTTCAGCCTGTGCCCACGCACAAGAACCACAAAGCCATGTGTGCGTACGCACAGGACCCAGCACGTGACTCATTTATTGCAAATTGCTGGGGGCGATTTTTGAGCCTCCATAGCCCAATTTTAGACCTTCTGAAGCTGATTGAGTGCTATATCAAAGAGGGCCTCTTTCCATGTGAAAGGGGAGAGCAATTAGGGTTAGATTTTAGTCATGTAGTTCATTTTTTAGAGAGAGAAGCTCCCCATTTTCTCTAGAATTAGGGTTCTTTAGTTTGATTTCTTGTAATTTGTACTTTTAATTCTTATTTTCATTTACTTTTCCTTGTCATTTATTGTTATTGCATCTTTCTTCTTCTTCATTTCTCTTGTTATTTCCTTTATTTTGCCATTTTTATGTTATGAACACTCTTTGTTAATTTTACTTTCAATTAATGCAATTTATGTTTTATGTTCATTTATTGCTTTCTTTAGTTGTTATTATGATTTTCTTGCTTTTGGTAGTTATAATTTATTTTTAATGCAGTTTAATATTAGTTTATTTTCATGCACACCAAGTGTTTGATAAAATGCTTGGCTTAGTTTTTACTTAGTTTTCTTCCACTCTTGGCTTGAAATTGATGACTTTGGTGATCCTTGAGTCATTGATGTCCATTCTTGTTTGATATATTAGAGTAGTTAGTTGATTTGGTTTCCATTGACTCTATGTGACCCTTAGTGTTAACATAGGACTTATGGATTAAAATCAACTATGCCTATTTGACTCATCCTCGATGTAGGGTTGACTAAGTAGGATTAACTCTTCATAATCATCATGTGTTTGTGGTCAATGGCTAGGATAAGTAACCTTAGCTCTCAATTACTTGCCAAGAGGTTTCTTGCATTTTAATTTTCCTTGCTTTGACTTTTATTGCCTTGACTTTTATTTCTTGTATGTTAAGCTTTTCACACTCTTGGTTGAGAAATTGGGTGTTTGGGTGGAATTGAGTTGTGGATGTCCATTCCACTTTGTGCGAGGGTTGTTAATTGGTTTGGTTTTCCTTAACTCTAGGTGACCCACTAGTGTTGACTTAGGACTTAGGGATTGGAATCAATTATGCCCTTTTGACTAATTCTCAAGTAGGATTGACTAATTGGGATTAATCCCACACAATTGCCATGTTTATGGTCCACAACTAGGATAGGAATCCTAAACTCCTCAATTCTCACCAAGAGCTCTTTTTACAATTTAAATTCCAATTGCATTACCTTTACTTGCTTCCATTTAATTTCTTGCATGATCATTTACTTTCTTGCTATTTACATTACTTGCTTTTCTTGCCATCCCATTTTCTCTCATAGCCAATAATTGACACTTAATTGCAACTCCTAGGGAAGACGACCCAAGACTTAAAACTCCCGGTTATAATTGTGTTTCGATTGTGACAAATCCTTTGGATTAAACATTTAATTTGGTAATTAATTGTTGATTTAGACTATACTTTCAACGACGGACTTCTATTTTGTGAAAATCTAGATCAACGATAAATTCTCATATCAATGACTGAGATCGGGACAGCACCGACCACACCATCAGGGCCATTCAGAATCTCCACATCAGGATCCGCCTCGGGTTGGGATGTCTCGGCAGGAGGGGCTGTAGAAGCCTTAGCCGTTGACACAAAATGAGGAGCCTCGACATCATCATTAGGGGCAGGCACGATCTTACCATCCTCGACGATATTATCCATGCTAAACAGAGTAAGGTCGACATCAGGAGCAAGAACCCGGACCTAAGCTTTCAAATTTTCATACAGAGCAGTCATGCCATTCACTATGTGGCCTTGAAGCTCAGCATAATCATCGTGATAAGACTGGAGTCTCTCCTTAGCCTCCAGAAGCTCGCCATAAGTCTGTGTGTAGCTCTATTTAGCCTTCTTGGCCATATCTTCAGCCAGATTGTTAGCCGCCTCCGCAGCAGTAGCTCGGGTCTTCTCCCTCTCCGCAGCAAGCTCCAACCTAACATTCCTAGCCTCCAACTCCTGCCTCAAACCGTCCACCCTATCATAATCAGCCTTAGCCTTCTCAAGAAAAGACTAGTAGCGTGGATAGGAGACTTCTTGAAATCCCGAGACGAGGAAGCACTGAGTTTAGCCATCCGAATACTATTGCTGGATATGAAGTCGAGGTGGTGGAGAATGGACACATCATCTGTTGGAACAAAGCCATGAGGGGCGATATGCTCTGCAGCGAAGGCCACCCCATGGAAATCCTTGGCATTCAGATCATAAGCCCCAGCAGTCCTCGGCCTCTTGGGAGAAGGGCAAGTTGAAGTAGGAGAGGAGGCAGCACCAGAGGTTGCGAAGGTGGATAAGTAGAGGCTGCCTGAACTCGAGGGGTCGAGATGCCTTCCTCAGACCTTGAGGATCAGATTCTGGCTTCTTCAGAAGAACCTGGCTAGAACCCTCTCCCGACGTCTTATTTTAGATGTTTTAAGTGGCTACCGTCTTCTTGGTCTTCATGAGGACCCCCATCGAATTAGAACTAGCAACCATCTCTGAAAAAGAAGAATGGGACCACAGAAACAGTTATGCAATAGATGGATAAAAAACAAACAACAAGAAAGACTACCTTATAAAGAAGTCGGGCGCTACCTAGTTCGGAACGAAGGATATCAGGATCTCCTAAAACCTTCTGTGTCTAAGTGAGGAGGCTTTCCCCAGTGCTCTTCCAAGACACCCGAAAAGGCCCTCTCTATCTCGTCTAAACTCTCCCATGGATACTTAAGGACTACAGTGTCCTTTTGCCACTAAAGGGGGAATGTGGGTTCATTGTTCTTGTCTAGAAAGAATGGTTGAACATCCTCAACAACTCGGACTTTAAAATAAAAGTTTTTGAAATTGTGGAAGGAATCATCAAAAATAGAAAAGGCTATCTTTCCATGAGTAGCCCAGAAAGAGATTCAAGAAGCCTTCTTCTTGGCTGCCCCTGATTTGGTCATCACAAACAGATAAAGGAAAAGAGAAAGGGTAGGCCAGACACCCAGCTCTTGACATAACAACAGAAAAATCTTCATAAAAGCCCAAGAGTTTGGGTGAAGCTGAGAGGGGGCCACATTATAATTCCACAGGATGTCGGTCTCAAACGCAGTAAAGGGAAAGGTAATACCTAGTTTGGTAAAAAAGCAGTCATAAGCATAAAAGAAGGGATGCTCTGCCCGACTTAAGGGAGGGAATCTAACCCTCTCCTCGGGGTTGGACGACACGAGCTCGTAGTTTTATTCATCCTCAATACTCCCACAGATCCTATGAAACCTCTTAAGCTTCTCACAATACTCCGGGTCAGCTACAGTAACACACATTAACACTATGGAATCTAACCAGTCAGCCATACTAGGGGGAGACTTTTTAGGCATCTCAATAATATTCTTACGAAAAGACATAGAAAACTACACCTACAGCAAGAAAACGAAAGAAGGGTCACTACCAAGTAACTCGGGCAGAATCAAAAAACAAAAAAGCAACCAGCGAACAACAAAATACAACAGTAAAAAAGGGCGCTCCAAGGTTCAAATATCACCACTAAAACCCAGAGGCACCCATTGGAGGTAATGCAGATATAGAAAGGAAGCAAAAAGATAGCCGAAAACTCTAGCCCTTCCAACAAACAAGAAAAGTGCAAAGTCAAAAAATCTTCAACCTTTTTTAAAAAGCAAGGCAAGATCAAAACTTTGAAAGAAAAACAGAAGCATGCAAAAGAAAATAAAACATCAAATCGGAGAAATCGTAACCAAGAAAGGGAACGAGGAAATACGCAAAATAGAATACCAACCTGCGATGAAAAAACGAGCGACAGCAACAGATGCACAGCAAAAAACACCAACGATCCACGAGCACCTCAAAAGCTCCAAAGAAGAAGAAAGCTTGGGGTAAAATTGAAGGAGCCAGATGAAAAAGCTTTTTGTAGAGAAGCGAGGAGCAAAAAGAAGTAGAAGGAAACAATAAGAGAACTGAAAGGAAGTAAAATCCCCTTGATAAACCACTATTTCATGGTTTATATTGTATTCAATTGAGTGATTTTATCAAGCTTTTCACCCACTTATTCATAGGATTTGCATGATTTTACAATTCCTTCCTAGTTTAGTTCTATGATTGAAAACATGCTTCTTTGGTCATAATTTAGCTAATCTTAATCCTCTCTTATTACCATTCGATGCCTTGATCTGTGTGTTAAGTGTTTCAGGCTTCATAGGGCAGGAATGGCTTAGAGAATAAAGAGGAAGTGTGCAAAGATGGAAGGAATACAAGGAATTGAGGAGATGACCAGCGAAAAGTCACGCGGTCGCCTGGCTCACGCGACCGCACGAAATGAAAGAAATCAGAGTGACGCGTTCGCGTGCCTGACGCGACCGCGCGGATTGGAAGCTGCACGAACGACGCGAAAGCGTGGATGACGCGCACGCGTGGTACGAGAAATGCTAAGTGACGCGAACACGTGGACAACGCGGACGCGTGACGTGCGCGATCTGCAGAATTACAAAAGTCACTGTCAGAGATTCTGGGCCGCATTTGAACCCAGTTTTCGGCCCAGAAACACAAATTAAAGTCAGGGAACATGCAGAGACTCAAGATGCTTTTCATAATTCATAATTCTTAGGATTTAGATGTAGGTTCTAGAGAGAGAGGTTCTCTCCTCTCTCTTTGGATTAGGATTGTTTCTTCATACCAGGTTCAATAATTTATGTTTCTCTTCTACTTTTATTTACTCTGATATTTTTATTTGTGTTTGATTGATGTTGCCCAATTGGCTGATGATATTGTCCATGTTAGAATTGACATTTTTATTTAATATAATTTGAGGTATTTCAGACTTATATGTTATGGATGCTTTGGCTTTATCCAATTTATTTTCATTCAAGTAGATTTTATTCCCTTTTGGTTTTGGTTAAGAAATCAGTAACTCTTGAGTTATCAAACTCAACATGATCGATAACCGTTATCTTTGCCAATTAGCTTGAACTTATATAATCCCAATCTTTTTCTAGGAATTAACTAGGATTTGAGGATCAAACTAATTAGCCGCTTGACCTTCCTTTGCAACAGCAGAGGTTAACTAAGTGGAATTAAGATTCAATTTTCATCATCATTGATAAGGATAACTAGGATAGGACTTTCAATTTCTCATACCTTGCCAAGAGTTTATTTTACAGTCATTTATTTAGTTTACTTGTCATTTATCATATCTGCTCCTCATTCTCAATACCCTCGATTTACAAAATTCATAACCAATAATAAGAACATACCTCCCTGCAATTCCTTGAGAAGATGACCCGAGGTTTAAATACTTCGGTTATCAATTTATTTAGGGGTTTGTTACCTGTGACAACCAAAAACGTTTGTAAGAAAGGTTGATTGCTTGGTTTAGTAACTATACCCATAACGAGAGTTTATTATAACTTCTAAACCATCAATCTTCAGTTCTTCAAAATGGCGCCGTTGTTGGAGAATTGCAAACGTGTGCCTTATTATTGGTTATTGTAAATATTTTTCAAAAAAAATATTTTTCTTTTACTTGTTTATTTGTTTTCTCTCTCTTCCCTCTTATTTCTGATAGCTATTATGAATTCTCACCCCTCTCGCTTTGAGTTTGGTTCTAATTTTGTTGCAAGGAATGGAAGCTATAACAGGAATATGCATCAAGGTCAAAGCAATCAAAGATTGACGGAGCCAAGAGGATCTGATCAACCCTTTAGGCAACAACACCCTCCTAGATATCACGGACAAAGACCATCCTACAATGCATACCAAGCTGATAGATATGGTGGACCGCCTAGTAGCTACCAACAAGCCCCACCGTATGCTTAGAGACCATCCTCACAACATAACTTTGAACCACCACACTCACAAGCCCCTTTTCACCATTCACTTCCATATGACCCCAATCCTTATTCACCACACCAACCACCATATGAACCATTCCCAGAACCACCACCTCAATATACACCATCTTTATATCCTTATCAAGAGGAACCACTTCTGTGTCATGAACCTTTTCTCCCAACAAATAAACCCTCCTATCCACCCCAAACCTCCATGGAAAGCAAACTTGCCTCTATCACTAGTCTCACCTCTACTCTTCAAGCACTTATATCTTGCTTGGGCCAACCCTCTACACCCGATATTCAACCCTCAAGCTCCACTGCACTTCTATCTCAACCACATAATGATCCACCCATCCCATCACCACCATCCATGGAAGAGCACCCACATCTATCAATCCAAGAGCAACATGATCCCACTGATAATTGACATGGAACAAGAGAGAGAAGATCATCTTCGCGAATCCATACTTCATAAGGAGCTAGAGGAGGCACTAAAGGTGAAGGTAGTAGAGACCCTTGAAGTTGATAGCGCGATTGAAGAACTAGTGAAAAAAGACGACAAGGAGGATTTTGTGCTTGAAGGTGAAGAAATAGTTGAAAAGAAAATCATCGAGGATGAATACGATTTCATACTTAAATACCTGGATCAAGCAAGAAATCGATTACCTTCCCGACGTTCGGACATTCAAAGAACCCCCATGGTTTCATGTGGGAAATCTACTGAAGAACGTAGCAGGAAGGAGAAATTGGGCACTCCGGTGGATAGTGAGCAGCACGATTTGATATTGGAACAAGTGGAGGAAGCCGGAATTATTGGAAAAGAAGAGGAGGCAGTGATTGAAGACTTAGGAGATGCTAAACCTCCATGGAAAAGTCAAGTTATAGAGCATCCTTCAAAGACGTTTGAAGCCGATGTTGCGGAGGGTGTACAACCTCCAAAGCATATCATAGTTGAATACTTTGAAGGAGATGATCAAGAGATAGATTCAATCATTAATGAATTCTTATCTACATTTGAATCCTCTCCCATTGGACTTGACATGGAGATTAAAAAAGAAGAAGCACAACCTCCCATGCCCTTGGTGCAAAATGAAGAAGAAATTGAATCAGAAGAAATCCACCAAGAGGAAGAGGTTGATATTGAAGAAGATTGCAAAGAGGTGGAAGATGTCAAAGAAGAGCACAAGAAAGTGGAGCCTGCACGTTCATTAGAAACACCTCCCCCTAAGTTGCCATCATCTTTCACAACATTCAAATGGGTAAAATTCATATCCCTTAGCTTTCTAATTCCACTTGAATATGGGCTACTGGAGACGGATGGTCAACTTAGAGCTCTTTGTGGCATTAAGAGTAAGGGGAAGATGGTCAGTGGTAAGAATTGTCCTGCCAGGTTCATTATGGTTGGAAGCTCAAAGTTTAAACGCAAAGGTTGGTATAGAGCTCAGCTGAATGGGTCTAGGATGCTGTTTGGTGGCTGTAGTGAGAATTCAAATTACTTATCACCCAGCTGGAAAATACAGATCCTGACAACAATGGGTGTAAAAGCAAGATTTGGGATCCTAGAATCTACTCTGACATTTGTCACCCCGGGAGCCTAAGAATCTGTTTGAAGCTTCTTAAGGGCTTTACATGCTTAGTTTGGGACCCCGGAGGTTACTGGAGATACAAACATTAGTGGAGATTCCTGGATGAGTTCAAGCACAAGCCACCATAACGGTGAGCTCACCAAATGTCCAACTTAAGGACTTTAACTAAAAGTGCTAGGTGGGAGACAACCCACCATGGTATGATCGTTCCTTTTTCATTTTTATTTAGTTTTATTTGTTTTCGAGTTTTATTTTATTTTATTGTATTGAACCTAGAGTTTTGCATAACATTCATATTAGCATTGCATTCTGCATAAAAAAAAGGGAAGCCGCGATGCGACAGCGTCGCCAACGCGATCGCGTCGCAGGTGGCTCAAAGAGAATGATAAATCGAATAGAGAGTCACGCAAAAGCGTGGCTGGAGGCATGCCCGTGGCACAAATCGCCCCACGCGAATGCGTCGCTGACGCATCCCCGTCACATGCGAAACATGCCCCCCACGTGTCCGCGTCACCCACGCGCCCGCGTGACCTGGTAATCGACGTAAAAAGAGTGCATAGCCGAAAGTTGCGCTAAAATTGGGCTGGACTCGTGCTAGCAGCACAAGCCCTGTCACGCGAATGCGTGCCCCACGCGTCCGCGTCAATCCCCATAATATGGCCTATCACGCGATCGCGTCACCCACGCGGCCGCGTCACCCAAAATCTTGGCAAAATGAGTTTCAAACAGAAAGTTGCGCAAGCGCGCGGCTGCCCTCACGCTAGTAGCACGAATTCACTCACGCGACCGCGTGCTCCACGCGGCCGCGTCACTTGACAATAGCGCCAACCGCGCGAACGCGTCACTCATGCATTCGCGTCGCCTGCGCCGCACAGCTTATCCAGATCAGCCAAGATATCTTCTCTTTTCTTCCCCCAAATCTTAATCTTTTCTTTCCCTTCTTATTTCTTTCTCCCTTCCTTTCTTTTTCTTTCTTTTTTTTTCTTTTAATTGGTGTTGGAAATTTATTTGGGTCATTATTTCACATATTTTGCTTATGGATTATTTGGGATTTGTTTAAACAATTATATATTATTATAAGGGTGCTTGCATGTTCTAATTAATATTTTCCATACCTTATTTAACATGCATGCTATGTGTTTGTGAAAACGCCCATATGACATTTTGCACTATTTTTAGATTTCTTTTAAATCTACTACTCTATATGCCTGCTTTTCACAAAACCCCTTTTCTATTTTATTACTTAAATAGAAGGAGGAAGGAGGTGAAAATGGGGGAGGTAGAAGATAGGGTGCGCGACTGCGCATCGTTCTTCGCGTGTTAGGGTTATCAGGTTTTTGAATCGATGCGTGCGCGCACTTTGCGCGTCCGCGTACATTGAAGAATCTAGTGACCTACGCGTACGCGTGCAATGCGCTCACGCGTGGACGATCAAAATAGGTAAAGACGCGTGCGCGTACCGTGCGCGCACGCGTGAAAGGAGTTGGGCTGTAGGCTTAGGGTTGGCCCATAGGAGGCCTAACTCTCTGGTCAATGGCCTGGTGGTTGCACCACTTAAGCTTGCGCGTATGCGGCATGTACGCGTCCGCGCGAGTTGAATCGGGCCAGGGGCTTAAGGATGGCCCAGAGCTGGCCTAACTCTCTGGGGCTTGGCGCAAGATTTTGCAGCAGCAACTCGACGCGTACGCGGCAGGTGCGCGCACGCGTGCTTTTCCATATAGTTGTGGGCGCGCACGCACGTAGTGCGCGTTAGCGTGAAGTGAATTGGGCTTGAGGCACAACGCTGGCCTAGGAGAGGCCCAACTCTCTGGAATATGGGTGATGATGCATCCACTCATGGACGCGTACGCGTACAACGTGCGCGCGCGTCCATCCCCCCCTTTTTTTTTTGAATTGGATAATGCCTAAAAGCTCTACTTGCCCAAAAATTCCCCATGGTGCCTACAGCTCCTTATTTAGTCAAAAACCTACACTTTCTAAAATGCAAGTTGGTTTTGAGATTTATTCTATTTCTACTGATCACAACATACATGTCAATATTCTAGCTACTAATGTATACAAACAAGCTAATTATGATATGCAGACCTACCTACAATGGTAACTCAAATCACTTATTAAACAAGGTTAGAAGAGAGTGGAAAGAGTTTACCATGGTGGGGTGTCTCCCACCTAGCACTTTTAGTTAAAGTCCTTAAGTTGGACATTTGGTGGAGTTCTTGCTAGGGTGGCTTATGCTTAAACTCTTCTTCGAATCCCCACCAGTGTTTGCACTTCCAATAGCCTCCGGGGTCCCAATTTAAACGTACAAGGCCTTCAAGGGGGCCTAAGCAAGTAACAAGGCCCCTAA
>NC_029776.3:26914200-26942994 GCF_000817695.3 Arachis duranensis
TCCTAATCCCATTAAATTTGGCTTCACTCCACCTTTGAGATTCAAAGTTTGATATTCCATCCTTTATGCACCTTGATTCAATTTGTCCACCGACATCTAATCCGTTCTTACTCTCTAGCCCACAAAGAGCTCTAAGTTGGCCGTCCATTTCTAACAATGCATATTGATCTGGGCCAAGAAAATTAAAGGATGAGATGATTGCCCACTCAATTTGTGATTGGGACGGCGACTTAGCAAGGAAGATATCCAATGGTCTTGACATTGTAGGTTCCACTTCCTTTGGCTCCTTCATGATGATTTCCATCTTTGGATAACTCTTTTTAAATTCTTCTTGTTTGCTAACTTCCTTCAAACCTTTATTATTGATCAAGTCATGTGTTGGAGGTTGCGCACCCTCCTCAACATTGATTTCACGTTCGATGGGGGAAGCTTCAACAAGATCACCATTGTCACTTGATGTAGAGTTATTTTCGTTGATGGAACTTCCTTCTTGTTTAACCTCCTCTAGGTCTTCTTCCACTTCTTTATTTTCAACAATCTTCATTTCCTCCGCTTGTTGCAATACATACTCCAATTCCTTGCGCTCAACTTGAGATTCTAAAGTCTCCCTCATACCTCCCTCTTTGGTTGCTTTCTTACAATCGTCCGTGAACTCATTTCGGTTGTGATATGAATCCCAAGAATCTATCTTTTGACGGATGGTTGCTTGAAGTCGGTCCATTTCTTCCTTGAAACGATCCCTTAATTTTTGTTCCGCTTTACTAACATAAGTAGGATCATATTGCTCTTGGATTAATGGACATTGATATGCTTCCATGGAGGTTTGTGGCGGAGAGGGGAATTCATGATATGGTTGGAAAGAAGATTCATCAAAGCTTTGAGGTGGGAAGTTGTTTTGGTTATTGGTAGAGGGTGGAATTATACGGGACGTAAATTCTTGGAGGGTAGAGGTGAAACTAGTGAAGGCGGTTTGGAGTTCTTCTTGCTCTTGAAGAATGATACCAAGTGTATCATTTATGGGGACTTGGGTTGGAGGGTAAAAATGTTGGAGTGGTGGTGATTCAAGGGTTGCTTGTTCATAATCGTTACAAGGGTATGCATAGGGGGAATATAGATTTGGATCATATGTAGGCAATTGGTGGAAATAGGATGTGGGTTGAGAATATGGTGTGTAGAATGATGGTGGTTGAGTGGTATAACCATGATAAGATTCATCATATCCATAGGAATGATATGCATTATAGGAGGGATTATCATCATAGTGACTTGAAGGGGAAGGTTGCCATGGTGATTGCTCATATGGATATGGCTCCCATCCTGAGAATTCGTCTATCCCATAATGTGAGCCATCATTCAAGTTTTCGTCGCCTACAAAATAGTCATAGTCATATCCAAAACCACAAGGACGAGAATTCATAGTGGCTAATAAGAACAAAACTAATAGAAATCTAAAACTAACAAAAACTACCAAACAAACATATTCACAATATTCACATATTTACATTAACCAAAAACATGGCACTCATGCGCATTCCCCGGCAACGGCGCCATTTTGACAAATGAATTTTTACCGGTATAGAAATTATCAAGTAATCAATCGTAGTATAGTCTAAACCGACGCAAAATCCATCATCAAACAAATCTACAATTTATAACCGAGAGTATCAGTCCCGAGTCGTTCTTCCCTAGGAATGCTACAAGGATGCATGTATTGGTTAAGTGGTCTTTTGTGGCTTGAAGAGTGTGGCATAAAAGTGTGAATAAAAGAAAACAACAATCAATCAATCTTAAAAGCCTTGGCCAAGGTTGAACATTGGAAGTTCCATCACTATAGCTTCCCTCAATTGTGATAACAGAGGAGTGTTGCTTCACTTAGTTAACCCCTAATTATAGAGGAAAGTCAAGTAAAAGTAATTAACTCAAGTCACAAGTCCTAGTCTTACCCTAGGAAAGTCTAGCTTTAGTGCACTCTAAGTCAATCAGCAATCCTCAATTCTCAACCAACAATTGACATCCATTATTCAAGTGTCTCCAATGACTCAACCACTAGGCCAAGTGAGGGAATGCTACTCCATATCTAAAGTTGGTATTTTCTCAAACACTTGGCGGGCAAGAATGAAAGACATAGTGAAATTGAGAAGAGATTTAGAATTAAAGCAATTCAACACAAAAGAAAACAACAATCAACAATGAACAACAATTAAAATGAGATCTTCAATGAATCAATAGAATCCAAAACAACAAAGTTAAACCTAAGATCTATAAGAATTGAGATTAGAGAAGATGATCTACAACATGAACAAAGTAAAGTGAGTGTTGTAATAGATCTCACCAAGGAATGGTTGAGAATTGAGAAAATGAAGATGAATCCTAGAGAGAAGTTGGAGTTTCTCTCTCTACAAATGTAACTCACTAAAAATATCTACCTAAAGATCTAAAATTAGTCTATGGATGTGAATGTGTGTCAATGTGTATATATGTGTCAATCCCCTTCAATCCTTGGCTCTTATATGCATTTTTGGCGCCAAAGTTGGTTGCTGAAACCTTCCAAAAATCGCCAGGCACGTGTTGCAATAAGAGAATCACGTGCGGGCTACGACGCGTGCGCGCACGGTACGCGTGCGCGTCCCTGGCTAATTCTGCGATGTGCGCGTGAGCGCCTTGTGCGCGTACGCGTGCTTGGCCGGGATCAATTCTTTGGCTTTTTGTGCTTCTCTCCACTTGCATGCTTCCTTCCTTGCTTCCTTTGATCCATGCCTAGCCTATTTCAATCCTGTAATTACTAGCAAACACATCAAGGCATCTTATGGAATCAAGGAGAAATTAGAATTCTTCAAAATAAGGATTGAAAAGCATGTTTTTACACTTAAGCACAAATATGGGAGAGATACAAAACCATGCTAATTCATAGGCTAAATGTGACAAAAGGTTATCAAAATACTCTAAATTCAGTACACAACAAACCGTCAAATTGGGGTTTGTCACAATCTAATTTGGACATTGAATGCTTGATCTATGCTACTCATGCCCTTTGCCGGCATGCCAATAAACACCTTGCATTCAATTTTCTTCACATGAACTTCCTATATTTTCAATTGTTGATTTGCCACATGTAGTCATGACCATGTGTTCACATCATTATCCATTCCTGTGCATTGATTACCACCTTTCCCATTCTCTTCCTTGCTCTAACCCTTAGCTTTAAAAGTTACTTTCTTTCTCCCTTTTTCAGGATGGCCACCAAGAAAGGTAAAGAGAAAGCTACTCCCATACCACTGGCAAGGAAAGGAACAAAAAAGAGCACCAGCTGAGGAACCACAATCCCCATCCACCTGCACATCTCAGCATGCACCGAGGACGGTGCAATCTTTAAGTGTGGGGAGGTCGATACCGATCTCCACGGGTTAGTTAGTCCCTTCTCAGCACCAATGTTAATTTGTTAATTGTTTCATTGCATAATAGATTGCATGTGTAGTTGATTGTTTGCATTTAAGTACTACTTGGTTGAAAAATAATAAGTTTCTTTTAAAGATCCTATTTTTGAAAATTTTCACTAATTTAAATTAAAAAAATTAAAATTTTCTATGTGTTAAATTTGTTTGAAGTTGTATTTGGAACATGTTTTTTGAGCCAAAGAACACACAACCTGTGAGGTTTAAGCTTATTTATATGGTTACATTATTTAACCATAAATTTTTATTCTTGTGTGTTTTCTTCTCTATGATTGTAATCTTTATTTTGTTCCAATCTATATGTCCAATATTTAGTGTATTTACATGCTTGCATATGATTGAGGCTATTGCTTTTTTTTGCTCACTTATCCCAAATAAGCCCACCTTTTTATGTCACCCTTGTTAGCCACTTTGAGCTTTTTAATCCCCTTCTGTTCTATAACCACATCACTAGCCTTAAGCAGAAAAACAAAAGTAAAAATCCCAAATTGAATCTTTGGTTAGCTTAAGATAGAGATTATGTATCAACTAAGTGTGGGAAAACTGTAGGAACATGGGTTAATAAGGAAATGTATCACGTTTCTAATTCTGAATATTGGGAAATTTGGGTATCTACTCATGTAAAACAGAAAATTAAAAAATTTCATATGCATTGATATGTTATTTTAGTTTTTATGTCTCTATAAAAAAATATATATAATATAAATAAATAAATAAGGGGACAAAATTACCCCAATGTTAAGTTAATAAAAGATCAATGCATATGTGACACAAATCAAAAGAAAAAGTTGACACATGAGTATGTGATATAAAAGTGGGAATTATGGGTAGCTAGGCATGATTTTAGAAATTATATAGAATGTATGTATGTTAAGTGATAGCTCAGGTTACTCAAAGATTCAATTTATAGCTCACTTAGCCATACATATATCCTCACCCTTGCCTTGGCCCCATTACAACCTTGAAAAGACCTCATGATGTGTGCATGGGTATACTAAATATTTGTTGATTGGTTAGATGAAGGACAAAGTTTAGAAAGCATGATTAGGGAAAAATAGAGTGATTGACCCTAGACACTTGAGAGATTAGTGAGACATACACTACCAGTAAGGGTTCAGTGCTTAATTCTATGTTCCCTGCTTTCATGAGCTATCTTCTTCTTGCAAGTTACTTATATTGTATTTTGTGATTTGAATTAGTGAAATCCAGTTCATATTTATTCTTGAAGGATTTATTTACTTTTTCACCAAGTAGGTAGAATCATTTTAGCATGTAGTTGCATTCACATTCATAGGTTGCATTGCATAAGTCCTGCTTTTTTCTACTCATTTATTTTGTCTCCTTGAGCTTAGCATGAGGACATGCTGATGATTAAGTGTGGGGAGGTTGATAAACCACTATTTTATGGTTTATATTGTATTTAATTGAGTGGTTTTATCAAGCTTTTCACCCACTTATTCATAAGATTTGCATGATTTTACAATTCCTTCCTAGTTTAGTTCTATGATTGAAAACATGCTTCTTTGGTCTTAATTTAGCTAATCTTAATCCTCTCTTATTACCATTCGATGCCTTGATCTGTGTGTTAAGTGTTTCAGGCTTCATAGGGCAGGAATGGCTTAGAGAATGAAGAGGAAGTGTGCAAAGATGGAAGGAATACAAGGAATTGAGGAGATGACCAGCGAAAAGTCACGCGGTCGCATGGCTCACGTGACCGCGCGAAATGGAAGAAATCAGAGTGACGCGTTTACGTGCCTGACACGACCGCGTGGATTGGAAGCTGCACGAACGACGCAAAAGCGTGGACGACACACACGCGTGGTACGAGAAATGCTAAGTGACGCAAACGTGTGGACGACGCGGACGCGTGACGTGCGCGATCTGTAGAATTACAAAAGTCGCTGTCAGAGATTCTGGGCCGCATTTCAACCCAGTTTTTGGCCCAGAAACACAGATTAAAGTCAGGGAACATGCAGAGACTCAAGATGCTTTTCATAATTCATAATTCTTAGGATTTAGATGTAGGTTCTAGAGAAAGAGGTTCTCTCCTCTCTCTTAGGATTAGGATTAGGATTTCTATTAGGATTAGGATTGTTTCTTCATACCAGGTTCAATAATTTATGTTTCTCTTCTACTTTTATTTACTTTGATATTTTTATTTGTGTTTGATTGATGTTGCCCAATTGGCTGATGATATCTTCCATGTTAGAATTGACATTTTTATTTAATATAATTTGAGGTATTTCACACTTATATGTTATGGATGCTTTGGCTTTATCCAATTTATTTTCATTCAAGTAGATTTTATTCCCTTTTGGTTTTGGTTAAGAAATCAGTAACTCTTGAGTTATCAAACTCAACATGATCGATAGCCGTTATCTTTGCCAATTAGCTTGAACTTCTATAATCCCAATCTTTTTCTAGGAATTGACTAGGATTTGAGGATCAAACTAATTAGCCGCTTGACCTTCCTTTGCAACAGCAGAGGTTAACTAAGTGGAATTAAGATTCAGTTTTCATCATCATTGATAAGGATAACTAGGATATGACTTCCAATTTCTCATACCTTGCCAAGAGTTTATTTTACAGTCATTTATTTGGTTTACTTGTCATTTATCATATCTGCTCCTCATTCTCAAAACCCCCGATTTACAAAACTCATAACCAATAATAAGAACATACCTCCCTGCAATTCCTTGAGAAGACGACCCGAGGTTTAAATACTTCAGTTATCAATTTATTTAGGGGTTTGTTACTTGTGACAACAAAAAAGGTTTGTAAGAAAGGTTGATTGCTTGGTTTAGTAACTATACTCACAATGAGAGTTTATTATAACTTCTAAACCATCAATCTTCAGTTCTTCACCCCTTCTTTGATTTCAAACAAAGTTTAAAGAGGGAAAAAATAGAAAAACAAATAAATGCCCAGTTAATAGGCTCAAAAAACGTTCACACGAAACCAAGGAACTAACGCCCTCGAAAAGGGCGCAGCATTTAAGGAGCAAAGCAAAAAATGCTTTGCGTTTCGAGAGCATTAAAGATGCAAAATCCTTGTGAAGGAGGAGCAGGCTAGGCGCAACCAAACAGGTGCTTGAACAAAACTTCCCCAAAGAGGTTGAAGCTCAAGAGCACAACCATTGGGAAAGGTCGAAACTCAAGCAGGGGCACTGTTCTTACCCTGGACCGAGTTATAGGGCCCGGGTCAGACTACAGCAGAGCGACCAACCTCTTTAAAGGTTGGTCGCCACCGACCTCTTCATAAAAGAGCTATGACGAATCGCTGTAGAGGCCCAAGGAGGCCCAAAGTAAAAGAACCACCACCCAGTAGAAGGCGGTTGGCAAAGGTGTGATCCCACTCACCAAAGATAAGATAACTTATCCCAAAAGAAGATCACCAAGCACCATTATAAATACATTAGAGCACCCAGGTATAACTCATACTGTAATTCTACAAAAAACCTGCCTAAAGCCTGTACTGACTTAAGCATTGGAGTCTCTTGCAGGTACCACCACCCCCGGTGAATCAAGAAGCAGCAGCACCTCCTACTCCAACATGTCAAACACGGCAGGCTTGATCAAAATCGGAAGATCTCGCCCGAGATCGACCTTCCAGTTTTAGGTAACCCTCGGAATAGTTAGGTAGACAATGACTTTTGTGAACAATGTGAACAATGGGTTGAATTGGCCTAATAAAGTAAAAAAAACACTCCATCCCTAAATTATTCTCGAAACCCTAACATTAGGATAACCATCCGCACATATAGTGAATTGAACATCTAGCTATTATTAACCGTGCATGAGTAAACTGAATCAAAAGGAATAACCATGCAATTAAAAATCAACATAACCATCTACATACCTATTGAATTGAACATCCGGCATAGAGCCTTGGTTGAACCTCTGAGCATTCTTTATGTTTGCGTTAGCGCTTCCATCCGTTGGCCATCCAACGTCTCCTATTAGGATTAGGATGGAATCGAAGCCATTCTTTTCATGAGCCAAAACTAGTGTGTCAAAGTTTACATCAAACATGTTGGTGTATGTTATTGACCCATCTACCACACAGGGTGCACAGCCATAAAAATGCAAATTCTTTTGGAAAGTTTAGGTCAGCATCGATACTTAGGAATGCATGTATGAAAATGTAGTAACGTATGGCGTTGGACGTCGATGATACTACCGCGCACGGTGAGGTTACGATGGAACCTGCACGGCCGGCAGCGGGTGGGCAGCGGGAAGGAGGATGCACGGGGCTGCTGCGGCGCGATCTCACATCGCAACGGAGCACAAACGGGATGAGAAGAGGCTGGGCGGCGTCAGACTAGAAAGCGAGGAAGTGCAGCTGTGTCGGGGTGACTCTGCAGACCGGAGATTGCAAATGGAGAATGGGAGGTTAGCGTATTGAGAATAACTGTGCCAATTGTAATTTGGTTTAATTGCAAATCCTTATTTTTCAAAATTCAAAATTTGAAATTAAAAATAATTAATTAATAATCTGATTTATAATTTTAATTTTAATTTCCTTTTTTACACCATTGTTCACATTGTTTTGTATTCTCATTGTCTTCCTATACTTTTCCTAAAAATAATATTTGTTACTTTGTGGAAATAACGGTTGAAACGATTGAATACTTGTTTATTTTTTCTAATTTTATTTGCTTAGTGTAATTTTAGGTGTCAATAATCTCACTATAAACATAATATATATCGAACACAATGGCATCATTTAAGACTTTTTTATTGTTATTGGTGGTGTTGTATTTGGTAGGTATGGTTATGTGAATTCGATAATTTATTTTAGTCGATATCATATTCAATGAAAGAGCATTATTGTTCCGATGATAAAAGAATATGAAAGAAATGAGTAATTAATTTTTAGAGTAAATAGTCATTTCTGACTATGAAAGATTAGGACGCTAACATTTTTATCCATAAAAGACAGAAATTAAAGTTATACATATGAAAGATAGGTTTTTGCAGACAAAAATATCCAAATCCTAAAAAATAAAACAAATTTCCTAAACTACCCTCTAATATATCCTAACTCTAACCTCTAATTTTATTCCACATCACCACTCCCCTAATCCTCAACTACCACCATCATTGCTGCCATCACCATTACTACTGTCATCACCAAGCAGATCGCTAGTCCCACCACCACAGGCGCCACCATCTGCCTCTTCCTCCATGACTGACTCCCTAACGGTTGTGATGCCTCCGTCCTCATTTCATCCACCTCTTTCAACAAAGCTGAGCATGACATCCTCGAGCTCGCAAATTCAAACACCGTCTCCTGCACCAACATCCTCCCAGTTGTCACCCGAGACTTCGTCACCACGGCGGCAATAGTCGTATGTCCAGATCCTCTGATGTCGCGGCAACCTCCATAAGCCAACAATGTCAATGTCTCAAATCATCGAGATCTTCGCGAAAAGAGCATTCTCTATTGAACAAATAGTGGCGCTCACTGGAGCCCATACCATCAAATTCTCGCACTGTAACCAAAGGAAGAGAGGGTCCCACATAACGTCTCTACCGTTCTTCTTCATTTTTCTGTATTGGTCTTTCGTTCTTCTTTATCATCATTTTATCGCCACACTTCACACCTCACATTACTCTCAATCCCATCGATAGGTATTCTCGATTTTCCTTTTTCTTTTTTAATTAGATCTATCTTTTGCTCTATTATGTTTGATTTTTACGATAACATTCTGTTTGATTCATTTTAATTAGTGCTATGTGAAAATTAGAGGTGGTGATGACGGTGGTGGTGATGGTGATGGAAACAGTGATGGTGTTAGTTGGGGATGAGAGTGGTGGTAAGGTTTAAAATTGAGAGAATTGTGGCATAGAGTAAAATTAGAAATTAGAGATAGGTTATATTTGAGGATAATTTGAGAATTTCTTTAATTTTTTAGGGTTCGGATAATTTTGTCTACAAAAACCTATCTTTTATGGGTATAACTTTAATTTTTGTCTTCTTTTATTTGTTGATAGTAATGTCGAAGATGATTTTAAAATTAAAGACTAGTATAATAGTTGTGTTGTTATGTTTGGCAGGTCTTTTTAGTTTGTAGTTTGTTTTATTTTTGTTGAGTACGGTGTTAAGCAAGTTAGAAATGTATAACAAGTTAGATTTAATAATTCATTTAGGTTAATAAGAGTTTGTTGTCATGACTCATCATCTAGTTAGTTAGGTTGTAACTATAAATAGGGTCTTTAGCAGTGAAGTTTGTCAGATTCTCTCATTCTAATTTTTGTACTTAATAAGAAAAGGAAGCTTTTCCAGCTCCTCAAAATTCTTCATCTTCTTGCCTCCTTTTCTCATCTTCACATTTTCTCACCAAGAAACTTGATCCCTCACACAATTTTAGCGTGGTGTGGTGAGCATGGAAGATCAAAGCATGAGAAAAGCAAGAATTCAAACAGTGCAAAAGGAATCGTGATCTAGCTACAATGCTGGACATTTTTAACATAAAATTTGAGGCAAATTGAGAGCAAGAGTGTAGCACCCTACCATTTAAATCCTTATGCTTGAGCCATAAATCAATGATAATAAGGTGGTACGACTCAAGGTGGAGTTGTCGTGGGAGCTGAAGCGAGTTTAGGAATTTTCCCTTAAAATAGAATTTGCGTTGCAAGTATAGTCCCAAACCCACATTTGACTCTCGAACAAAGTTTGAATTCAAAAAAATGTCATAATTCAAAACCAATTCTATTCCAGGAGTATTTAGTTCCCGAGTCGTCTCCCAAGGACACTTGAGATCAATGAGTGTGCAATTCCGGTTGTGGTGATCAAGGGGTTTTCAATGAAGAGATAAACATATGAAGAAATAAAAGAACATTTAAAATTGTAACAAATGAACTAATAAAGGGATTAAAGAACCAACTATGTAATATAGACAAGTAAGGTGTATAAAAGGGATTAATGTAATGTGTAAGAAAGATTTAAAACATAAAAGGTATCTTGGCTTAGAGTGAGCTAAGGGTCCTTTCCTTGTTGGAACCACAACTATGACAATTAGAATGGATTAATCTCACTTGGTTAACCCTCACATCGGAGGGTAAGTTAAATGAGCATAAGTGTTCTTAACCCACAAATCCTAAATTGCTTGCTAATTGCCTTAGCAACAACTTAGCGTTAGTGGGAACAAAAACAATTAACAATCCAAGAATTGACACTAAATGTTGGACATTCCAACTCTAGGAACCTAATTGCTCACTTTCCCCAAGTCAAAAGATAGAAAATTAGCCTAAAACCATGGTTGACATTTTGTCAAACACTTGGTGGGAAAAAACATTAAATATGGGAAAAATGAGAAAATGCTTGAAACTAAAAGCAACAAATGATCTCAATCAACCATAACAACTCAAGAAAGCATGTAACAAACATCAATCATCAAATTCATCAACAAGAAATTGAAATTGCAAGAGAGAAATAAAATTGAACAATAACTTGAATTATGAGAAAGAGTAAGAACAATATAACTATAAAGAGTAGTAACAAAGAGATACTTATAATGGAAGCTAGCAAAATCCAAGATCAAAATTGGAAATGGAACTTGAATGTAAAACCCTAGTATAAACTCTAGTAGGGATGATGAAAAACGTAGAGAAAAACTATACTAAAGCTTCCTAAAACTATTTTAATGATGACATGTGCGGCCACCTGTGCGTACGCACAGACATGTGTGCACGCACACTTCGCCAAAAATCTCTTCCTGTGCGTACGCACAAGAGGTTATGCGCACGCACACTAGGCAATGCTTGAATGGGCACGTAGCGCACACGAAGTGTTTCACGCCTACGCGTGGCTATGCTCTGAGGGCTGTGCGTACGCATGCATGTCTGTGCGCACGCACACATCGCTGTGCTATTCTCCTTTGATTCTTTATTCTTCCTCCACTTTGCATGCTCTTCTTCCATTTTCTCCAAGCCATTCTTGCCTTGTACATCTAAAATCACTCACAAACAACATCAAGGCATCGAATGGAAGGCAAATGGAATAAAGTTAAGAAAGTTAAGAAGCATGCTATTTAAGGGAATAAGTGCAAGTTTATATGATGAAATCCATTCGATTTCAACCTAAAATCATCATCAAATATGGATTCATCAATTCTCCCACACTTAAACACTAGCATGTCCTCATGATAAACACACTCAAAGAAGGTAGATGAAAGGGAAAACAACTTATTCTATGTACTACCTAAATGCATGCAACTATCCTTTTACCAATATGTACTATGCTAAGAGTTGGTAAAAACAAACCATGAAATTCCAATCCATCACAAGAATACTTTAGGGCCAATGCAAAGAGTTCATGCACTAAGATCAATGTCCAAAAAATTGAATTGAAGGTTCCAAAATTAACAAATCAAACAACTTGCAAGAAGATACAATATGAGATGTAAGAACATAGAATTGAGCAATCAAATCCTTCACCGGATGTGTATCCACTCAATTCACTCAGTGTTTAGGGTTTAACCACTCAATTATCCTTTTATCATACTTTTCAAAGATTTTCAAGTCATCTAACAATCAACTAGTATTTGATGCATGAAAAGCAAATATCATGAGGTCTTTGGAGGGTTGTAACGGGGCTAGGGTTTAGGTAGGATAAATATGGTTAAGTGGACTTAAAGAATTAGTTCTTTGATTAGCTTAAGTGTCCACCTAATCCTATATCACCTATATACATATGACAATATAACCTATCCACCCAATTTTCTCCTATCTCACCTCACTCATGCATTTTCTTTTAAACACATGACATATTCATCCTTTATTCCAATTTTTTATTCATTTCATATTTTATTATGCACAAGGGGTTTTTTTTTCGAAATTGAACTATAGATGCACATGTCTTAATTAATGAAAATGCATGAGCATTACCTAATTGGCAAAAATTTTTCACAATGAGTTCATGCCTCTATCACCAATGCTTCCTAACAATTCCCCCACACTTAGAATATACACACTAATCCACCCAAGCTAATCAAAGAGTAATTCAGGGACATCAATAGTTTTTTGCTTAAAGGGAGTAATGTGCTAAAAAATTAGAACAAAGGGGTCTTGCAGGCTCAAAAGGGGTTCACAAAGGTGAATGCGAGGGTTGGCCATATAGGTTGGTGAGTTAATCATCAAAGATAGCCTCAATCATGCTAAATCATCCAAACAACAAATACAGGACATAAAGAATCATGCAAATCATTGATCACAATAAAAAAGGAGTATAATCACACAAGAACAAATATTATGGTTGAAAAATGCAACCATCTATTAGAGCTCAAATCTCACAAGGTATGCCGTTCTAGCTCTTTTCTATGTTCTACGAATAAAATACTCTAAGCAAGTTGAAAAACACAAAATTTTTCTTCAATTCAATCAATGGTACGCTCTAAGAAAGATCTCATGTAAATTCCTTGGTGTTCACCAAACTTATTCACTCTATCATGCAACATGCAAGCATTAACTACCAAATAACCATAAACGATAAAGAAATATTTACAAACAATCCAAACAAGGTGCACTAGAGATAAAGTTACCCAAAATAAAGAAAAAGAACTACAAGTGTATTGAAAAGTATCTTGAGAAAAGAATTTTACCCCCCTTAAAGTCGTCGATCCTCCCCCACACTTAGTTCGTGCACGGTCCTCCGTGCATGCTTACAATCCGGGAGAATGAGAACTTCGGGGTCCACCTTCAGCTGGTGGTCTCAGAAATGGGTTGGTCACCTTTATCATGCTCCTCCCCAACTAGGTTGGATGAAGTCTCAGGAGTTGGGTCGGGGTCTCTTCCTTCTAGTTTTGCCGCTATCCACTCGAAACACTTGCACTCTAGATGCTCCATGTGGTGGATATCGTGCAAGATATCTTGGTATAAGTCCAAAAGATATCCGAGAGTCAGTAACGGAGTTGATGAGGTTGGTAGATTTGATGGTGGTGCAGTGGGTGCCTTCCTCTTGGAGGGTGTTTTCTTTGTTGAGTCTCCCAATTCCCCCCTCATAATGAATTTGTTGCCTCTTGGAATCTCGAACATGAAGTCCGGTGGTTGCCTTTCTACCTCTGCTGTTATTGCTAAGCGCATCACCATCGATGGAAAAGGGATGTTAACCTTCTTTTTCTCACTGAGTTTCCAAATCGATTTGCACATCAAAGGTATAATGGCTTTGTTCTTTCCTTCCATAATAGCCCAAAGTAGCAAAGCAGTTCTAAATCTCACATGAGTAGCATGGGTGCTGGGAATGATGTAGCCCGCCACAATTTGATGCCAAATGTAAGCCTTGGCATTCAAATTAGAGTAAGCAATACTAGTGGGAACAGATTTCCTCCCTTTGCTAAACTCCTATGAAGCACCGGGACAGCCAATTCTTTCAAGAATAGGAGCCAAAGACATCCTCCCCTTAAACACATTCGTTTTGATCCTTGAATAATAATCCTTCTCAGGCGGAATGTGGGAGATCTTCAGAAGACATGCTAGAGCTTGGCTGGAAGTGTCCAACCTTCTTCCGCGGAGGAATACCGACTCTGCTTCCCAAGCTTGGTAGTTGGCATAAAATTCTCGCACCATGGGTTCATTAACTTCAATTGGGTCTTGCTCCAGAAATTCCCAATGAAGCGAGGTAATTCGATCATGAGTGACCGCCTTGTATTCGCTTGGAACCTTTAGCGTTCGTTCCCAATGGATTGTCCTCTTCTTAAATTTTTCATATCAAAACTTGGTTTTTTGGTTAACCAAAATATTTGGGTTATCACTTGGGCGATCCATGAAGTGAGGTCTGGATAGGTGAGTTGGAGGTTGCACAACCGGTGAGGTAACCGGGGATTTACCTTTCTTTCACATCCTAAACGAAAACAAAAGATTCTCAAGATCATAGGGCAACAACAATATAAGATCAATAAGGAAGCACTAGTGAAATCAAGAAAACCGAATTCTTAGTTGGAAGCTTTTAAAATAGTGTGATTTTCAAGAAATATAGTGTGTATATTCCAAGGATGCGCGCAGTTGGAACACATACACCGGCCAGACACAACAGTAGTCATACTCTTATGTAACACGAAGCTCAATACTTCTCAATTAAGTGCTTAAGTTGCAAGTATAAAGCATGGGCATGAAAGCAACTTTAAGCAAGCACCATATGATTCCTTTGAATTTCTTCGAGTGGAATGGTCATTGAAGTCGTCGGCATGAAAGTTCATTGACAAAAAGGTCGTACAACAACAATAACCATTCACTCAAGGGGCAAATGTCAATTGTGCATCCTCGAAAAGTGGTATTCACATGTACAATGTTCTTAATTCAAAGCCAAAAGATGTTTGATCAAGACATCATCCAAAGATGAACATTTGTAAAGTGACCACTTATCTAAGTTCCATGATGAACAATGAAAATTAACTTCTAAGAACACAATGCTTTTATAACCAAAATCACCCATCAACAAAGCACAGAACTCATGAAGGATGTGGGTGGTTACAACTTAAAGCATACAAACAAGGAAATGCATTGGTAAGTTCAACTTGATTACCATCAAAAGTCATAATTAAAGGTGCACAATTCATAGAATATGCCTAACAAAAGATAAATTGAAAGCATATGATGGCCATGTCATATGAATCAAACAAAATATTCATAGAGGTATTTCATCAAACATGTGGTATGCAATGTGCAAGTTCTAACAATTAAGCTCAAATTCAATCAAAATCAACCCACAATCAAATATCAACACTTTACAATACAAGGGAGAACAAAGAAAGTAATAAATTTAATATAAGCAACATGAAAAGAAAATAAAAACTATTGCAAACATCAACATAAAAAGAAATATAAGAACCTGAAAATTAAATGTTGAAGAAAAGAAGAATTAGGGGGGAAAACAATGGCACTTCTTATAGCCACTGCGAATTCACGGCGGTTGGTTTGCCAAAAAAAGCACCGGAGGAGAGAAACTCACCGGTGGTGAAGAAAGAAGAGAGAAGAGAAAGAGAGAAGGAAAGAAAAGAGAAGTGAATGAGAGAGAGAGAGAGAGAGAGAGAGAGAGTCGGTGGTGGCTGACGGCAGCGGGGTCGCTTGAAAGCTGGACGGCGGTGGGGAGAAAGCAGCAGCAGTGAGGAGGGAAGAAAAGAAAACTACTGCTCAACAGGGCAGGCTGCCCTGTTATTGCCCAGAACGAGTCGTGTGCGCACACGCAGAGGCCTGTGCGCACGCACAAAAAGCAAAAGTTAGAGGTGTGCGAACGCACACAGCGTGCGATCGCTGCGACCAGAGAGGGTGTATTGGAGTGTGCGAACGCATTGTAGGGAGCGCACGCACAAGCTGGTTCACACACACAAGACATGGAAAAGAGGGGGATGTGAGCGCACAGAGCGTGTGGCTACTCCCACCAGAGGGGCTACACTAAGGCGTGCAGGCACACAGGGGCGTACGCTCGCATAGAAAGCTTGGTTTTTTTTTTGAAATTGAACTTGCTTGAGGGGAAAATCATGGGTGCGTGCGCACGCACAGAAGCAAAGATGGGGAGAGGCTGTTCACACACACAAGCTGTTCCCACGCTCCCACCAGAGGGGCTGTCAACTAGTGTGCAGACGCACACGTCTGTGCGGCTGCACAAACGATGCAAGAAGGGGAACGCATGGGTACGCACAAAGCGGTGCGCACGCACAGGACAAGAAAAATAGGGCAGCGCCCACGCACAAGCTATGCTAGCGCTGCGACCAAAGGGAACTACAAGGGTTGTCCGGACCCACAGGCTTTTACGGCCGCACAGGTCACGAAAAACGCAGTTTTGTACGCACGCACAGCAGGGTGCGTATGCACAGATGCCCTGTTTCACAAATTTTTTTTTCTTTTCAAAACTAAGGTACCTACCCTTAGTATATCAACATACCAAACCCAAATCATACAAACAAGCATAAATTCATAATTCACAAGCATTTTGACTTATCCAATTCAAAATTATCAAAACCAAATCTAAGCTAATCTTCATACCACAAGAAAGTAAGTAAATAAAAAAGCTATAAACAAAAGATAAAGTTGGAACAGTGTTACCATGGTGGGGTGTCTCCCACCAAGCACTTTGGTTTAAAGTCCTAAGTCAAACTTTGCATGGCTTCATTGGTCTCTTTGGAACCTCTCCAAGGAGAAAATCTTTTAACTCCTTGGCATTCTTGTTTTCTTCTTGCTCCTTGCCATCCTCAATCACTTGCTCTTCAATTATATCGCACCCAAAGATAGAATAGGCTTCGAGAACCTGTTTTTTAGACTCCTCCAAGGTGAATTCTACCACTTGCCATTGGCTTCAAAAGAATAGACTCCCAAATGTGCATCCAGTCTGAAACATGTCGTCTTCAAAAACGGCCTCCCAAGGAGTATGGATGATGGCTTGGTTGAGTCAATGGGAGGGGGTCTCCAAAATGTGAAAGTCTACCAGGAAGAGTAATCCTTGAATGTCAACTAAGACATTTTTCGCAATCCCCACAACTGATACAATGCTCTTATTTGTTAGCACAAACCTCGCCCCGGATCTCTTAAGTGGTGGCATGTTCAATCTTTCATAAATGGGGAGTGTCATAATGCTTATGCACGACCCTAAATCGCACATACAATCTATGAACTTCATTCCACCAATCAAACAAGTAACCAAACACGGACCGGGATCATTGCATTTTTTGGAATTAAAGAAGAGAAAGAATCATCTACCGGCCTTTTGTTGAGCTCGCCAATTTTATCTTTATGCGTACAAACATCTTTGAGGAACTTGGCATATTTGGGTACTTTTTGAATAGCCTGAAAGAGTAGAACGGTGACTTCAACATTCTTAAAGATTTCTACCATGTTTGGGTCAAGTTTTCCTTGCTTCTTGGCCTTCTTAGTCAAAGTTGGAAATGGAATGGGCATAGGCTTTTCAAGCGGATTTTTTCGTTTTGGCTCCTTGACCTTGAGTGGCTCCTCTTCATCTTTTGCAACACTTTCTTCCATATCTCTTGTCACTTTCACTTCCTCTCCTTTTTCTCCATTTTGTGGCTCCTCACTCAAATTTGTAGACACAACACCAATTTCATCCAATTTGGTGCCACTCCTAAGGGTAATAGCATTGATGCTCCCCTTAGGATTGGGTTGAGGTTGAGAGGGCAAACCACTAGAAGTTGAGGCTTGTTGGGCATTTTGTGGAGTCAGAGGAAAGAGATTCAAACGGGAGAGTGCTTCGGCAATTGTAGCCATATATGCGTCTTGTTTCTTGTGAAACTCGTGTTGCTCATTCATAAAGGCTTGAAGGGTGTCATTCATGTAAGATTGATTGGGAAGAGGGCCTTGATTGCCTTAAGGAGGGTTAGATCTACTATTTGGATGTTGATACCTCCCTTGAGGTTGAGATTGTGGTGGTTGTGGGTAGGATTGTTGGTATGATTGTTGGTATTGTGGTTGACCTTGAGAAGCTTGATGATAGTAGGCTTGTTAGCTTGGGTAAGGTTGAGCTTGAGGAGCTTGATTCCACCTTTGATTAGAATTATCCCTCCATCTTTGGTTTTGATTCCCTCCATGTTGATTAGCTCCTTGATTATAGGTGGACCTTTGTGGGTTTGGGTTAGCTACCGCCAATGTAGTGTCCTCTTAGAATTGAGGGCACTCATCGGTATAATGGGTGTTACAAGCACAAATACCACATGATCTTGATAGTCCTTCTATTCTTAGAGGTTGAGGTGGAGGAGATAACAAAGCTTGGAGAATTTGTTGCCCTTGGGTGATTTGTCTCAACAAAATTGTTATCTCATCGAGGGTCTTGGTCAAAACGGCATATCCGGAAGGAGAAACTTCACTTAAAGCTTCAGGTTGTGGATTCCTTGCCCTTGAGTGTTGAGTGGAGTCTGCCGAATCCACTATGATCTCCCAAGCTTCCTCGGCGGTCTTGTTTTTGGTGAGGGATCCTCCACTAGAGGCATCCAAGAGAAACTTGTCTTGGGATTCATCCCTTGACAAAAATAGCTAATAAGCACCAACTCGTCAATACGGTGGTGGGGCAAGCTTCCAATAACTTCTTAAATCTCTCGCAGTACTCATATAGAGTTTTCCTGTCTTTTTGCACAATGCAAGAGATCTCCTTTCGCAGCTTATCTGTTTTCTGAGGTGGGTAGAATTTTTTCAGAAATTCCTTACGCAACAAGTCCCAATTGGAAATCACATCTTCCGGTTGAGTATAAAACCACTCCTTCGTCTTTTCCTTCAAAGAGAAAGGGAAAGCAAAAACCAACACTGTTGCTTCATCCGCACCGTGTCTTCTCGCGGTGGAGCATGCAACTTGAAAGTCTTTTAGATGGCTAAGAGGATCTTCCCTGGATAGTCCATTGTATTTGGGGAGCAAGTTTACCGTGCCGGTCTTAAGCTCAAAATTTGGATCCAAGGCCGGATACCGGATTTGTAGTGGTTGCAAATTGATATCTGGAGCTCCGGCTTCTCTTAAGGTGATTCTTCTAGGTGGATCCGCCATGGTGCTATCACCTGATTCACTTAAAGAGATTTCAGAACTCCCCACAGATGAATATAAAGTTTTTTCGTTGTTTGAAGAATGATGGTCACGGGGTGATGGTGGTAGTGAATTGGTGTGCTCTTCAAGCAAGCCCGATTCACTATCCATAAACGCTAGCCAGTGCCGAGCTTGCCTAATATGAGTTAAAGTTCTCTCTATTTCCATATCAAAAAGGGGCTAAGCTCGGGTCTGGAAGCAACCGTGTCATTCAACTGAGGAGGCAATGAAAGCATGCAATTATTAAAATCAAAACAAGAATAGGCAAATAAACAAAAACCAACTTAACAACCAATAACTAGTAAGACTAGCTAAATAGAGTTGCTACCTACAATTAATACTAAGTAGCAAACAAAAATAAAATATTCACACTATTCACATATTTAGAACAACCAAAATTATAGCACTCATTGCACTTGAAGTGTGTTCTCCGGCAACGGCGCCAAAAACTTGGTAGGGACCGAAGTTGGTTTAGGAATTTTCCCTTAAAATAGAATTTGCGTCGCAAGTATAGTCCCAAATCTAAATTTGACTCTCGACCAAAGTTTGAATTCAAAACAATGTCACAATTCAAAACCAATTCAATTCTGGGAGTGTTTAGTTCCCGGGTCATTTCCCAAGGATACTTGAGATCAATGAGTGTGCAATTCCAGTTGTGGTAATCAAGGGGTTTTCAATGAAGAGATAAACATATGAAAAAATAAAAGAACATTCAAAATTGTAACAAATGAACTAAGAAAGGGATTAAAGAACCAACTATGTAATATAGACAAATAAGGTGTATAAAAGGGATTAATGTAATGTGTAAGAAAGATTTAAAACATAAAAGGTATCTTGGCTTGGAGTGAGCTAAGGGTCCTTTCCTTGTTGGAACCACAACTATGACAATTAGAATGGATTAATCTCATTTAGTTAACCCTCACATCGGAGAGTAAGTTAAATGAGCATAAGTGTTCTTAACCCACAAATCCTAAATTGCTTGCTAATTGCCTTAGCAACAACTTAGCGTTAGTAGGAACAAAAATAATTAACAATTCAAGAATTGACATTAAATATTGGACATTCCAACTCTAGAAACCCAATTGCTCACTTTCTTCAAGCCAAGAGATAGAAAATTATCCTAAAACCATGGTTGACATTTTGTCAAACACATGGTGGGCAAAAACATTAAACATGGGAAAAATGAGAAAAGGCTTGAAACTAAAAGCAACAAATGATCTCAATCAATAATAACAACTCAAGAAAGCATGTAACAAACATCAATCATCAAATTAATCAACAAGAAATTGAAATTTCAAGAGAGATGTAAAATTGAACTATAACTTGAATTATAAAAAAGAGTAAGAACAATGTACTTATAAAGAGTAGTAACAAAGAGATACTTACAATGGAAGCTAGCAAAATCCAAGATCAAAATTGGAAATAGAACTTGAATGTAAAATCCTAGTATAAACCCTAGTAGAGATGATGAAAAACTTAGAGAAAAACTATACTAAAGCTTCATAATACTACTCCTAAGCTACCCTAATGTTATGCTATGGTATGGTCTTCATTTTCCCTTCAATATGAGCTAAATGGCTTCAGAAATGGGCCTCCAATCCATCAAAATCGCGAGTCACGTGAAATTTTAATGAAGACATGTGTGGCCACCTGTGCGTACGCACAGACGTATGCGCACGCACACTTCGCCAAAAATCTCTTCCTGTGCGTACACACAAGAGGTTGTGCGCACGCACACTAGGCGATGCTTGAATGGGCGCGCGGTGTGCATGAAGTGGTTCACGTGCACGCGTGGCTATGCTCTGAGGGTTGTGCGTACGCACGCATGTCTGTGCGCACGCACACATCGCTGTGCTTTTCTCCTTTGATTCTTCATGCTTCCTCCACTTTGCATGCTCTTCTTCCATTTTCTCCAAGCCATTCCTACCTTGTACATCTAAAATCACTCACAAACAACATCAAGGCATCAAATGGAAGGCAAATGGAATAAAATTGATCAAATTAGGGGCAAAAGAGCATGTTTTCATAATCAAGCATAAATTAGGAAGAAAGTTCAGAAGCATGCTATTTAAGGGAATAAGTGCAAGTTTATATGATGAAATCCATTCAATTTCAACCTAAAATCATCATTAAATATGGAGGTATGAGATTTGAGCAGCTGTGTAAGTACGTAAATACCATTCTCTTTCGAGGTCATACTCTTCAGAGTTAAGGTTTTTACATAAGGCTTCTCTGTTTATAACAAATTCTATGCTATTCATTTATCATTCAAGGAAGAGTATGTTGGAGATTGATGAGATTGATGAGAAGATTCAACTTCAAGGAGGATATAATAGTCACTAGTCAAGGCCTACGAAGTTTACGTCGACTAGAGTTACAATAACAAAACAATTGATAACAATCCTATCTCTCTCCAAAATACATTAAAGCCTCTATAGGCAAGGTTTCAAAAGAAAACATATACATATACATCATTAAAGTTTTTCCAAAATAAAGGAAGAAAAATCTAAGCAAAATATAAAAATAGAATTCAAACTAAACTTTGCCTTCTTCTAGATGAACTCCAGCTCACTGCGGGGCACCAAGACCTACATCTGAAAAATAAGGAATATATATGGTATGAGAACCCCCGACCCATGCATTCTCAGTACAATAAAAATGCTAAATAGATACAATATAAGGTAACAGAAACTCTCTAAGCAATCTTAAACTCCCATACATCAGTCTTTTCAACCTAGGTTCTCACTAATCCGTAATTTGGCAACTATCATAGAGAATTCTAATCTACTTCATTTTTTCAAAGCTCCCACAACTCTCCAACCTCCAAACAAAACAACCCTCAGTGTCAACTAACACCAGCATGAGGGACCTCTCAGATGTTCAAACGCAAACAAGACAAACAAGTAATACACAAGTAGATTTAGGTAAAACAATTAACACAAAGTCACTTAATATACACAATTAAACAAGCCAAGACAAGTAGCAAATCCAAACAATTCAATCAAATGTAAATGATGTATGCCTGCCCTATGGCCGATGATATCATCTGTCGGTTATATAGCCAAGCCCGATATATCTAGTAGCTAACCATATACAGTCCTTGCATGCGCGCATCTCTCAAGAGAGATTCACATCTCTTAGAGGAATAATCCAAAAATGTTTAAGTGTCTGGCCATATCTTGCGATGGAGGGTCAACATCTGAGAGCAAGCGAGATAAAACCACCATTCTTGCATCTACCTCAGAAGATCAAAGACAAACTGGGAACAAGCGCGACAAAGCCACAATCCTTGCATCTATTCTAGGATCTCAAACCATAAACCAGAGCAAGTGGAACAAAGCCACTGCATCTACCCATGCAGGTATCACCACATCCCGGAGCAAATGGAACAACCCCACTGCATCTACCCAAATAGGTATATCTCACTACATTCTAGAACAAGTGGAACAACACCACTGCATCTACTCAGGCAGGTATATCTCAATCAAACTCTACTTCGTTATCAAAATTCATCCTCAATCTCATTTCACTTCATTCAAAATCATAATCAAGATCAATCATCATCATCTCTCATTATTATAATCATCCTCATCATCCTCAATCAAAATTGATCATCATCATTTCTCATTATCATAATCATCCTCATCACATATTTCATTACATTTAATCTATTTTTCTTCAATTCACTATCTCAACTCATTAGATCTCATTCCTAACTCCTCTACTCTCTATTACACTTGTTCTAGGCTCATAATAGGTTTATAGAGGTTTAGAAGGCTAGAGGAATGGTTGAAAAATTAAAATTCATTTTTTTGCAAAACAGGATAGTTATGCATATGCATGCCTTCCGCACATGCATATTTTCAAGATTTTGGAAAAGTCGCATACGCGGACCACCTTCGTGTACGCGAGGATACTAGACAGAAAAGCTTGCACGCATCGCATGACACTACCGCGTACGTATGAGTTTCAAAAATGGCATTGTTGCATATGCAGATCACTGTCGCATACGTGAGAGCATTAGCTAGAACCATGTATTCGCGTCGCGTGACACTTCTACATATGCATGAATAGCAGATTTTCAAAAAAGCTTATATGTTGCAAAAATTTCAAACGCACATTTTTTTTTGGTTAAAAATTATTTTTCATCCATTATTTGAATATCATAAACTACTCAGACCCAATTTTCTTTTAAGATAAGTTTCACAATTTGAGAGTTTGAAAATCAAGTTATGGCCCATCGAAATTGGTTGAAAATTGTAAACTTCGCTAAAATCAGTAAATAATTAGTTAATAAATTAAATTTTAATTAAAAAAAATTAAAAATGCAAAACTAATATCAAAATAGGATAGAGCTCTTTAAAACGAGAATTTTGACACCAATTTCAAAAAATTTGGCCCAAAATTGGACCGGATTGGCCGAATCGGTTGAACCAAGCCTAAAATCGGGCACGTGGGTCCAACTGGACCCATAACTTATAATGAGCAGGGGCTTCTCCTTCCCCATTCAGCAATTAGAATGCTGAAAAGATTAGGGGAGAGGAGAGCTTCCCTAACTATCATCAATCCTTCTATCCACCATAACTTCCCCGTTTGAGCTCTGATCGCCACATCGTTTGCGGCCACGCATCCAGCGCGTGGAGCTCTACATTTCTGTCTGATCAATTTCATCGGTAATCTCCAATTCAATATCAGATTTTCTACCCCCTTTTCTATTCTTGAAATTGAACTCTTATAGTGAGATTTTGCCAATTTGGTGTTCTAGATTCGATTTAGCTTGCAGAGCTGATTGGGTTTGAGTTGCTACGCGTGTGGGTGCGGTATAGATCACCTAAACCTTAATCCAATTTTGATTTTATTATGTGAAATCTAAAATTGAAGTATACATGTGTATTAGGTGTGAATTAAGTATATAATTATGCCTTGGAATTGAATTGTGAGCATTTGGATGCTTGGTGGTGATTGGTGCTAAGATTGTGGTTGATTTCTCAAGCTTGTGGGGGCTGTATGTATAGCTAGTGTGGCTGCCTTGGACCAAACGTAGTGATCAGCCAAGGCATGGTTTAGTTTTCACGCGTTTAACATATAAGATTTTGTAAAAACTTAGGCTAGAGCATTATAGGATAAATTGAAATGGTTAAATGCATTAAATGATTAGTTTTGTGATGTTGATGGATAAGTGGATGTTGAGTTTGTGTTGAGGAATATGGTAAGTTTATGATGTTTCTTGAGATTTGGTTACTGTTGAATGTGTACATATACATATATTAGCATAGTGATGATGAATGAAGGATTTATGAATATGTCAATGTAAAGATATGGTTGTGATTGAGTGTCGTTTAGTTGAACTTGTTGGTATTGACATGATGAATAATGTTGTAATGAGAGTTAAAGAATTTCATGATGCTGATAAGATGAGTATGTATAGTAATATGTTGGTTTGTGGCTAAAACTTGTAAAATTGCGTGAAATATGATGTTATTAAACTAAGGTTGCAAGAATTGTTGTGCTATGGTTAAGGGCTGGTTATATTGATGGTTATGGTATGTTAAGTTGAGTGGAAATGAGTTTGAAAGGAAAATGTGGTTTTGGTAAAAATGATATTTTTGATGAACTTTGGTAGTCCATAACTTGTTCCTCAAATTTTGGATGCAAATAAGGTTTGTTTTAAATTAAAGAATGTTTGATAAGCTTGAGATTGATATAAGGTTTGCGGAAAACCAAATTCTATAGAGGAAGTTATGGACACCGGAAATCCGGTGCGAAAAATTGAATTTTTCGATGTTGCAGCAAATCAGGTTTACTGGTGTGTGCCCATACACACTACTGTGCACACGCACCCAACAGAAGTAGAAATTTTACCTGTACGTACACATGCCCTTGAGCGCACGCACACCTAGTGTTTTTTCAGAAAGTGTGCGTACGCACATTTTTGTGCACACGCACACACTAGGATAGGCCTTCTGTTGGTGGCATTCGCAGGAGTGAGGCGTACTCACACCAAGTAATCCCTGGCTGGTGTGCACACACACACGTTCTGCTTTCTTTCTGAGTTGTGCGCACGCACACATGTGTGCGTATGCACACACCCTATTTTCCAGCACTTGTGTTTTTCTGTTCTAAACCTCCATTTTTTCCCTGTTAACGCTAGATTTTACTAATGAGCTTAGTAATCAGCGGAAGGTAGGTGGTGTACGAAATTGTGATCTCAATGGCACCAACAACTTAGTACGCACAATTGTAATCTCAACTCTTTTTCACAACTTCACACAACTAACTAGCAAGTGCATTGGGTCGTCCAAGTAATAAACCTTACGTGAGTAAGGGTCGATCCCACGAAGATTGTCGGCTTGAAGCAAGCTATGGTCATCTTATAAATCTCAGTCAGGCGGATTCAAATGGTTATAGAGTTTTGATAATTAAAATATAAATAAAATAAAATAAAGATAGAGATACTTATGTAATTCATTGGTGGGAATTTCAGATAAGCGTATGGAGATGCGTTGTTCCTTCTGAATCTCTGCTTTCTTATTGCCTTCATCCAATCCTTCATACTCCTTTCTATGGAAAGCTGTATGTTGGGTGTCACCGTTATCAATGGCTACTTCCCGTCCTCTTAGTGAAAATGGTCCTCTACGGTTTCTGTACGGCTAATCAACTGTCAGATTTCTCGTCTCGGATGAAAAATACCATGCACAGATATCGTATGGCTAATTAGCTGTTGGTTCTCGATCGTGTAGGAATAGGATTTACTATCCTTTTGCATCTGTCACTATGCCCTACAGTCGCGAGTTTGAAGCTCGTCACAGTCATCTCTTCCCAGATCCTACTCGAAATACCACAGACAAGGTTTAGACTTTCTGGATCTCAGGAATGCTGCCAATATATTCTAGCCTATACCACGAAGATTCTAATCTCGGATTCAGATGCCACATTGTCAGAGGGGATTCGATGTGAATCGTTGATTAGAAACCCAAGAGATATACATTCAAGCTTGTTTTCATGTAGAACAGAAGTGGTTCTCAATCACGCGTTCATAAGTGAGAATGGTGATGAGTGTCACATAATCATCACATTCATCATGTTCTTGTGTGCGAATGAATATCTTAGAATAAGAATAAGCATGAATTGAATAGAAGAACAATAGTACTTTGCATTAATACTCGAGGAATAGCAGAGCTCCACACCTTAATCTATGGTGTGTAGAAACTCCACCGTTGAAAATACATGTGATAATGGTGTTTATTGGCTTCGGCCCCAGAGGGGAACCAAAATGACGAAGACGTCCAATATAATGAGAAAAAGTCCTAATTTATACTAAACTAGTTACTAGGGTTACAGAAACAAGTAAATGATGCAGAAATCCACTTCCGTACCCACTTGGTGTATGCTTGGGCTGAGCATTGAAGCTTTCATGTGTAGAGTGATGAGTGCATAATTTATACGCTTTTTTGCATTGTTTTTATGTAGTTTTTAGTAGGATCTAGCTACTTTTAGGGATGTTTTTATTAGTTTTTATGCAAATTTCACATTTCTGGACTTTACTATGAGTTTGTGTATTTTTCTGTGATTTCAAGTATTTTCCGGCTGAAATTGAGGGACCTGAGCAAAAATCTGATAGGAGGCTGACAAAGGACTGCTGATGTTGTTGGATTCTTACCTCCCTGCACTCGAAATGGATTTTCTGGAGCTACAAAAATCTAAATGAAGCACTCTTAACTGCGTTGGAAAGTAGACATCTAGAGCTTTCCAGCAATATATAATAGTTCATACTTTACTCGCGTTTAGATGACGCAAACTGGCGTTCAACGCCAGTTCCATGCTGCATTCTGGAGTAAAACGCTAGAAACATGTCACAAACTAGAGTTAAACGCCAAAAACATGTTACAACTTGACGTTTAACCCCAAGAGAAGCATCTGCATGTGTAAAGCTCAAGCTCAGCCCAAGCACACACCAAAGTGGGCCCCTGAAGTGGATTTCTGCACTTAGACTTATCTCTATAAACCCTAGTAACTAGTTTAGTATAAATAGAACTTTTTACTATTGTATTAGACATCTGGTAATTAATCTTGGTATCTATCTTCGGACTTTTAGTTCTTAGACTTTGGGGGCTGGCCATTCGGCCATGCCTGGACCTTGATCACTTATGTATTTTCAACGGTGGAGTTTCTACACACCATAGATTAAGGGGTGGAGCTCTGCTGTACCTCGAGTATTAATTCAATTATTACTATTTTCTATTCAATTCATGCTTATTCTTGTTCTAAGATATTCATTCGCACTTCAATCTGATGAATGTGATGATTCGTGACACTTATCACAATTCTCAATCTATGAATGCGTGCCTGACAACCACCTCCGTTCTACTTTCGATTGAATGAGTATCTCTTGGATTCCTTAATCAGAGTCTTCGTGGTATAAGCTAGAATCCATTGGCAGCATTCTTGAGAATCCGAAAAGTCTAAACCTTGTCTGTGATATTCCGAGTAGGATTCAGGGATTGAATGACTGTGACGAGCTTCAAACTCGCGAGTGTTGGGCGTAGTGACAAACGCAAAAGAATCACTGAATTCTATTCCGACATGATCGAGAACCGACAAATGATTAGCCGTGCTGTGACAGAGCATTTGGACCATTTTCACTGAGAGGATGAGAAGTAGCCATTGACAATGGTGACACCCTACATACAGCTTGCCAGAAACAAGCACCAAGCTGGCAGGGTGCAGGGATGAGAAATCCTTGACACCTCAGAATCTGTGGACCCCACAGGATCACCTCAGGATCTGTAGACCCCACAGGATCCCCACATACCTTCTCTCTCTCTCTCACACATTTTCATACCTCTTCACCACTCACATCCATCCACTCTTCCCCATAAACCCCACCTACCTTCAAATTCAAAATCTCTTTCTCACCCAAAATCACCCTAAATGACAGAACCCTTACCCCTCTCCCTTCACTATATAATCCTCCCTATCCTTTTATCTCAAAGGCCCATCAAGACCACTTCTATGAAGTTGTGGCCAAGAAGAAGGTGATCCCTGAGGTCTCTTTCATGCTCAAGAAAAATGAGTATCCGGAGATCCGACATGAGATCCAAAGAAGAGGTTGGGAAGTTCTTACCAACCCCATTCAACAAGTCGGAATCTTAATGGTTCAAGAGTTCTATGCAAACGCATGGATCACTAGGAACCATGATCAAAGCATGAACCCAAATCCAAAGACTTGGCTTACAATGGTTCGGGAAAAATGCTTAGATTTCAGTCCGGAGAACGTAAGGTTGGCGTTCAACTTGCCTATGATGCAAGAAGATGCATGCCCCTACATTAGAAGGGTCAACTTTGATCAAAAGTTGGACCAAGTCCTCATGGACATATGTGTGGAAGGAGCTCAATGAAAAAGAGACTCAAAAGGCAAGCCGATTCAATTGAGAAGACTGGATCTTAAGCCTATGGCTAGAGGATGGTTGGAGTTCATCCAACGCTCCATTATCCCCACTAGCAACCGATCCGAAGTAACTGTGGATCGGGCAATCATGATCCATAGCATCATGATTGGAGAGGAAGTAGAAGTTCATGAAGTCATCTCTCTAGAACTCTACAAAGTAGCCGAAAAGTCCTCTACCTTGGCAAGGCTAGCTTTTTCTCATCTCATTTGCCATCTATGCTACTTAGCTGGAGTTGTCATAGAAGGAGACATCCTCATTGAAGAGCACAAGCCCATCACTAAGAAGAGGATGGAGCAAACAAGAGAGCCCATTCATGGATCTCAAGAGACGCATAAGGAAGCTCATCATCAAGAAATCCCTGAGATGCCTCAAGGGAT
>NC_029776.3:26943127-26967000 GCF_000817695.3 Arachis duranensis
TCAATGAGATTAGAGAAGATCAAAGAGCTATGAGGGAGGAGCAACAAAGGCAAGGAAAAGACATAGAGGAGCTCAAGAACACCATTGGTCCTTCAAGGAGAAGGCGCCACCATCACTAAGGTGGACTCATTCCTTAACTTTCTTGTTCTTATCTCTCTATTTTTTCGGTTTTTAAGCTTCATGTTTGTCTATGTTTGTGTTTTTATTACATGATCATTAGTATTTAGTAACTATGTCTTAAGGTTATGAATAATTTCATGAATCCTTCACCTTTCTTAAATGAAAAAATGTTTTTAATACAAAAGAACAAGAAGTACATGAGTTTCGAATTCATCCTTGAAATTGGTTTAATTATATTGATGTGGTGACAATACGTTTTCTTTTCTGAATGAATGCTTGAACAGTGCATATTTTTTATCTTATTGTTTATGAATGTTAAAATTGTTGACTCTTGAAAGAATGATGGAAAAGAGAAATGTTGTTGATGATCTGAAAAATCATAAAATTGATTCTTGAAGCAAGAAAAATCAGTGAAGAAGAAGCTTGCGAAAAAAAAAAAGTGGCAAAAAAAATTTAAAGAAAGAAAAAAAGAAAAAGCAAGTAGAAAAAGCCAATAGCCCTTAAAACCAAAAGGCAGTGGTAAAAAGGATCAAAGGCTTTGAGCATCAATGGATAGGAGGGCCCAAGAAAATAAAATACAGGCCTAAGCGGCTAAATCAAGTTGTCCCTAACCATGTGCTTGTGGCATGCAGGTCCAAGTGAAAAGCTTGAGACTGAGTGGTTAAAATTGTGATCCAAAGCAAAAAGAGTGTGCTTCAGAGCTCTGGACACCTCTAACTGGGGACTTTAGCAAAGTTGAGTCACAATCTGAAAAGGTTCACCCTGGCATTTATATATCCAGTGGTAATACTGAAAAATAAAGTGCTTAGGGCCACGACCAAGACTCATAAAGTAGCTATGTTCAAGAATCAACATACTTAACTAGGAGAATCAATAACACTATCTGAACTCTGAGTTCCTATGGATGCCAATCATTCTAAACTTCAAAGGATAAAGTGAGATGCCAAAACTGTTCAGAAGCAAAAAGCTACAAGTCCCGCTCATCTAATTAGAACTAATATTCATTGATATTTTGGGATTTATAGTATATTATCTTCTTTTTATCCTATTTGATTTTCAGTTGCTTGGGGACAAGCAACAATTTAAGTTTGGTGTTGTGATGAGCGGATAATTTATACGCTTTTTGGTATTATTTTTAGGTAGTTTTTAGTAGGATCTAGCTACTTTTAGGGATGTTTTTATTAGTTTTTATGCAAAATTCACATTTCTGGACTTTACTATGAGTTTGTGTGTTTTTCTTTGATTTTAGGTATTTTCTGGCTGAAATTGAGAGACCTGAGCAAAAATCTGATAGGAGGCTGACAAAGGACTGCTGATGCTGTTTGATTATGACCTCCCTACACTCTAAATGAATTTTCTGGAGCTACAGAACCCCAAATGGCGCGCTCTCAACTGCGTTAGAAAGTAGACATCCAGCGCTTTCCAAAAATATATAATAGTCCATATTTTATTTGAGTTTAGACGATGCAAACTGGCGTTCAACGCCAGTTCCATGCTGCATTCTAGAGTAAAACGCCAGAAACACATCACAAACCAAAGTTAAATGCCAAAAACACGTTACAACTTGATGTTTAACCCCAAGAGAAGCCTCTGCACGTGTAAAGCTCAAGCTCAACCCAAGCACACACCAAAATGGGCCCCGGAAGTAGATTTCTGCACTTAGACTTATCTCTGTAAACCCTAGTAACTAGTTTAGTATAAATAGAACTTTTTACTATTGTATTAGACATCTGGTAATTAATCTTGGTATCTATCTTTGAAAGTTTAGTTCTTAGACTTTGGGGGCTGGCCATTCGACTATGCTTGGACCTTGATCACTTATGTATTTTCAACGGTGGAGTTTCTACACACCATAGATTAAGTTGTGGAGCTCTGCTGTACCTCGAGTATTAATACAATTATTACTATTTTCTATTCAATTCATGCTTATTCTTACTCTAAGATATTCATTCGCACTTCAACCTGATAAATGTGATGATCCGTGACACTCATCACCATTCTCAATCTATGAACGCGTGCCTGACAACCACCTCTGTTCTACTTTCAATTGAATGAGTATCTCTTGGATTCCTTAATCAGAGTCTTCGTGGTATAAGCTAGAATCCATTGGCAGCATTCTTGAGAATCCGAAAAGTCTAAACCTTGTCTGTGGTATTCCGAGTAGGATTCAGGGATTGAATGACTGTGACGAGCTTCAAACTCGCGAGTGTTGGACGTAGTGACAGACGCAAAAGAATCACTGGATTCTATTCCGACATGATCGAGAACCGACTGATGATTAGCCGTGCTGTGACAGAGCATTTGGACCATTTTCACTGAGAGGATGGGAAGTAGCCATTGACAACGGTGACACCCTACATACAGCTTGCCATAGAAGGGAGTAAGAATGACTGGATGAAGCAGTAGGAAAGCAGAGATTCAGAAGGAACACAGCATCTTCATGCACTTATCTGAAATTCCCACCAATGAATTACATAAGTATCTCTATCTTTATTCTATGCTTTATTTATTCTTATTTTCGAAAACCAATATAACCATTATTATCCATCTAACTGAGATTTAAAAGATGACCATAGCTTGCTTCATACCAACAATCTCCGTGGGATCGACCCTTACTCACGTAAGGTATTACTTGGACGACCCAATGCGCTTGCTGGTTAGTTGTGCGAAGTTGTGACAAAGTGTGATTCACGTTTGAGAGCTCCAAGTATATTGGCGCCATTGTTGATGATCATAATTTACGCGCACCATAGAGAATTTTCTTGGAGTTAAACGCCAGTTTGCAGCTTGTTTTGGGCGTTTAACTCTAGCTTGTAACCTGTTTCTGGCGTTTAATGCCAGAATAGGGCAGAAAGCTGGTGTTGAACGCCAGTTTGCGTCATCTAAACTCGGGCAAAGTATGAACTATTATATATTGCTGGAAAGCCCTGGATGTCTAATTTTCAACGCAATTGAGTCCGCACCATTTGGATTTCTGTAGCTCCAAAAATTCTATTTCGAGTGCAGGGAGGTCAGAATCCAATAGCATTAGTAGTCCTTTTTCAGCCTCTGAATAATATTTTTGCTCAGGTTCCTCAATTTTAGTGAGAAAATACTTGAAATCACAGAATAACACACAAGGTCATAGTAAAGTCTAGAAATGTGAATTTTGCTTAAAAACTAATAAAAATATACTAAAAATTAGCTAGATCCTATTAAAAACTATCTAAAAACAATGCAAAAAAGCGTATAAATTATCCGCTTATTAGTAGGAATTTGAGGTAACTTAGAAATGAAGAAAGAGGTAAAACATGATGAGTTATAAGGAAGAGATGTGAATGTAACTAAAGTTATAATGCCATGGTTTTGATGAATGATTATATAATGATTATGAATATTAAATGGATTATGAAATGATGATATATGAGACACGAGTTTCCCTAAATACTGAATCGTGACTTGCCACCATGTGTTCCAAGTTGAATCTCGATACTCTATTGACCCTACGTCCTAAGGGTGACCAGACATGTATAAATTCCTGGGTATGGATATCCCCATTGAGTGATATATGAACGAATGATTGAATGATGAATGAATGTGAAATCTATGCATAGACTCATGGGGATGTGCAACGAGGGACAGTCTAAGAATTTCGGATTGTCAGGTTGGCTGGATAACTAATAGATGAGCTTCATCAGTCATAAGACAGGTATGCATCATATGCATCTTGTTTGTTTTTCTGTTGAGCATTACTTGGGATTGCCTAATTGAACATATGTCCTGCTAATTGTTATATTTGTTATTTGCACTATCTGTTTCCTACTTGTGCCTGAATTTGTTTGGTTGTTTGTGTCTGCTGAATCATGGATGATAGAGGAGCGGAGGAAGGGTGGAATGGTTTGGTGTTTATGTTAGGTTTAAAAGCGAGTAAGTTTAGGAATGGTTAGATTACCTACACCTTTTTATGACTTCTGTTTAGAAATTAAATTTTACAATTGTATGATAGAGTTCTAGGATTGCCTCTGGCATTCTCAGGACCTTATTTATTATACGCGTGGCACCTTTACCATGCTGAAAACCTCCGGTTCTCACCCCATACTGTATTGTTATTTTCAGATGCAGGTCGAGAGGCTCATCCCTAGGCGTCTGGATCATTGAAGCGGAGTAGTATCTGGATTATTTTGGGCTTCCAGTTTGTATGTATGTATATATGTACTTAGCTTGCTCTCCAAGAAACTTTATTATTTTGTTTCTCATAGAGGTTACAGGAGAGCTAGGGTCCTGTTTCTATATTTTGGGTGTTTGGGATACTTATGTATATATATGTAAATATTCTCCGGCCATCCTTGGCTTCGCAGGCTGAGTTAGGAGCTAGTTTCACTGTATTATTGGCACTCTAGTGACTCTTTCACTTATTCCTATCCTTACTTTTAGGTTTCTTAGCACGCAAGTAATTCTATTTCTTGAGCGTTGCGCTTTTTAATTTGTGATTTTGTTTTACCCATTTTTCAAGGCTCCTAGTATATTATCTCTTTCCACTATTATATGTATATATTTTCTGATTAGAGGTCCGTAACACCACATTACCTTTGTTCTACGACTTAAGTGTAAAACTCTGTGTACTAGGGTGTTACAAAAATCATTTTTTTAACCAAATTCTGCACAACTAAACTTTTTAACATTTCATCATCAACTCATTTATTTCAAAACCAATTCAAACCACATTCTAAACCTCCTTAATGATCGATCATGATTCTCAAATTATATCAAATTCATTTATGGTCTAAATCACCCATTTCCGTCCAATCCAAGCCTAATCATTCATTCCAAACCATTTCAATCAACAACTCAAAAATCCAACAACTTTTCATATATTAAGTACCAAATTCACATTTCATCAATTCATAAATCATAAACAATCAATCTACCATTCAATTTCATATACTCCATCATGTTATAATTTCAATCATAAACCAAATTAAATTCAACAATTCATCAATCCCAACATTTCAATTTCCATCCAATTACACAATTCAATCTTATTCCTAGGAGCATCTAGCCTAGGACTTTATGTCACATTACGTGGTATTTAAATGAAACTTAAACTGTACCTTAATATCGGTAGTTTCCAAACCCTCAACTTTTGAATTTTACCAAGTTTAAGCTCGAAATTCACCTCCACCAAGCTCAAGCACCAAATCAATCTAATGCCTCTAATACTCAATCTACACTATTTTCGGATAACATACGCAATATTCAATCACTAGGGCTTCATAAAAGTTTATGAACACATGAGAAGAGTGGCTCTTACTTTTATCTATTGAAATTGGTAATGAAATCCAGCTAGAACTCAAGCTAATGCTCCCCCTAAATACAAGAATCACCAAATTTTATGAATACACAAGCCAAAAATAGGATTCTCATAAGGAAATCGAAACTGCATTTTAGGGATGTGCTTACCATAATTTTTGGATAAAAATGTAGAGGGAGAGACGGGCTTTACGTGGCCCTAAACGGTGCGGCGGTCGGAACTCCAGATCAAAAGTTATGGAGGATGGAAGTTTGTGGAGTTAGGATTTTCTGTTCTTCTTTTTCTCTCTTCCCACTTTCATGTTTCTCTCTCTTTCTAAGAAATGTAGCTAAAATTCATTTGGTGAGGAGTGTTAGTGGGTGAATTATGGACCTTGGGCCCAAGTGTGGTCCAGGTCCATTTTGGTGCGTTTGACCCAATTTTGGGGCAAAACCATTAAGATTAGTGTTTTAATTCGTATCCTAACTAATTCTACTTCCCAAAATATAGATTTTAATTACTTAAATTTATTCAATCATAAATTAATTTTCTCACTCACAGTGGCAGACAAATTTAAGATGGTACTACCGGATAAATTACTAGTGTGTCCTTATGCATTTTTCAGAAATAAATTACATTTTTCCTCTCGAAAAAATTCTCCGAATCCAAATATCACTGTTAAATTTTCAAATTATAAATTCTAAAATTTTCAACCCTTTTAGTCTATATTTAATTAATTACTTATTTAATTACCGCTTAACAGGGTTTTACAAAGAACAAGAGTGAAATCTTTCAGCTGCAGAATTTCGAAGCCTATCTCGACTCCTAGACAAGTTTAACAGATAGTATTTTAACACTTAATTTTCTAGTTCAAAATAGAGTGTAAATCTGATTTCAGATCCTACGAGCGTGCACTACCTGCATTCGCGTGAAAACCTTGGTGTTTCTATTATTTATATTGTTTTGAATACTCAGAAATATAATACTTGATCTAGATCTATGATGTTAGTACTGAAATCAAAGAACAAGTTAGAATTTCTAGAAGAAACTATACCAAGGCCAAATAGAGATGATGTACAGTTTGCTACTTGGGAAAATTGTAACACATGTTGTAACGTGGTTAAATCTGGCATTGAGCAATGAGATAGCGTAAAATGTGGCATATAATAAAATTGCTTCTAATATGTGGCATGACTTAAAGCACAGGTATTATCATGAAAATCTATTTCAAATTACAGAGTTGGCGGAAGAATTATACGCAATGAAACATGATGAATCTAGCGTTACAATTTACTTCATGAGACTAAAGATAGTATGGGAAGATATTAAAATCTTTGAACCGGTCACAAAGTTTAAAGATTATGATGAGAATTATAATTGTGGACTTGAGACAATGAGTAATTATAGGAGACAAGCATATGCTGTTAGATTTTTAAGAGGCTTAAATGAGTAATATGAAAGTGTTAAATCCCGAATAATGCTCATGAAGCCTTTTTCAAGTGTGAATGAGATTTTCTCACTGCTGACCCAGCAAGAAAGGCAACTTTACAGATCAAATCTTTATGCAAAAATCTTCTCAGCTTCAACTAATTTCTTACATAACTTCATCAGTAGTGCCCCAAGAGGACAAGGAAGAGGGGCCAGAGGTGTTCGCAAAGGTAGAGGTGATAGAAATTCTTTTAAGAGTTGCTCATATTTTCATAAGTCTGGCCATTTAGTGGATACATGCTACCACAGGAATAATTTTTCTCCCCATTTATAGAAACAAAAGTTGTCTAGTGAAGCGATGGCTAATCAAGTAGCTACATAAATTGTTGATGAGAATAACTGCACTAAGAACACAAGATAAAAAGAGTGACTCCTAGACAATATTTAATCATGATTTAAAAGATGCACTACTGTCATTTCTTCAACAAAAATGTGCTTAGCCTTGCAATAGAGCAAATGCAGTGGAGACTTGCCAAACAAAGAAAAAAAGAGCAGGTATACCTATAGATACATATACACTTTGCATGAGCTTCCATATTGTATGCCTTTTGTCAATAAAAATATTTTTTCAAACCCTTGGGTGTTTGAGACAGTAGCTACTGATCATGTGTCATACTCAAATGTATTTCTTTACAACTTTTAGACATATTAGGCCTATCTTAGTAAAATTATCAAATGGAATCCATATTACAGTTAGTATTAGTAGAATTGTGGTATTCTCAGCTACAATATATCTCACTGATATGCTGTTTATACTCAAGTTCAATTTCAGTTTATTGTCCATATCTAAATTCACAAAAGGCTTGCATTACAAATATATTTTTACTGACATATATTGTGAGATACAAGTTTGATCTCTTTGAAAATGATTGAAAAAGCTAGAGAGAAAGAGAGATTATACATGATGCATTCACCAACATTAATTAGGGATGTTGTTACCATAGCACAGCATTAGCTATAGAGATAAGTTGTTGAATGATAAAAAGAGTTGCAATAAAATTATCACTGTTTCTCATGATAATAGTTCCATAGGCTTAGTAACAGAAAATACTCATTTTTCAGGTTTTACAAATGATTATTTGTGACACTTTAAGTTCGATCATGTACCACCTAATAAGTTTGATGTAATAAAATGAGTATATCCCTTCATATATTGTAACAATTTCGATTGTATAAAGTCTTGTGAACCATGTCACATGGCAAAGCAAAGAAGAATATCCTTTACACTTAGTGAGTCAAGAGGTTTAAATAATTTTGATTTAGTACATGTGAATATTTGGAGTCTTTTGTATGTGTCATGCATCCAAAGGTTCAAATATTTTTTGACATTTGATGATAAATCTCGATTTTCTTAGGTTCAATTTATGAAGTTAAAATCAGAGAAAAGTGTTTTGATTCAAAACTTTGTGGATTTTGTTAAAACTCAGTTTCAAGCAAAAGTCAAAGTTATAAGGTATGATAATGCACCAGAATTTAGGGTTTATTCCTTTTATAATTCACAAGGCATATTACATCAAACTTCTTGTGTTAAAATCTTTCAACAAAATAATGTTGTTGAAAGAAAATATCAACACATACTCAATGTTGCATAAGCATTAATGTTTCAATCTCACTAAAATTTTTTTAGTTTTTTGCTATTGCACAGACAACACATTTAATAAATCGATTACCTTCATTCTTTTTAAAAGGAAAAATTCCATATTTTTTACTGCTCGATGAAAATGCTGACATTAGTAATCTAAAAAATTTTGGCTGTCTGGCATTTGTATCCACCTTAACACAAGGAAGAAAGAAAATTGATAAAAGGACTCGCAAAAGTGTGTTTTTTGGTTATAAAGATGGAACAAATAGATTTATTCTACTTGATCTTTGTATTGGAGAACTTTATCTCTCTAAAAACGTGGTATTTTATGAGCATATTTTTTTTCTTTTACATGCCTTCAAATTGTGACACTAATGGCACATTACATTCTCCTGCATCAGTTTCCATTAATCTTAATTTTGAAGAACTTAATTTTAGTTGCAATTTTGGGAATTTGTTCAACATCTTATATCCATCTCAATTAGTACCTTTGAATCATCATTCATCTCATTTATCTGTTGTTCTTATCACTTCAGATGTGCATGCATTCAACACCAATCCACTAAACACATTAGTACAAGATGCATCTATTACTACTTTATTCCTACATCATATAGTGAAGAGGAGCCTACAAGCATTCATCCCATAAATGCTAAAAGATCCACCCGTATACGTAAGAGGCCTAATTACCTTTAAAATTACCATTACATGCTAATTCGGATAGGTAACTTTAGTGTTCTTTCATGTTCAAAGCATTATGGTTTGCCTCATATGTTGCACTATAGGAGGCTATCCTCTACCTATAGAGCCTTCTCTTTAGCCATCATTACAATCATAGAGCCGAAGACATATCAATAGGATATGTTATGTGAATGTTGGAGAAATGTTATCATTGTAGAGTTGCTCACCTTTGAAAAAAACAAAACCTGGATAGTCACTACCTTACTTTCTGAAAATTATGTCATTGGATGTAAATTGTAAATGGGCCTTTAGAAAAAATATTATTGTAAATGGGTCTTCAGGGAGAATAATAACCTTAATGATATTGTGAAACGACACGCATAAAGCACATCTTGTGGCTAAGAATTTCAGTCAAATAGTTAGCTATGATTATTTTGAGATGTTTAGTCCAGTTATCAAACTTACAACCTTGAGAATCCTCTTGACACTTGTTGTAGTGAAGGGCTGGGAGCTTCATCAATTAGATCTAAACACTGTCTTCTTGCATGGTAAGCTGCAAGTGAAAGTGTACATGGTTGCCCCACCTGGCCTAGAAGTTTCAAAAGGGGCTGTGTGCAAGCTTGACTGATCCCTATATGATCTGAAATAGGCAACCGAGCAATGAAATTTGCGTTTAGATGGATTTTTTCAGCAACATGGCTTCCATAAGTCAAGTCATGATCAATCACTATTTACAAAGTGCAATGACAATGGTTTGACAATTATCATTGTGTTTATTGATGATTTAGTGCTTTCGGGTGAAAATGAGGTAGAGATTGCTGCAATCAAGTAAGCACTTGGCAAAAAATTTAGTATTAAGGACTTGTCGCAAATTGAAGTTTTTTCTTGATATGGAGGTCGCTCGAAGTGCATTTGGGATTGCATTGTATGAGAGAAAATATACTTTGGATCTTTTAGAAGAATATGAGATGTTGGAGGCCAAACCAGTTATGTTGTGCGATAGAAACTTTAACAAAAAAAGTGGTTCCAAACTAACAGATTTGACTTAGTATAGAAGATTCCTAGAGAGGTTTTTGTATCTTACTAATATCCGTTCAGCAATTGTATTTGTCATTGAGAAGCCTAGCCAATTTTTTTACTGTGCCACCAATGAACAATATAAGGCAGCACTGCAAATTCTATGTTACCTCAAGCAAGAGCCAACAGAATGACTTTTCTTTTGTTGCAATACCAAACTTAATATCTCTTTGGATTTGTCAACTTTGATTGGGTTACCTGTGAAAACACTCGTAAATCTATCACTGGATACTGCTTCTTTTTAGGATCCTCTCTCATGTCATAGAAGAGCAAAAAGCAGACTATAGTGACCTATTTTTCCTCTAAAGCAGAGTACCTAGTGATGATGCAGGCCACCAAAGAAAGATAGTGGTTGCTCTATCTCTTAGGAGAATTTCGAGTTGTGCATTCATAGCCCTTAATCTCTATTGTGATAACCAATTTTTCTTACACATTGCTGCAAATCTTATCTTCCACAAGTGGACAAAATGCATTGAAGTGGATTGTCACATTATGCAGGAGAAGTCACAAGCGGGGGTTTTAAAGTTACTACCGATTACCTCTTCTAATCAAACGGCCAATCAGCTCACTAAGATTTGGCTCTGGATCTGTTTAATTCGCTTATTAGCAAGTTGGGTATGTTAGATTTGCATATACCAACTTGAGGGATGTTTTTGGTGATATATTGATGCTGTTGCTCTGCACAATTTGAAGATGTCTCGATTAGTCACATATTTCAATTTGAGGGAGGTTATTGAGCATGGTGTTAAGCAAGTTAGGAATATTCAACAAGTTAATTTTAGTAGTAGTTCTTTTAGGCTAATAAGAATTTGTTGGAGTTTGTTAGAATTTGTTGTGATGATTCAACATCTAGTTAGTTAGGTTGTAACTATAAGAGGGCCTCTAGTAATGAAGTTTCTCATATTCTCTCATTCTAATTTCTGCACTCAATAAAAAAAAGGAGATTTTTCCAGTTCCTCAAATTTCTTTATCTTCTTTCTTCTTTTTTTCATCTTTTCATTTTCTCACCAAAAACCTTGATCCTTCACATAATTTTAGTAATTTTCTATTCTTTTCTCTGGAACTATACTCTATATTTTTAGAGTATAGATTGTAGAGTTATTTTTTTAAAGAAAAAAGTGTTGAAAAAATAAAATACAATTAATTAAAAATACATATCTTTGGTTGCATTTGTTTACCGACACAGAACATTGAGATAGAACACTAAGACACAAAATCGTATTTGACAGATGAGACATAGACAAAGATCTTAAATTATTGTATTTTGTGTCCATCCTGACAAAAAAATACATAAATACTAACAAGAGATACAACTTATATTGTATTTTTTTATTATTTCTATTAATATTTTATAATTATATTTTTTATTATTTTTTTAAATTTTTTAAATAAAAAATAAAAAATTTAAATTTTTATAATTTATTTTAATTTATTATCAAATAAAATACAAAACATTAATTTTTATATTTTTGTTATTTGTCTCTTTTTTTTAATATTTTGTCTTGTATCTTATTTTCAAAATCAAATACATTTTTTTTATATCAGTATATATATTAGTACCTCTCTCTTTAATCATATAATTACAAACAAATCTTTTGATTAATCTCCAGGATTCTGTCGCACATGATCACCTGAACATAAGTGGCTTCTTCATTTATTATTTATTTATTTTAAATCTTATTTATCAATATTTACTATAGCTGACCCAGCAATTGTTTGATATCTTAGTGGTCTGTTTCAGTACTGAGATTAATTGGCACTCAATCTTAATTTCCATGGTTCTCACCAAGTTGACCTATTGTAATTTTGCATTTTGGGTTAACTATTAATTTAATATAAATATTCAGTTGCTGATAAAAAAATTTTAAAAGATATTATTAATAAAATAATTTTTGAATAATTTAAAAATATAACCAAAAATAATAAATATTATATTTTTTGTAAATAATAAAAAAACTTTTTTATTTAACAAACAACTTAATTATTTATTTGATCTAAATTTCTGTGACAACATTTGAATAAATATTTATAAAGTACACAAAAAATTCGAAGTAAAATTTGAATTCTAAATTTTTCTTTTTATTTTTCAAAAAATTGTGATCATTCACAATAATTTTTCTTAATTTTATTTGACAAAAAATTATTAATTTTAAAAATAAAAAGATCTTATTTTTTTAATAATAATTATAAAAATTTGTAAAAAAATCTGATCTTTAAAATTACTTTTTGAAATATATATTTGATGTCTATTTTTTTGTCGTATTTTTAATTTTTTTAAAAATTTATTTATTGTTAACATCTTTTATTTTTTCTTTTACAATAATTTAAATTTTCAGATATCATTTTAGCAGTTTACTCTCTCTATTTATTTTGGTTGAATGACGATCGCTCTTTCCTTTAATTGGCATGTCTTAATAAATTGGCAAGTGGAATACAATGCAAGAATGGGGTTTGAGGGATCCACATTTGATGGAACTAACATGTCGCCATTCATAAGCATGTATCGTGTTGAAGATTTTTTTAAAGTTTCAGACGAATTAGATTTATGATTAAACATTGAAAGTTATGCCTTTATTACCTTATACATTTATATTGCTTTACTATAATAGTATAATATGATCATATTTAACAGATATGATAAAATTTTTTCACTTCTTTCTTCTTTTTAATTTTTTTCTCTCCAATAATTCAATATTTACATTTTTAGCAATTTATGTTAGAAGTTTAGATCATTAACATTAGTTATGAATTATGATTAGTATTTAGTTTAAGTGGTGATGAAAGCGTCATAGCTCGGTCGCAATTAAAACAGATACTTAAATAAGATAGAAAAAGTGATACTAATGATGATACACCACCGAAATGAATGTGTTACACTGTACATGGAATTTATAGAAAGCAATATAACTTTTTTCTTACTCATCAAGTCCAAGTAGTAGGGTATACAGAAAAATTTCTATAATGTTATTATATAGGTATATCAATGAGAGAGTGACCCAGATATTTTACTTAAAAGGATGAATTCCTATCTACAAAAGCCATATATGATAAAAGGCAAAGAAAAATAACAATTAATAATTCAAATGGAAAGCAAATTAATAGTGGTGGTGTATGTAATAATAAATCAAATAAGGGTGGTCCAATAATACTGGTTCCTTGATCAAAGGCATAATCAATCATACAGAGCAAGCATCCAAGCGCAATGAGCCTAGATTGTCACTACTTCACCATATTTTTCTTCATACACTATGGTCCATCTAGTGCAGTAGTAGTGGCACAGTTTTTATGAACATGGGGCTATAGTAGACAGAAGCGTATGGATGTGATTGCGAGAATAAGTTGTTAAATTCAATGTGTGGCCATAGCCATAGCCCATATGGATGTCATGCAAATGGGGAAATTAAAGTCATAAGATTAAATGCATGACAATTGCCCAACATGCATGTTACTTTAATTTTATTTTTCCTGCAGAGACATGGGAATAAAGAAGCCATGGTGGCGCGCTTGTGCTATGTATATATATAAAATATGTATATATAATAGGATCATTTTAATATGATTATGTTAGAGTAATTATGATAATTATAATATTTTAAAAAATATTGTTAAAATTAAAATAATATTTTCTTGTTAAAAATATTTTTAAAAATGTGTTACTTAAAAAAAAAAATATTATCAAAATATAAAAAAATATATAACTTTAATTTTAACAATATTTATATAATCACAGTAACATAATGATACTAGAATTCAATATATATATATATATATAATGGATTATATATGTTACTGCATGAAAAAAAAAAGTAAGAAAAAGGAAAAAAGATATACCTTGTGTCGGGGATACTGGGCTAAATGACAATATTGTTCTCTTTCTCTGAGTTGGGCGTTCAAAGTATTTTGTAGAGAAGAAATTCTTTGTGCTAAATTAAAGTAGCTTTTTCAGGATGTGAATTACCTTTTCAACCCCTTAACTTTAACAATTATAAGTAGTTGGTTATTAAAATGCATGATCTTCAAAGTAATAATAAAGAGTTGCTGCAATTGGTTCAAAAGCTATGTCTTTAAGGTAGTTGCTACCCTGCTTCCAATCCATTATGAATCATTTATGGCAAAGTGGTATTTAATTCACAACCTGTGGTATTTTAGGTGCAAACATTCAATGATATTATCCCCATATAGGAATTGGATAATTAAGATCTGTGTTCTTCTTCTGAATGAATGGAAGGACTGTGAAATATTCAGAGGGTATGCTTTTGAGGGTGATATAAACAGGCTGGATATATGGTCACGAGTATGCAGAAGCTAATTGAAGAGTAGAAGTAGTAGTCATAGTCAGTGATTGAACCGTCTTTATTGCTAGCGGGACCTAGTAGTAGTGTGCATGCATCAATATCTGAGTTAGTCTCACTACACTCCAGAGTAAGGACGTTATACATAAAGATAATTATTGTGGATTCATGTGTCATGTTATTGGGTGGATTAAGATCATCAGATCATACAAGATATGAGAGAATAGCTAGAGGGAATCTATGTATAGATTAATAGTGTAATTTCAATTATATAAATTTATCAATACACAGCACGCAAGAAATTAAAAGGCCCCAAAGACCTTTTTATATTTCTTTAGCCAATGAGGCCACTGTAGAGAGGGAGGTTCGTTCTCCCTTGAAAACAAATAAAAAAATTACAAAAATGTAAACTATAGAGGCGCATGCTTCCATCACACACGCGTGGACACCAGGGGCAAATGGGGTCCTGTGTATATATATAATTTTGGCCAAAGCTCGAGGCCAAAAAAGAAAAATAAAAATTAAAGCAATTCCCGCCAAAAATAAAACAGAAGAAAAAGAAATGAAAAAAAAAAAAACAAACACACACGCGTACGTGGCGCGCACCAGAAGCGTCTTCACGCGCAGTATTAAGAAAAGTCCAGAAAATGTAGCTGCTTCAATTTATTACCCTCTTTTTTTCTGTTTTTACTGTTGTGGAAATTAAATAAATAATCCCATCATTTAAGAAACGTGTTGTTGAAGAAGCAAAGATCTTGCTGGCCAGGATGATAACCTTGACTTGTGAATTCCAATGATGGGAAAGAGCTCACAAGATTTCAAGAGTTTCAAACCCCCTCATAAGGTTTTGCCAAACCATACATTGATGACTGTTTTCTTTATTTTTTCCTTCCATAAACAGTGTCCTACTACACCAATAGTTTACCAAAACGCAACTTCTTTGACGATGAATAATTCAACACTCACCACTTCTTTCTTTCCACACTTACACACTTATACGTCCAAACTATATTATTAAATGCTACTGTTCTTCGGTTCTTCCCCTTCACTCTTTCTTTTTCTCACTAGCTTCCTTAGTTTTCCACATCATGATCCCCTTCCCTTGGGAATCTGCAAATAAAGCCATTGATGAATGGCAATACCCACCAACAAAAACAATAATTACGATGATAGAACCTCAAGACTCTCTCATCTCATCATCTCATACGACATTTTTTTATTTTATTTCTTAATGTACACTCACCCATCAAGTCAATTCTTAACTCAAAAAACCCTCTCAAAAAAGTTGAGTTTTCTGCACAACTTGGACCACCACCTTATTAATTATTTCTTTCCTTTTCTTCTCTCCTTTTTTATTACACTCTTGTTTTTTTTTTTGTTCTTTTGTGTTTCTGTTTTTTTTTTCTCCTCTTCAAGGGGCGTTTCCTTTGTGATCATCTACCCAGAAACAGTTATTTAATTTCCTCCTTTTATAAGACAATGAGAATGCAGAGGATGAAGTAGACGATGACAACGACGACGATGATAAGAATGAGGAGACACTTGACCTCGTTAGGGGCCGAGTCGTCATCACTCGCAGCTGTGGTAACACCTTAGGAGTCTTCCTCTGATTATTATCAATCACAAGTAGCTCTTGCATTAATTGGTAGCAACCTCTAATTTTCTCCTACACCAACCAATGCAAATACATGTATCTTAATTGAACCTTGGTGTTTTTCACTTGAATAAATAAGATGCAGTTTCTCATTTAATCTTAAAAATTTAGTACCATAAAAATATGCTGATATGTATATATATGCTTACTTTTCTAAGCCCCTGGCACCAGGATTCGGCATGCTCAGGCTTGACGAGGGACCAATTTGGAATTTCGTTAGCTGCACATAGTATGGCCGTAGCAGCAATGCATGATGGCCAGTATGCAAGAAAGCTAGCCTCTGAAAATAATAAATATAATATAATATAATACATACTGAACAGAAGAACTCATTGAAGTTACAACAGAAAATGCATGCCTTCACAATCACTCTATCTTCTAGTAACTTCTTTAGTATATCCTCTTCCTTTCCATATTGATGATCAATTTGAAGTTTTTATATGCAGTTAGATCAGACACATTGATTTATGTACCAAAAAAGGTGATTAAAGAAAGACCATCAATGTTGAATGCAAGGAGTAGTATCCACTTTTAACCATCTTAATTAGGAGAGATTTATTATATGTATGTATCAGTTTAAATAGGTACAGGAGCGATGGATCGGAGTACCTTGGATATTGGATAATATGATTTGTGTAGCCCGTGAAATGAGGAATCTAGTAAAAGTTCCAGTTGAATCCAACTTGCAAGCAAAGAAACCGAGAAAGCTAAATGGGGTGACTGATCTTAGCCTCCAATCCAGGACACCCAGAACAAGCAGCTCCATCCTTTGAATTGTTCTGGGCTCAAAAATGTATTTGGCACCTTCTACCTGTATACATTTGATTATGAATATTAATAACAGTAAACCCTATTCAGCATGTAATTAAATTAATTAGAAAATTATTTAAAAGATGACTTTAATTTATTAAATCATCAATAATCAAGAATGTGACTCTGACATGGTTTCATTACACTCAATAAAGAATGTGGCCACACATGCAGGACAATACCTGAAGGTCCAAGAGAGAAGGGACAAGAGGCTCTTCCATCTTTGCCGCTAGAGACAAGCATGCAATAGATAGAAGTTGCAGCGGCCACCCATTTGTTTGCTGTAAACAAATAATAATATACATCAATCAAATAGTAGTAATAAACATAACAAGCTAGTAATAATTATCATCATTTTGACTTTATCGTGACTTTCGGGCACATATTCCCACGTGTAACGCACGTGCCTAGATGAGAGCACGAGAGACTACAGCTAGCTTTCCGCAATAAAAGCACTATATAAACTTCTCTCCATTCATAATGGACATTTATTTAAGTGAATTTCGTATATTTATGTGCGTTAACCTTTAAAAACCGTGAAAGGATAACATAAAAAAGCGAATAAGAAAGTTCAAGAATATTTTACTGTACAAATGAAGTTGCAATGAATGATAATATTACTGAGAATGGAACAGTGCTTCTTGCATCCTTTTGATTCAACGTAAAAGATTCAAAACAATTAATTAGAATTTATTGTACCTAATAAGCGGCAAGTGTAATAGGTCACACGCAACCTAACTCAGCAATACAACGAAAAAATAGCAACGTGTACGTACTGTAGACGACAGTACTATAATATCAATATGAATGGCACTAAGTTTCTCCACCAATTGATGATATAATATCAAAGTTTAGTACTTACAAAAAAGTAATATAATATTTTATTGATATTATATCAAATAAAAAAAGTTTTATGTCATATCACTAACATGTGATTATGTTATGGTATTCATCGTAATAATCAAACATTATTTTCTTTATAAAACTAATTTTATACATTAATATTATAAAAATAACTATATTTTTCCAAATAAAGTTTTAATATCATAATATGTAGTTTCTAGAGTAAAATATCTATCTTGATAGGTAAATTTGTTGAACATTTTATTAGTTGATAACATAAAATTGTTCCACATTAATAAACAACCTTTTTACATAAAAACTGTAAATATTTTTATTATGTTTTCATAATGTATTTTAAGTTACCATCTAATTGAATACTTTATTTAAATAATAATTTAAAGCCACTCCCCACTCAGTACTGAATCCACTCACTGTATAAATGAAATGAAATGATTCAAAGGTCATCGTTCACTTATTATTTTACTTTTTAACTATTTCACATAGGTGAATCCAAAAACTTAAAAAATAAAATCCAAAGTTGAATTCCTGTTTTGTTATCAGCGCACTTGGCCATTTTCACATTTTAGAAAAGTCATTCATAAATGATAGTTACTATATAGAATAATTTTCTTTTTCTACGCACATGACAAGTAGATGATAATAATTTATATATATAATATAACAATCGTCCGAACAAAGAAACACACAATTTCAGCTTTTATATTTTTTTAAATATTAATTTATTTTCCGAAACTGAACATCTGAACTTCACAGAACTCACCGGCAACTGCCGAGAGTTCAAGAATCGATCCATGTAGTTGACGGAAAGATACGCGGTCAACGGCTGAAAACCGTAGTAAGCCTGCACCTGCAACCGCCAGATTCCAAACCAACTCAATCATCAAGATCGAAGAATAATAAGAATAAAAAAAACTAGATCTATAATCTGAACCGATTCACTTAGAGGAAGTTACCACCGTGCCACCTGCGCATTTTAGCATCTTTCGGTCCGTTACTGCGCGCGTGGCAATATCGTAATATAAATTAAACGAGTGTCCAAACGGTTAGAGTGAGCAACTACCTTGAGAATCCAGGCAACGGATTCTTCTCTTGCGGAGGCATCCAGCGAGTGAGATTGGAACCTCGTGAGATACTCGAATCCAGGGACGAAGTTTTGTTCGTCTTCGAGGAATCCGGCTATGGACTCCTCCTCCTCCATCGGCGGCAGCGGCGGAGATAATGAGTCGAAGTCGGAGAAGGAGGAAGAGGATTCCGGAGACTCTTCGGAGAGGATTCCGGAGGTGTCCTCAGCGCAGAAAAGATCGGAGTCAGAGAAGAAGTCGGAGCAGGAGATCGACATGGCGATCGGCGGTTTTTCGTCATTCTATTGCCATGGTGTGGAAAAGTGAGCGGTTGCCGGAATGTGACCGGAGAAGTCGCCGGAACGATGAGTTGGAGGGGGAGAAAGAGGGTGAGTGGGTGTGTGTGGAAGGGGGAGTGTGAGTGTTGAATGAAAGGTACGTGCAGAGTCTTCATCTGTTTGTTTGAATATAAATATGCGTTTGCTAGCTCAGTTTATTTATTTTCTTTTTTTCTTTTCTTTTGTTAGGTTAGTTTTGATCCTCACTCTCGAGCCATGTCTAAAAGTAAAAGAGTTTTATTTTTAAAGAAAAATTATGTTATTTATAAAGTTTTGAAATAATAAGCGAGTTTTCTTCAAATCTAAGCACAGTACCATACTACCTAAACTAATAACTACTAGATCACTTTAAAGCGTTAAATTTTAAAGTAGTTCTTAGACTTGCACTCGACTTTGAAGTGATTTCTAAAATTAATAATTATTTAAATTCATTTTTAAAATTACTTTTTAAAGATCATAGTAATTTTTAAAATAGTTTTTGTTCATCTTTGTTATCGAAAGAATTAAAACAACGTTATTTTATATTTATACAAAAAAATTTTAATCTCCAACACAATGTCATTTTATATTTATAAAAAAAATATAATTTCTAATTATCTTTACTAATTCTCTTTTTTACGCTGTTCTTTTTTTTTTTTAATTTCATAGTAGCAACAATAACAACAATATCATCATTGCAAATAATAGTTAAATTATCAAACTCATATTAGTTTATGTAGATATCGGATGATCATGTTAAAGCCAATAATTTAATTTAAATAACAAAAACTTTTATAAATCATAACAGCACATGCAACAACATCATATCGATCAATAACAAAAATTAAAACATAAATAGTCGAAAAAAAATGAAGGGGAAGAAGAGGCGGAGCAGACCAGCAGAACAGAAGAAAGAAACAGACTGCCAGAGCAGAAAAAAGCAGAAGCACATGCACGAGAGGAGGCGCCACGGCGGCCCAAAAGCAAATTGACGAGAGGTGGCGACGGCGGCAAAAGAGGCAACGCTTGCAACACCAGAGCAGTCTAAGCACAAGAACAAGAGAGGAACCCTAGAATCGCATATTGTAAAGCTGTAGGTTAGGATATGATTCAGTAATAATTATGGTAGCCAAAATCGCATTCTTTCTCGTGGAGTCGGACGTTTATACGCTTTAAGAAAAGTTATTCGTCTCTCTGTTCACACTTCTGACGTTGGATGAGGCAAGGAATAGTAAAATCGCCGTCTAAGCGCATGGAATCGCAGACCGAGGCGCTTCCACCGCATCAAACTTGGCTGCTCAAAGAGGAAAAAAATGGAGCCTGTTGGTGACATTTAACTTGTCTCGCAGTTGAGGTAGTCCTCGGGGTTCGTGAAATTCTCCGGTATCACTCAGGCTGGGACTGGTAGTAGAGGCAGAATTATGATGGTGGTGGTGTGGTCGTCGGAAATTGTGCGACGGAGATAGTCTGCCTCCCATTGCTTGTTGATGCGTGGAGGTGTGGGGAGCGCGGCAGGAAGAAGAAAAGCACAATGTTTTGATTTGAAGGAGGAGGAGGAAGATGAATTAGTAGTTCGTGGATGGTCCAAAATGCATGATGTGCGCGTACGCATGTAGTGCGCGTACGCGTGGATGGTGCTCTGTTTTGTTTTTTTTTTTTTTTTTGTATAAAAACAAAAACAACGTCGTTTCAGCCTTTTTGATGGTAAAGATGGACGAAAATTATTTTAAGGATTATTATGAATTTCGAAAACAAATTTGAGTAATTATTAATTTCAAGAATCACTTTAAGGCTCAAGTGCAAGTTCAGGGACTATTTTAAGATGAGCAATGCTAGGGAACCAAAAGGGTATTAGCCAAAAACCAGCCAAAATACCTTTGGTAAATTCAAAATTTCTACGAGTTAATATATATGGATGTTTCTTCTGTTAAATATCAGAATGTTTCTTTTTCATACTAAATGGATGTTCTTTTATATATTTTTCGAATTTTTTTATATTGTAAAGGTGAATGTGTCTATTTTTTAAGAATTTCATATTTTTTTTAAATTTTATAGATAGTTAAATATTTTTTGATAAAACCGTCCTCGAGTATTGCTTCCACGGCCTACCAAGGTATGTTTTTACAACACCAACGCGAGGGGCCAAATCGTCAGCAGGTCGAATCATTGCGTTGTGTATGGAGATTCCGGTATTTTGGTTGGGATCGGTTATGCCTTGTGCGGTAATTGAGTTGAATTGGCCGGTCATAGGGAGGCAGGGGAAGATGTTGTAATTTTGGAAGACTACGACGGCGCTACCAAAAATAAAATCAACGGTGCCATAAATGTGGTAGTCGCTGTAGAATTGACACATGGAATGGGCATAGAGTGTGTCTTGGTATTGCCACAGTCACAGAGATTTCCGCCCGCTCCTCTCCCTGGAAGGCCGGCACTGAAGACGTTCTCGCTGACCTCTCCGCCGCCGCCAAATTTGCTGGCGTTGACCTCGACATCTACCTCTCCCTTGTGTTGAAGCAGTTGTCTTGGATGCGCTTATTGAGGGCGTCGCAAAGAGTATGGAAGTCATCGGCGCTTCCAACAGCATTAGAGAGAGAGAGAGAGAGGTGTGTGTGATTGTTAGAGGTGGGTAGATTAATGTGAGAGAGAAGAAGAAAGTTTTTATAGGTTTCAATTAGGTTTAGTTAATCAATTTTAAATTTTTTAAATTTTGAATTTAAAAAATTTTAAATTAATTATTAATATAAATTAATGTGGTTTTGTTTAGTTTTTAGCTGGTAACTTCTTGGTTCCAAATACTTTTCCTTTTAAAATTTAACTTCACTTTAAATTAAAACTTTAACTTTAGTACATTATTAATATAGCACAATAGAATGTGTATATAAAATTTTATTATGCACCACATGTATGAAAGTTAAATCCTTTAAATAATGACTTACGATAATAATAATTGAATATATCTAACAATTTTATTAGAATATACATCTAAATAGGTTCCTAAAATTTTTTGCATCAAACATTTTTATTTCTAAAAAATTTTTATTACGTTAAGGTTTCTGAACTTTATAAAAATATGACACATAAATTCTTGCATTACATTTTTGAGAATTTATTTCTCTAAATAAAAACAACAGATTTAACTAAGATAGAGAGTTATGTGTCTTACAAATAAAGTTTAAGGATCTCAATATAATAAAAAAAATTTTGGGACGAAAATATTTGATGCAAAATTTTTCAGGATTTATTTGGATATATATTCATTTTATTTATACTAATTATGTATTTGTATAAGAATTTTTGGTTCATTCTTAAACGTTATTTATTAAATAAAGAGTGTTATATTATAATTTTAAAATTTAGAATTTAGAATTTAAAATTTAGTATTTAAAATGAAAAATTTATAATTTAAAATTTAGATTTTACAATTTAAAAAATACTGCACTCGTTATTTTTATAGCGCATTAGTATTTTCGTCAAAGTTTTTACATTATTAAATTAGATCTTTTGTTATATTTTTTCTAATTTTTCAAATAGATCGTTGGAATATATTCTACTAAGACATTAAGTCAATAACACTCGTTTTCAAAGATGTGGCCAATACCTAAGAACGTTTTCAAATAGAAGAAGCAGCAAACGTAGCCGCAAGAGCTTGCGTTTGCACATGGAAAAATAAGCAAAGGAGATAGCGGGAGCGAAGGATTGAGGGCGAAACAAGAGGAGGATGACGGCCATGCCGTTAGAAGGAATAAGGGGGAGAGTGGGGATGAGTGTGTGGTGGACGAAATTGTGATCCTCAAAGTTGGTCTCTTTGTATTCGTGTGAAATCAAAAATACCCCAAAGAGATCATGGTGTGATAAATTGGGATCTTAATAATCCCTGATGTGATCATAACTCCGTTCAACTTAACCAACAAGTGTACTGGGTCATCCAAGTAGTACCTTATGTGAGTAAGGGTCGATCCCACAGAAATTGTTGGTATAAAGCAATCTATGGTCACCTTGTAAATCTCAGTTAGGCATATTAAATTGTTTTATGATGAGTTCGAAATTTAATAATAAATAGAAAATAAAAAGGGATAGAAATACTTATGTAAATCAATAGTGGGAATTTCAGATAGGCGTATGGAGATGCTGTGCTCCTCTTGAATCTCTACTTTCTTATTACATTCATCCAATCCTTCTTATTACATTCATCCAATCTCTACTCTTTTTTTCGCCATTTTTTTTCGCAAGCTTTTCTTTTTTTTTTTCACTGCTTTTTCTTGCTTCAAGAATCAATTTCATGATTTTTCAGATTGTCAATAACATTTCTCTTTGTTCATCATTCTTTCAAAAGCCAACAGTTTTAACATTCATAAACAACAATATCAAAAGACATATGCACTGTTCAATCATTCATTCAGAAAACAAAAAGTATTGTCACCACATCAATATAATTAAATTAAATTCAAGGATAAATTCGAATTTCATGTACTTCTTGTTCTTTTGAATTAAAAATATTTTTCATTTAAGAGAGGTGAAGGATTAATAGAATTTATTCATAGCTTTAAGACATAGTTACTAACTACTAATGATCATGAAGTAGAGACACAAAACATAGATAAACACAACATAAAAACTGAAAAGCAGAAAGAAATAAGAACAAGGAATGAATCCACCTT
>NC_029776.3:26967126-26967772 GCF_000817695.3 Arachis duranensis
CATAGTGATTTTGGTGCTCCTATCCTTAGTTGCTCCCAATAGTTGTGTGGAGGACCATTTATCCCCTGAGGTATCTCAGGGATCTCTTGATTTGCAGTAAAATGTTCTACCACTGAGCTATAAACCATTTACATGAGTCTTTCCATCTCCCATGACTCAGAGGTGGAAGCTTTTGTCTTCCCTTTTTCTCTCTTCTTCTTTTTTTTTGGATGTCTCTGGCCTTAGGTGCCATTAATGGTTATGGAAAAGCAAAAAGCTATGCTTTTACCACACCAAACTTAGAAAATTGCTCGTCCTCGAGCAAGAGAAGAAAGAAAAGATGAAGAATAAGAAGAAGATATGGAGGAGATTGAGGGATGTGTGTATTCGGCTATATGGGTGGGATTGGGTGGGAAAGAAAATATGGATGTGAATGGTGAAGGGTTTTGGGAAGGAGTGTGTATTGAGAGGAGAGATTCAGAGATTGAAGTTGTTGGGAAATGTGACATGGGGAAGAGAAAAATAGGATTAGGAGGTAAGGTGTGAATATGTTATGGGGATCCTGTGGGGTCCACAGATCCTGAGGTGATCCTGTGGGGTCCACAGATCCTGAGGTGTCAAGGAATTCCATCCCTGCACCAAATAGGCATGTAAAATGCCTTTGCAT
>NC_029776.3:26968020-26968186 GCF_000817695.3 Arachis duranensis
TTCTGGCGTTGAACGCCAGCCAGATGCATCTTACTGGCGTTGAACGCCAGCCTGTGCTTCCTCCAGGGTGCGAATTTTTTCTGCTATTTTTGCTTCTGTTTTTGATTTTTTTCTATTTTTTTCGTGACTCCTCATGATCATGTACCTAATAAAACACAAAATAAAA
>NC_029776.3:26968336-26969047 GCF_000817695.3 Arachis duranensis
ATCAGCAGGGATGTAAAGGCCTTCAACCTTTACTAACACGTCCTCCACTATTCCATAAGCTTGTCTCAATGACTTGTCTGCCAATTGTAATGAGAACAAGGCAGGTTGTACCTCAATGATCCCCAGCTTCTCCATTACAGAGAGTGCATAAGATTTATCCCTGACCCTAGATCACATAGAGCCTTTTGAAAGGTCATGGTGCCTATGGTACAAGGTATTAAGAACTTGCCAGGATCTTGTTTCTTTTGAGGTAGAGTTTGCTGAATCCAGGTATCTAGTTCATTAATGAGCAAGGGAGGTTCACTTTCCCAAGTCTCATTACCAAACAACTTGGCATTCAGTTTCATGATAGCTCCTAAATATTGAGCAACTTGCTCTCCAGTCACATCTTAATCAACTTGCTCTTCAGTGACATACTCATCCTCTTCAGAGGAAGAATACTCATCAGAGCTCATGAATGGCAGAAGGAAATTTAATGGAATCTCTATGGTCTCTGTATGAGCCTCATATTCCTTTGGATCCTTAATAGGAAACTCCTTCTTGCTTGAAGGACGTCCCAGGAGGTCTTCCTCACTAGGATTTTCATCCTCCTCCTTCCTTGTGCATTCGGCCATATTGATCACATCAATGGCCTTGCACTCTCCTTTTGGATTCTCTTCTATATTGCTTGGGAGAATACTGGGAGGAGTTTCACTGACTTTCTTACTCAGT
>NC_029776.3:26970719-26971315 GCF_000817695.3 Arachis duranensis
AAAAACACACAAACTCATAGTAAAGTCCAGAAAAGTGAATTTTAACTAAAAACTAATAAAAATATACTAAAAACTAACTAGATCATACTAAAAACATACTAAAAACAATGCCAAAAAGCGTACAAATTATCCGCTCATCATTCACCCATGTAATTAACCTCTGCCATGGCAGGGTTCTCAGGATCATAAGCTTCTTCAGAAGCTGCCTCTTTAGTACTGTTGGATGCATGTTGCCATCCATTCAGACTTTGAGAGATCATGTTGACCTGTTGAGTCAACACTTTGTTCTGAGCCAATATGGCATTCAGAGCATCAATTTCAAGAACTGCTTTCTTCTGAGGTATCCCATTATTCACGGAATTCCTCTCAGAAGTGTACATGAATTGGTTGTTTGTAACCATGTCAATGAGTTCTTGAGCCTCTTCAAGCGTTTTCTTTAGGTGAATAGATCCACCTGCAGAATGATCCAATGACATTTTCAAAAATTCAGATAGACCATAATAGAATATATCTAATATGGTCCATTCTAAAAATATGTCAGATGGACATCTTTTGGTCAGCTGCTTGTATCTTTCCCAAGCTTCATAGAGGGATTT
>NC_029776.3:26971369-26973265 GCF_000817695.3 Arachis duranensis
TCTTTACAGTCTCACAGATCTGCAAGAACTCAGTTAAAAACTGGTAAGGATCTTCAGATGGAAGTCCATAGAACTTGCAGTTTTGTTGCATTAAGGCAACTAGCTGAGGTTTCAGCTCAAAATTATTGGTTCCAATGGCAGGAATGGAGATGCTTCTTCCATCAAATTTGGACGTTGGCTTTGTGAAGTCACCAAGCATTCTCCTTGCATTATTATTGTTTTCGGCTGCCATCTCCTTCTCTTGTTCGAAAATTTCTGAAAGGTTGTTTCTGGATTGTTGTAATTTAGTTTCTTAGTTTTCTTTTCAGAGTCCTTTCAGGTTCAGGATCAATTTCAACAAGAGTGCCTTTTTCCCTGTTCCTGCTCATATGAAAGAGAAGAAAACAAGAAAAGAAGAGGAATCCTCTATGTCACAGTATAGAGATTCCTTTATGTTAGTAGAAAAAGAAAGAGGAGAAGAAAGTAGAAGAGTGGGTTCGAATATTTAGATGGAGAGAGGTGAAGAGAAGTGATAGTAATTAAATAATTAAATAGAATAAGAAACAATTAAAGATAAGATAAGATTTAAAATTAAAATTTAAAACAATTAAAAAGAATTTTTGAAAAAGAGAGAAGTATGTTCGAAAATTAGAGAGGGATAGGTAGTTAGGTGGTTTTGAAAAAGATAAGAAACAAACAAAAAGTCAAAGAGTTAGTTGAAAAAGAAATTAAAATCAAATTTTAAAAAGATAAGAAGATAAGAAGTTAGATAAGATATTTTGAAATCAAATTTTGAAAAAGATAATTTTTTTTTAAAAAAGATAAGATAAAAAATAAAAAGATTTGTTTTTTTTTTTAAATTTAAAATTACTTACTTCACTAACAAGAAACTTCAAGATAAGATTCTAGAACTTAAAGATTGAACCTTTCTTAACAAGAAAGTAACAAACTTCAAATTTTTGAATCAATCACATTAATTGTTAGTGTAATTTTGAAAATATGATATAAAGATAAGAAAAAGATTTTGAAAAATATTTTTTAAAAAAAATTCAAAAATTAATAAGAAAAAAGGAAAAGATTTAATTTTTGAAAAAGTTTTGAAAAGATAAGATTTTTAAAATTGAAAATTTGACTTGACTTGTAAGAAACAACTAATTTTTAAAATTTTTGTCTAAGTCAACTCAAATTTTTGAAAATTAGGAGATAAAAAAGGAAAAGATATTTTTTTATTTTTGAATTTTTAAAGAAAAATACAAAAATGACCCAAAACATGAAAATTTTGGATCAAAACACAAGATGCATGCAAGAACACTATGAATGTCAAGATGAACACCAAGAACACTTTGAAGATCATGATGAACATCAAGAACATATTTTGAAAAATTTTTGATGCAAAGAAAACATGCAAGACACCAAACTTAAAAATTGACTCAAGACTCAAACAATAAACACAAAATATTTTTTATTTTTATGATTTTATTAAATTTTTTGGATTTTTATTAATTTTTTTCGAAAATATTCTTTAGAAAAACAAAAATAAGAGAAAAATTTTGAAAACTTTTTAAAAAGAAAATAAAAAGAAAATTACCTAATTTGAGTAACAGGATGAACCGTCAGTTGTCCATACTCGAACAATCCCCGGCAACGGCGCCAAAAACTTGGTGGACGAAATTGTGATCCTCAAAGTTGGTCTCTTTGTATTCGTGTGAAATCAAAAATACCCCAAAGAGATCATGGTGTGATAAATTGGGATCTTAATAATCCCTAGTGTGATCATAACTCCGTTCAACTTAACCAGCAAGTGTACTGGGTCATCCAAGTAGTACCTTACGTGAGTAAGGGTCGATCCCACAGAGATTGTTGGTATGAAGCAAGCTATGGTCACCTTGTAAATCTCAGTTAGGCAGATTAAATTGT
>NC_029776.3:26974099-26978654 GCF_000817695.3 Arachis duranensis
AGCAGCATGTACTTGGCGTTCAACGCCAAGTTACGTCGTCAATTTCTGAATAAAGTATGGACTATTATATATTGCTGGAAAGCTCTGGATGTCTACTTTCCAACGCCGTTGAGAGCGCGCCATTTGGAGGTCTGTAACTCCAGAAAATCCATTTCGAGTGCAGGAAGGTCAGATTCCAACAGCATCAGCAGTCCTTTTGTCAGCCTTTTTCAGAGTTTTGCTCAAGTCCCTCAATTTCAGCCAGAAATTACCTGAAATCACAGAAAACACACAAACTCATAGTAAAGTCCAGAAATGTGAATTTAACATAAAAACTAATGAAAACATCCCTAAAAGTAGCTTGAACTTACTAAAAACTACCTAAAAACAATGCCAAAAAGCGTATAAATTATCCGCTCATCAGTGTGCATCTGGTGATATGGAGAGTCTTTCTCAAGATAATTTTCAGAAGGTTCCTAAGGTCTCATTTCGAGATAAGGTCATTGGCACAGAGAGGTCAAAGGCCTTTGCACTCGTAGAAGCATTATCAAGGGATACAACGGGGGTAAACAAGCAGCGCAATTCTCAGCTACCGTGTGTAAGCTTTACGAAAGAGGCAAAGGCCTGTTTGGCGGAACCTTATAGAGAAGTTTTAGTGATCAATATCCTGAATAGGAAGTATAATTACACAGCACTTTCTCATAAGTTGAGGATAGTCTGACGTATCAAAGGAGGTTTCAATATGCTAGATGTGGGTTTTAGGTACTTCTTGGTAAAATTCGATGTCACTGAGGATCGTGAGAAGGTCATACTTAGTAGTTCTTATTGATTGAGGACCATTATGCCGTAGTAAAATCATAGGATGTTGATGTTTGACCTGGTGAGCAATCTTTTGGTTCTTTGTTAGTTTGGATTTGGGTCACCCAATCTAATATTATCAGGAGTAGGCAATGCTATGTATTGCAAGTGCAATAGGAGTCCTGGTGAAAGTCGATTTGGCCACCAAATTGGCAGAGAGAGGAAGATATGCACGTGTCTGTGTTCAAATAAATCTAGGGTTGCTGGTGATAAGAATATCATTGTTGAGGGTGTCACTTATGTTGTGGAGTATAAAAGTCTAACTCTGCTTTGGAATTTTTGTGCAAGATATGGCCATGATAAGGCTCAATGCTTGGAAAGGAATCCCTTGGAAGAGACGGGGGATAGGTCTGGGAAGGGGGCGGCACCGGGCGGCGCTAGATCGGATTCAAAAATTCAAAAAACAAATAAAATGAAAAATATTGGTATGATCGATATTTTAGGGAAGGATAATTGCACTAATGTGCATACAAAATCTGTGGAGGGTGATGAATTACATGGGACCGAGTTCAATGCCAATGAGGCATGTAGAGAGGAAGAGGTGGGCTGGCACCAAGTGCAGAGGAAAGGAAAAACAAAGTTGAGCCACAAGCCTTCACTCAAGGCCCACGGAACCAATCCTTCCACTAGTAGTTCGGGTAGCCATCCAAGGCCCAACGATCAGGCAACCCGCGAATCCAGGGAATCGAGAATCTGGGTTGGGTAGAATGGAACACATCAGCGTGCCCAACAGAATGCGACACCACCTTTGCTCCATACACCAGCGCCGCAAAGACCTTCCATCAGGAAACGTCCACATCCGGCCTCCTTGCAGAATTTGCCGAGTGGAGGCGCGGTGGGGGAAGCACCGATGCATGAGGGTCCAGTCGGAATTCCATCGGAAAGGGGGTTACACCGCCACTGGTTGCCGCTGAGAATGGGGGCTCGGGAGGTCCGCGTTTTAACAACGCTTTAGAAGGCATGGGTGTAAAGAGGTCCAGATGGAGCTGCAATGCCGCTTGGCTCTATGGCTGTAGCTCGGGAAAACATTTCCTCATCAACAAACAAAAGGGAGCAGTGCATGGAGGTCAGAGTTGTTTTATTCTGGGGGACAAGTCTTCTTTTGAGGTTGGTAGTGAAAGCTAATTACATCAATTTGATATTCTCTTGTTCTATTTTCTTTTTTTAAATGGATAGTTTAAATATATTCGTTTGAAAAATTAAGGATACTTTTAATAAGTTAGCCCGGGTGAATTATAAAGAACTTGTTAGAAAGTTTAGACCTTGTGGTTGAGATTCATTCTTTCTTTCAACATTTGAAACTGTTCTAGAAAAGATTTGGATACTATCCTATTGGTATAGTGGAGGTAGTAGGGCATAAGGGTGATATATGGTTCCTTTCTTCATTGCAAGGTATTGGCTGTAACTTGGTTAATGCTTGCGATCAGTGTATCACAATCGAAGTTCAGTTTGAAAAAGTGGTTTGGAGGTGTAGTGATATTTATGGTAAGTTGTAAAGGACACCCGTAGCCGAAAAGAAACAGATCCTTTCATTTTTTGGCGGCTTGAGCTACTCATCTTTGTTACAAAGATATTGTGAAGCAGTCCTGGTAGTTAGGCTTTAGAGAAGTGCAAGGCAAGCTTTCGAAGGTGCAGAAGAATTCTCTTGAATTTAATTCTACAGTATTTGATAAAATCTTTGTTAGAAGAAAATGAACTGGAGCATCATATCAACAATATTCAGAAGAATTTGGAAGAGAGAGAAGACTCTTTCATGCGTCAAAAGAAGCTACAATTAGTTGAGGATTTAATAACATTCTAGTGCAAGAGGAGCTTCTTTGGTTTCAAAAATTCAAAGAACAATGGGTGAAATTCGAGGATAGAAATACCAGCTTCTTCCATGTTCAGACTTTTGTGCAATAGAAGATAAACAAGATTCATGGTCTCTTTCTCAAGGATGGTGTATGGGAGATGAACCTGGATGTTTTTAGCCTAGAAGCTGAATCTTTCTACAAAAGTTTATTCTGTCAAACAGAGGAGGTTGATTTGGGATGTCTGGATGAAGTTCCACTTTCTTCTTTGAATGAGGAAGCCTGTTGTAATCTTACTACGCCTGTTACTATGGAGGAAGTTAAGGCATCTAATTTTAGTATGAATTCCTTTAAGGCTCCGAGTTTGGATGGATTTCAAGCTTATTTTTTCAAAGAATACTGAGAGATTGTTAGCTCTGGTGTTTGGAATATGGTTAGGGAAGCTTTCTCTAGGGGTGCTATTGATCCAAGGATAATGGAGACTCTTCTGGTTCTAATTTCCAAGGTGGATTCAGCAGTATCGATGAAGGAGTTTTGACCGATCAATCTTTGTAATGTGGTCTACAAGGTCATTACTAAAGTCCTGGTCAATAGACTCCGCCTTCATCTCACAGATATTATTGGCCCTCTCCAAGGGGGTTTATTCCAGGAAGGGGAGCACTGGATAACATTAATATAGTGCAAGAGGTTCTTCATTTCATGAAAAAGACTCATTCGAAGAAAGGAACTCTGGTGTTTAAGATTGATTTGGAGAAAGCTTATGATATAGTTGATTAGAGGTTTCTAAATTAGACCTTCAGGAAATTCGGTTTCCCTAATTATGAGCTGTGTCATTTCATACTCTTTGTCTATTCTTTGGAATGGTAATAGATCGGAAAATTTTACTCCGAGCCAGGGTCTTTGGCAAGGAGATCCTTTGTCACCATATATTTTTATATTGTGCATGGAGAGACTATCCTGTTTGATTAACCATCACGTTGATATGGGGCGGTGGAAGCTGGTTGCTATCTCTAGAGGGGGCTTGGGATTTTTCCACCTAATGTTCACCGACGATTTGCTTTTCTTCTGTAAAGCGGAGAAATGGAAAGTTCAAAATATGATGACAACATTGGAGAGTTTATGTAAAGCTTCTGGAATGAAGATTAATGGGGAGAAATCTAAAGCGTTGTGTTCCCGTAATATTTTCGTAACAAGAAAAGAAATCTTTATTGGGGTGTTGATGAGCGGATAATTTATACGCTTTTTGGCATTGTTTTTAGTATGTTTTTAGTATGATCTAGTTAGTTTTTAGTATATTTTTATTAGTTTTTAGTTAAAATTCACTTTTCTGGACTTTACTATGAGTTTGTGTGTTTTTCTGTGATTTCAGGTATTTTCTGGCTGAAATTGAGGGTCCTGAGCAAAAATCTGATTCAGAGACTGAAAAGGACTGCAGATGCTGTTGGATTCTGACCTCCCTGCACTCGAAGTGGATTTTCTGGAGCTACAGAAGCCCAATTGGCACGCTCTCAACGGCGTTAGAAAGTAGACATCCTGGGCTTTCCAGCAATGTATAATAGTCCATACTTTGCCCGAGATTTGATGGCCCAAATTGGCGTTTCAAATCAGCTTCAAAATTCCCGGTGTTTAACGCCGGAAATGGCACAAAAATTGGAGTTAAACGCCCAAACTGGCATCAAAGCTAGCGTTTAACTCCAAGAGAAGTCTCTACACGAAAATGCTTCAATGCTCAACCCAAGCACACACCAAGTGGACCCAGAAGTGGATTTTTACATCAGTTACTCATTTCTGTATACCCTAGGTTACTAGTTCACTATTAATAGGATCTTTTGACATTGTATCTGTACCTCATGACTCTTTACACGTTTCTTTGTGTACCTTCCACAGCATGAGTCTCTAAACCCCATGGTTGGGGGTGAGGAGCTCTG
>NC_029776.3:26978926-26994460 GCF_000817695.3 Arachis duranensis
GAAGGTGGGGCGTTAGTGACAGACGCAAAAGAATCACTGGATTCTATTCCGGCCTGATTGAGAACCGACAGATGGATAGCCATGCCGTGACAGGGTGCGTTGAACATTTCCACTGAGAGGATGGGAGGTAGCCACTGACAACGGTGAAACCCTTGCATACAGCTTGCCATGGAAGGAGCCTCACGTGTTTGAAGAAGAAGACAGTAGGAAAGCAGAGATTCAGAAGACAGAGCATCTCCAAAACCTCAACCTATTCTTCATCACTGCAATTCAAGTACCTGTTTTATGTTCTTTTGCTTTTTACAATCAATCCTGATAATCTTTGATATCCTGACTAAAAGTTACAAGGTAACCATAGCGTGCTTGCACCAAGTTTTTGGCGCCGTTGCCAGGGATTGTTCGAGTTTGGACAACTGACGGTTTATCTTGTTGCTTAGATTAGGACTGTTTTGTTTTTGTTGGTTTAGAGTCTTTTATTTGAGTTTAGTTTTATATTTTAAGTTTGGTGTCTTCTTTGCGTTTTCCTTTAAGTTTTCGAAAATTTGTGTTTGATTTTCTAAAAATTTTAAGTTTGGTGTCTTTTGTGCTTTTATTCACTTAAAAATTTTTCAAAAATTTGTTCTTGGTGTTCATCTTGATCTTCAAAGCGTTCTTGGTGTTCATCTTGACATTCAAAGTTTTCTTGTCTGTTCTCTTTGTTTTGATCTAAAATTTCTAAGTTTAGTGTCGTTCTGTTGTTTTTCTCTTTCCTCATTAAAATTTAAAAATAAAAAAAATATACTAAAAACTAACTAGATCATACTAAAAACATACTAAAAACAATGCCAAAAAGCGTATAAATTATCCGCTCATCAGGTGTCCTCCATCAGAATTGTCCAGAATTTGGGCAAATATCTCAGGATTACTCTTAGTCATTCTAGGGTGACTCGAGCATCTTTCTATGAGGTTCTGAATAAGATCCAGGAAAGGCTAGCCAGTTGGAAAGGGAAACTACTCAACCGGCAAGAAGGTTCTATTTGATCAATTTGGTAGTGGCTTCTATTCCTACTTACCACATGCAAGTCTCACCCTTTCCCAAAGGGATAACAAATTCTATAGCATCTATGATGATAAATTTTCTCTGGATAGGTTAAGCTAATGGTCGGAGGCTAAATCTTTTTAGTTGGAAGGTATTGGTCACTCCAAAGAAGTTTGGTGGTCTGAAAATTAGAAATCTATGTTGTGCTAATATAGCTCTTCTTAGGAAGCTAATTTGACAATTCTTTCATCATCCCCACATGCTGTGGGTTCAGTTGTTGCCAGATAAATATCAATTTTCTTTGAGTGACGATTTCAGCCGTTCTAGGAATAACGAATCATATGTTTGGAGGAGTCTGTGTAAAGCTTGGGATATTTTGAAGGATGGTTTTGATTGGTGCATTGGAGATTTAGATAAAAAATTTTGGGTTTCTAAGTGGAGAAAAGAGGGGCCACTTTGTAATGAGATGGATTATGTTCACATTTCTAATTCGGATCTCTAGATGTTAGATCTTTGGTCGGCAGAAAAGTGATACCTTAAGAATGTATATTCTCCTCTTCACCAGTTTTTACAAGACAGTATTCTCTCCTACAACCCGAATATTCAAGCAGGTTCAGTGGTAGGCTAGACTTGGATCGGGGGGCCAGCTAAGGTTTATGAAGCTTACATTGGCTATTTTTGACTCAGCAAGAAGATGTTTGGCTGGGAGGAAAGTGGGAATTGGCTTTGGTGTCAACTTGTTCTAAAATAGATCAAATTCTTGGCTTATCTTTGCCTGCGGGAGGCACTACCTACTATTGTTTTTCGTTTCAGGAGAGGCATGTCGCCTTCAGATAGTTACCCCAATTGCTTGAATTGTCAGGAAATAGTTTCTCATTGTATGCGGGATTGCTCGAAAGCTCAACTTGTTTGACAGCTGCTGGGAATTTTCTGCCATCCTCTAGCTTTGAAGAATTGGTTCTTGTCCCATAGCAAAGAGCATCCTTTTCGATTCTTTGCTGGTCTCTTTGGTGGATTTGGAGAATTAGGAATAATGAGATTTTTAATCCGATGAGCCTTGGCCTCTATTTAAAGTGGCTAGTATGGCTTTAGACTTGGAGAAAGAGCTTTGGAATGTTTTTGAAGTGCAATGCGTATCTATTCCTTCTTTGATTAGTTGCTCTTGGGTTCTCCCTTGATGGACACCTTTAAGATCAGGTTCTGGTGATCGGATGAGTTTTTCCTGTTTTAGCAGAGACTGGAATGAAAATTGGCAATGAGGCTATTTGGGAACAATTGAGAATAGTAATATTCTTCAAGAAGAGTTGTATGCTATTTGGAGAGGTTTTCTTTTAGCCTAGGACTTGGGGTAAAGAGACGTGATTTACAAAACGAATTGTATGGAGACTTTTAATCTTGTCACTAATTTTCATGATAATACTGCTCGTATAGATCCTTTGGTGTTTAAAGTCAGAGAGATCATAACTTGGAAGTGACGCGTCAATATTCGTTTGATTTTGAGAGATGCAAATACAGTGGCAGATACCATGACAAAAAAGCGATGAGATTTCATTTCTGTTTAAGAGGAGTTTAAGAGGAAGTATCCAGCAGGACTATCCTGCGCCTTCTTAGTTCTTTAAGACTTTATTTTTTTCTTTTCTGTTTGATTGTTTTTCTTACTTTTCAGTCACAAAAAAATAGATTGTTGGAATTAAGTCTGACTTTTGAAGAGGATGGAGTTTTCACTTCGAAAAATTCTTTTACTTTTAACTTAATATAACCGGAAAATTGTATTTTTATTAAAACATGTTAAAATATTTTAGTTGAAATAATTTGATAGAGATGGGAGATGGATTCCGAGTCAAAAAGGTTGGACTATGGGTACAGAGGATCCGGTTTAACTCTAAATTGATATGGATTTTAAGTATGTTTTATTTAATTTGAATTTATTTTATTTACTTGGTGTCGTTTTGAGGTTAGATTTGAACCATATTTAAATAAGTGATGGTTAAGAACTAAAATATATATATTTAGTAAAATTATTAATGAAATGTTATTTTTTATATTTTAATTTATATTTTTATTATATAATATTATTTTTTCATTATAATTTATTCGGTATAACTGTTACAGAAGATTTATTAAATATAACTTTTAATCGTAAAATTTTACTAATTTATTTTATAATTTTAAAATTATATATACTAATTATTTGTTAAGTGGATCCAATATTAATTGATTTTTATGGAATTAATTTAGTAGAGTTTGAATTTTAAAAATGAGTAAATTACTAAAATAGTATTTGAAAGATTTAAAGATAACTTTAAAAGATGCTAATCATAAATACGACCAAAAAATTTAAAAATACGATAAAATATGAGATATTAAATATATATTTTTAAAAAATTTTATCCTTAAAATTTGGTAATTTTATTTTAAGTGAATTTTAAAAAAAATGACCAATTCTTTTTTATAAAAATAAAAAGAATAATTTAAAGATCAAATTTTATTCTGAATTTTTTTGTACACTTTCTAAATATTTATTCAAATATTGCCTCAAAAATTTGAATCAAATGAATAAGTCGTTTGCTAATACAAATTTATTTTATCACTTATAAAAAAATATAATCTTTACTAGTATTTTTTCCCTTAAAAATATTATTGTAATATAAATTTTTTAAAATTACGTTGGCTTTGTGATGACATTATAGACTTTGACAAAAATATTTATTGAATCAAATTATTTTTATAAAAAAGTTGTTGGAGACAAAAGTCTCTATCGATTAAAAAGATTAAGATTTTGTAGATAAAAAAATTAAATAATAAATTTTTTATTTATTATTTATATGTAAAAGAGATTAATTTTTTACTAGTTATTAATTAATTTTAACATTTATTATCTATAACTTAGAATTGTGCAGAACGGAAAAATAGAGAGAGAAAGAATGAGGCAGAGAGAAAAAGATGAAGAATGAGAGAATAAGTTTGTTATTTTTAGAAAAAAATATTTTATTTTACTTGTAATAAAAAATATCCCGTGACATATTTAATTTGTCAAATTAGTAATGCAAAATATAAATTATAAGTTATATTTAAAGTGAGAAGGATGAAGAAAAATAGAGAAGGGGAGAGGTAGAGAAGAGGTTAGATGAAGGGAGTTATTAATTTTAGAAGAAAATATTTCATCTCAATTTTAATGAAAATGTCATCTGACACACTTTGGTTGTTAGCTATATTTCAATTTTAATTTTAATATTTAAATTTTAGTTTTTTTATTTAATTTTAATTGTAATTAGAGAATATTATGTTGCACATTTTGATTGTCAAATTTATAATTAGTCACTGATAACGATATAAAAGAGAGATAGAGTGGGTGAAAGAATGAGAGAGATAGAGAAAGAAAAAGAAAGGAGGTAACGTTTTAATTTTAGAAGGAAAGACTTAATTTCAACTGCAATAAAAGAGTGACATGTAGCATATTTTGATTGTAAAATTAGTAATGCATAATAAATTGGTTAGTTTTATCGCATTTTCAAATCATTTTAGAAGATGTTTTTGTTGATAACAATTTTTTAAGAATTTTTTGTCAATGTCTGAGTCTGTAAAATACCAAATTAGTATTTTTTTGTTATAACACACACTAACCTGCTCACACATATAATATATGGTTCCTTAATTACCTCAGCTGGGAATCGAATCTAGTGTTGCATTTTTAGAGATAAACAACTTTGATATTAGAATATAATTGGTAGTCAACTCTTTAAAAATAGATAAGGTGAAATATTTATATCAGGACTGTCTAAAATCGGCTTAGACTTTCAACTAAAAAGATAAAAAAAATGATATAGCTAGAATGCATCATATATAATTACTAATTAACCTAACCATTAGATCACTATTAAGTACATATCGTTAGATTGTAAAGTGTGTGGTGTATTTTTAACTGCAAGGCGCACCATAATATTTAACTAATTCTATTCATTTAATGTTTTGTCAAAGATGACCGAATTCTGAAAAAAAAAATTCTATACCTCTAATTATCTATGGTGAACTAGAAAAATAAGTATATATTTAATCAACTCGTAAGCAAAATTAGATGGCACGAATTTTAGACTTCTTTGTTTAAATCATCGTGAAGAAAAGTTTTCTTCACATTTATTTGTTCAATTTCTAAATCAAAAAAAGCTGTTAATCCAAGTACAATACGTTTTTTCTCGCTAAAACCTTTAACAATCAATTTAGATTCATAACAAAGCTTAGAATTGTGTTAATCATTTTTTATTTTGAATGCTCATTTGTTTTGCAAAACTCTCATACCCTTAGGTAGCTTTACCAACTCATATGTATCATTCTCAAGTAAGAATTTCATTTCTTCTTGCATAGCTTCAATCTTCAACAACCTTTTCATAGCATTTAGGTTCTTCTCCATCAGTCAACAAGATAAACTCATATAGAAAATACATTGACGAATGCTTCCTTTCTCTTGTAGACCTATTGAGTGCATTTGCTGGAATTTCTAAAACTAGTTGTTTATCGTAATCATCATCACCAACTTCATTATCTCTTGGATCAACTATTCTATCTTCACTTGCACTTGTATCATGCTCATTATTGTGAGCTTCATCTCTACTATTTTTTGCCATAGGCATAGAAGGAGTAATATCCAAGTAAAAAAAAAATATCACTAAGCTGAACTATTGGCTTCTCTACATTATCAATATCCTTCAATGTTTGTTCTTCAACAAAGACAACATCTCTACTTTGAATCACCTTCTTGTTAACAGGATCATATAATTTGTAACCAAACTCATCCATACCATAGTCAATAAAAATATACCGCCTAGTCTTCACATAAAACTTGGATCTCTCATCTTTAGGAATATGAACAAAGATTTTACATTCAAAGACTCTTAAGAAATATCTTTACCTAACCACACCTTTTCTAACACTTCAAATTGCAAGAGAACACATGGTATTCAGTTTAAAACATGAACAAGAGTGATCGTAAGAAACATCTTTACCTAACCACACCATTTATGGTATTTTAAATTGTAAGAGAACACAGGTGCTCAAAGCTTCACCCCTAAAAAATTTTGTCAATCCAGATTGTGATAATAGAGCACCCAACTCTTTCAACCACTATTCTATTCATTCTTTTAGCCATGCCATTCAATTGAAGAATCTTTAGAGGAGTCTTCTGATGTCTTATGCCATACTCTTTACAATAAGTATTAAATGGACATGAGTACTCACCACCATTATCAGTACAAATGCATTTCAACTTCTTCCCACTTTCTCTTTTAACAGAAGTTTAAAATTGATTGAACACATCCAAAACTTCATCTTTGGTTTTCAAAGTGTAAATCCATAATTTTCTTAAAAGATTATCAATAAAAATTATAAAATAGATAGACCCTCTAATTGTTTTTGTCTTCATCAGACCACATACATCAGAATGCACCAGGTCAACTATCTCTAACTTCTTTAAAGGTGGATGACTCTTGAAAAAAATTATGTTTTGTTTCCGAGCAAAGTAATGGTAGTATTTTTGTAAATCAATCTTACAGCTAGATAAAAGATTCTTTTTGAATAATATATTTATATCTTTCTCACTCATATGACATAATCTATTATGCCATAAGTCAGTTCCATTAAAAAACTCAATAGCATTGACAACATTTTTTACAATCTTTGCTTGAGTTGAATAAAGAGTAGAGTGTCGTGTACCTCTAACAACAACCATAAAACACTTGATGAACTTCTAACTATCACGAAAGAATGAGTTTTCTAAGTGTTAATCACACAACTTATCAACAGAAAGTAAGTTCAACCGAATATCTGGAACATGTTTCACACGCTTCAAGATCAATCTGGTACTGTTGGAGATTTCTAGGCAAATCCATCCAACATCGGCACATTTTACAATATCTTGATGAGTCATTTTCATATTATCAAAATCACTAGAAGTATAAGATGTAAACAAATTCTTCTTAGATGTAACATGAATAGAAGCACCACTATCAATCACCCAACAAGTGTTATTATTAACAAGGTAAATAGATTTAAACTCCTCAACTAGAAAAAAATTATCATGAATTACATTGATTTTATTTTCAAGACCACCATCACCTTTATTTGTACTCTTGTCTTTACTTACCTTGACCTTTTTTCTTCTTTAGCTACCAATAAAATATTTTCACATGCCTTTTTTTACCACAATGATGACACTCAATATTTTCATACCTTCCTCAATACATGCTTCTACTTTGATATCTACTTTTAGGATATTAGTTTTTGTTTCTCTCCCTAAACTTAGAAATCAGAACATCTGAATATGTAACCGATGCACCTTGTAACTTTCTTCCCATTTATTCATTCAAAATACTACTCTTGACAAGATCCATAGAGATTACACTATTAGGAAAAGAATTGGACAATAAAATTCAGAGAATATTCCATGAATCTAGTAAAGAGTCAAGAAGTAACAATCCTTGAACCTATTCATCAAACTTGATATCCATGAAAAATAATTGATTCATTATTCTTTGAAAGTTATTCAAGTGATCTGTCGTTGATGTCCCATTTGTATATTTCAAGGCCAACAATTGCTTAATAAAAAACATTTTATTATTATCAATTTTTCGAATATACAACTATTCAAACTTAATCTAAAAGGTCCGAGCATGTGTCTCTCTAATAATATAGTTCAACACATTATTACTAAGTCAATGCCTAATATATCCACAAATTTGTCTATGCAATGAAGTCCCATCATCATTAGATTTATCATTAGACTCCTCAGTACCAAAAATTGATTGATGAAAATTCTTGACATAAAATCAATCTTTCATCTTTGACTTCCACAAATCATAATTAGGACCATTAAGAGTGATCATTCTATTAGTATTAGTATTAGCACTACAAAAAATAGGGTTAAAACGGCGGTTATTTTTGGTAATTACGGCGGTTAGAACCGTCATTATTATCGAAAATGGGGCCTCGAAGAAATGCCATTATTCTGGGCACCATTCTGGTTATTACGGTGGTTTTTTTAGGGTTGAAATGGCGGTTTGTAACCGCTATTATTTCCGTATAAAAATGGTGATTTTTGAATTGTTTAAAATGGTGGCTATAACCACCGTTTTTACCAGGATGTTGTGGCATCATTTCTGTTTAAAATGGCAAATTTTAAATACCGTTTTTACCATTATAATCGCCATTTTTACCAGGTTATCATAGCATCTTTTGTGTTTAAAATGGCAGTTTCTAACTGCCATTTTTACCAGCGTATAATGGCATCATTTTCATTTAAAATAAGGATTTCTAACCGCCTTTTGTACCTAATTATGATGACAATTTTATGCTTTTTAAAATAAGATTGAAACCACCAATTTAAAGTGATATTTTCAAAACTCACTTAAAAATCTCGTAATAACCAAAAGACATAGCCATAAATCAAACATCATAATATGATTTTTAATTTATACATGATCCAAAAGTCATAATCCAAGTCATAATTGAAATGTCATAATCCAAAAACTAAGTATCAAAGTAACATTTTTTAATAATACGTCTTAACATATAATCCTTAATATACTCCTTAATATACGTCTAAACATATCAAGCAAGGTCATGCTTCCTTGTTGCTTGCTCCAAAAGACCTACTTCCTAACTCTTTTGGTGATGGAATCTCACTCTCCTGATCCAATCCCTACAACAAAAATATAATTATTATGAGCATAAGAGATACAAGAAAAGGCATATATTAATAATAAGTGGATATTTATGAATTTGAATTAATCTAAAAAAATTCACATATAAGAGCAAATTAAATATGAGAAAGATTTCAAACACTCATCATACACATTAAATTAAAAAAAAATCATATGCTAATTAATTCTGATCTCTGAAGAAAATTCATATGCTTCATCACTGTGAGATAACCCTCTTATTCATTAATCAACAATTAAATAAGCAAACTAACTCATCATCCATGCGTGCAAACCGCTCCTTATATTTTCATGCCCCACAAACATCAATATTGCTGAGAATTTTTTTGTTACTGAGCACAAGCTAGTGCAGAAATCATGGTTTTAAATTGAAGTTACACCTATTATTGTTGTAATACTTTTTGTATCAACATTGTTTCCAAGCATTACAACTGCAAGGAGAATAAAGCAAAGGAAAAAAAGAGGATAATTGTATTTGTACCTGTGAAACTTGTTGAGTAGGGAACACTTCAGCCAATTGTATTAGAATTTTACCTCCTTCCTTAGAAGCAATATAAGAGACTAGCGCTTGCAATTGCGCTTTAACGGTATCCAATTCTTCTTGCACATTTGGACTACAAGTAGATGATGTGCCAGCATCATTTGAAGAATCTAAATTCATTTGACTAATCCTTGTAGTATTGTTCTTGAAAGCAACTGTTGGAACAACTCCCATACCTAAACCTCGAACACGACAAAGGTGCTCTTTCCCAAAAACTACTCCAAGAGCATCAAGAGGAGAATTAACAGTTGATTCCATCGATTGTTGGCTACTATGTACTTTAATCTTCTCCTACATATATAAAAAGAAAGAGAAAGAATAAAAAATAGTATTTTCTTATAAAAAAGAAAGAAAAAGAAATACAAACAAGTTACTTATTGCACTTTAGTCTTACAGCTATTTCTTTAGCCTTTTCATTAACATAACTTCTATATATTTTCTTGTGAATGATGTCCCACATTTGAACCCTACTAACTTCTATTCCCGTCTCTTCTGTCTAAAATTTTAGGAAAGTAGAAAGACTCAATAAAAAATAGCAGCCTCAATCATGTATATATCATTCATCTAATTATTATTTGAGATAGATTAGATATACAGAAAATTAAGAGATGATGCATGCATTATATTTGAGATAGATTAGATATGCATGCATTAATTGATTACCAATTCAGCCTTCTTCTTGTAATTGATTTAGCACATGAAGTATGAGAAATTATTTATTTTTGCCGAATTTCTTGATTCATCTTACAAAATTTCTGCAAGTTAAATTTGGACACAATTAAATAGTAGGGTCGATTCACATTTTTGAAAGATCGAATGTAATAAATTACTTTGATTAGATATTAAAAGTATAATTTATAGACTAGATATTATTACATTAGTTTGTTTAGTTAATAATGGAAAACTAAAGTGAATACACACGAACAACTATAATAACACCCACTCTTCAATTGCAGAGGGCAACTAGCATAGAATATAGACAAGTTTAGACCAGCTATTGGATGCATCAAATGAAAAGGATAGCATTTACAGAAGCATTATCTGTACGAGCTTACAGTTCATGATTACATTTGCATGAAAGATGACTCCATAAAAATACTAAATTATGTAAATTTATAGCAATACTCACTTCTGCATGTTAACCGCAAGAACCATCATCTTTCAAAACTGACTTAAATAGGGCAAAAATGTGCACTAACCACAGCAATTTAGGACTAAAATAAACAGAGACTGTACCACTATTTAAGACTGCCCCGCAGCCAATAGTTCAATTGTAAAAATAAAGATCAGAACCTCTAGCAACTCTAGAGACACCCAGAAATCAAAATCACTCTTCAACAACATTGACTATTTTATATTCAATTATATATATTCCAAAGGCTGTAAAAAAGGACAACATTTAACTAGGAGAGTAAGTACTTACTTGAGTTTCAGGCTTCAAACGATATTCTACGAATAAAGCCAATTGATCAGGAGCAATATCTTCTGGTGTATTATTTGTGATCTCGGTTTTACTCAATCTCGGATCATAAAAATCATTCCAAAGTTTTATCCTATGTTCCCTCCATTTTCTGCCAAGCGATTGGAGCAAAAATCGTTTGGCCAAGTTATCACTCACTTTGAAGTAAAATCGAGCCTTCAATATTATAACAAAGAATATATATTAACCAGCAAATATAATTAAATAATGACAAAGAAATAAGTTTTAGAGTTTGAGTAATCTTCTTACTAGGAAAAAATATTCTATTGATTTTCAAAAAAGCTTGCTAGAATGTTTGATCACTTTTCAAAACTGATTGAAAATGCTACACAATCAGTGGCCAATTGACCACAAACTCCTGCAAATAGTCCAGCTGCTTCTCCTATTGCTGCATGATGTCTATCAAAATTGATAACTATGTGCAAACCTTCTGGAAAATTATGCACATCCTTTGCTAATAAATGAAGGCATGTACTATTTTTGTGTTCATCTAAAATAGACAAATGAGTATAAATAAATGAGTAAATGAGCGACTAAAAAATAAAATAAATAAAATTCACATTGTATGTTGGACATCAACATAAGTAAATAAGGCAACATATATAAAGTGGGCAGCAACCTTCTTTTCTTCATCATATATAATATAAACTGCTTATAATAATTTTAAGAAACCAGCCTGCCAATAACTAGCTAAGGGTATCATAGAATTCAATTTCTATTTTCAATCCTTTCAAACTAATTCATATATAACATCTATACATCTAAAAATACTAATAGAACATCTATACATACCTATGGCATCAACAGTCCAATAATTTTTAGATTCACGTCCATGTTTACGTTTAGGTTCGGATGGATGCTCATATATAGTTGGAGCAACTGATGATGGCTCAGAAGAATTTGAAGCTGCCGACTTGTCTCGGGAGGAACTTGCAGCTGCTGCCGACTTGTCTCGGGAGGAACTTACAGCTGCCGACTTGTCCCAGGAGGAATTTGAAGCTGCCGACTTGTCTCGGGAGGAATTTGCAGCTGCTGCTGACTTGTCTCGGGAGAAATTTGTAGCTGCCGATGTGTCTCAGGAGGATATATAGCATATATAGCATATATAGCATATATAGCATTCAATAACCAAGGGTATCACAGAATTCAATAAATCATATATAGTGTTTCGAGGATTACCTAAAACTGTAGGTCGATCTCGGATGAGATCTTCTGTACTGGCCGGTGCTGTGTGTCTGACTTGATGATGGTGGCCGGAGCCACCGTGTCCGACTTGTTGGACTTGGTGGCGGTGTTGATCCTTCGTCACCGGAGGGTGGTGGTACCTGTAAGGGACTCCGATGCTTAAGTTAGCAAGGGTATTAAGCAGGTTTTTAGTAGAATCAGAGTATGAGTTATTCCTGGGTGCTCCAGCGTATTTATAATGGTGTGGAGTGACCTTTCTGGAGATAAGATAGTTATCCTATCTTATCTTTGAGTAGAGTAATCTTATCTTTAAGGGAACCGCCCTTTATCTTTCTAGGCTTGGGCTGCCTTTAGATTCGGGTCGTGTTCCTCTGTTTGGGCCTTCTTGGGCCTCTGTAGCGGTTTGGCCGACCTCTTTTATGAAGAGGTCGAATAATCCTGGTCTGAACAGGTCGGTTGACTTATCTTCAGTTAGCCCGGGTCATATAGCTCGACCCAGGACATGAACCGTGCCCCTGCTTGAGCTCGGTCTTTTTCAAGGTCGAGTCCTTTAAACTTTGATCCTTTTCGGAGAAGCCGAGCTCGAGCATTTTTTGTTGGCCAAGTCTTCTTGAATGCGAAGCGTTTTCCTTCACCCCCTTTTGTTTTGAAATGTGCGTTTCTTGCGTTGGGAACGTGTGAGGGTTTTTAAAGCTCATTAACTCCTCTTTTGTCGTTTCCCTCTTTCCATTTTCAATTTGCGAAAAAGACTTTGTTTTCAGTTTTCTCTCTTGCTTCCTGAAACTTCATCTTTTCATCCTTCTGTTCTTGCGTTATCTGGTTCGCGTGCGACTTTTCACATCGATTTTCCCTTCACATTTTCGCACTTCTCCTTGCTCTCGAAGATTACTATTAGTGCTTCGTTTTTGGAAGGTGATCGTCTTGGCACGGTCTCGTTGTTGCTTCCCTTTCTCAGCGTTCATTGTCTCCTCCTCCTTGTAGGTTGGTTTATCTTTTTGTCTCTTTCTTTTACTTCTTTCACCGTTCTTCTTCGTGCTTGTATTGTTCTATTTTTTGGCAAAGCTGTAATTTTGTTGGAAAGCTTGAACCTTTTCGTATCGTCGTTGTTGATTGTTGCTGTAACGCATGCTTCCTGGGGTTCTTTTGACTTATATATGCTCCTTGGTGTATTCCCTATTTGATGCTTTTAGGGTTTTTGCATGTTATCATTGCCTCTGAAGGGACTTTATGTGGCTTATGAGCTGCTTGATTTTTGAAAAGGACTGCCTTTTGATGATTTTTGTCTGTTTTGATGTTGACAGTTTCCTTTATTAGTAGTTTTGTTGAAAGACAGCTACTGTTGATGATTTTCTTCTCGAAGTGTTATTTGTGTGAAAAAGAAGGTTATTTTTCTTGCTAAGACAGCTTGAGTCCTCGTTCTGTTATTGCCCCCAAAGGATGCCCCTGGACATTGGGTTGTATCCTGGGGTTTCCTTTTGCTATTGTTGCTGCCCTGTGTGCCTTAAGTCGAGTCATATCTGCTTTGTCCGAGATGTTTATTTAGTAATCCCCTCTCTTTTTCTTTTTGTTGTAGGACTAGTTGACCAAGTTTTCTTGCAAAAATATTGTCGAGACATCTTCCAAGGTCCCTGAAGGTATGTCTGACTAGCTGGACTCCCTCGTCCTGATGTGCGTTTCTGTAGTTAATTCCGAGTTCTGCGCGAGCTCAGAAAATGTCACCAAATATGTAGTAATAGAGATCAGGAAAAAAACTATGAATTGGTAGTGCCTAACTCTGATGAAAGGGTTTGCTTTCCTGCTCTGTCCCAAGGAGAACGTCCCTTCTTCTATGCTTATGACTATTTTTTTAGCCAGTTGAACATTACTTTTCCTTTCACTTTCTTTGAGATCGATTTGTTGTGGTCGTGTAATGTGGCTCCATCCCAGCTCCATCCGAACTCCTGGGGTTTTATCAAGATCTTTCAGCTGCTTTGCCAAGAGTTGGACGTCAAGCCTTCTCAGACTCTCTTTCTTTATCTCTTTTTTTTGACCAAGCCCGGGATTTCTTCAAAAAAGAAAGCTTATTGGGTTTCCTTTCGATCTGCCCAAGGACATAAAGTGTTTGCTATGTATGACGAGTCCTTTAGGGACTTTAAGAATTACTTTTTTAAGGTCCAAGCTGTTGAAGGAGCTCGACCATTTTTCTTAGAAGCGAATGATGAGCCTGCCTTCCCCTTGTGTTGGCAAAAGGATGTTGTGGTGTCTCGATACTCGTGGGAGATGCTTGACGAGGTTGAGTGGTGCACGAATTTGTGATCCGTACAACTAACCAGCAAGTGCACTGGGTCGTCTAAGTAATACCTTAAGTGAGTAAGGGTCGATCCCACGGAGATTATTGGTTTGAAGCAGACTATGTTTATTTTATTAATCTTAGTCAGGATGTCAATAAGATTAATTGGATTTAATTGTAAGAAGTCAAAGTATTTGGAATAAGAAATTGTTACTTTATTAATGGAGAATCTGTTGGAGTTTTGGAGATGCTTTGTCCTCTGAATTCCTACAATGTAATATTCAACTCAATTGTTTGTAAAGTTCCATCCATGGCAAGTTGTATGTAGGGTGTCACTATTGTCAGTGGCTACTTCCCATCCTCTCAGTGAAAACGGTCCAGATGCTCTGTCACAGCACGGCTAATCAGCTGTCGGTTCTCGATCATGTTGGAATAGGATCCATTGATCCTTTTGCGTTTATCATCACGCCCAGCAATCGCGAGTTTGAAGCTCGTCACAGTCATTCAATCCTTGAATCCTACTCGGAATACCACAGACAAGGTTTAGACTTTCCGGATCCTCAAGAATGGCCGCCATCAGTTCTAGCTTATACCACGAAGATTCTGATTAAGGAAGCTAAGAGATGCTCATTCAATCTGATATAGAACAGAGGTGTTTGTCAGGCACACGTTCATGGATTGAGGAAGGTGATGAGTGTCACGGATCATCATCTCCTTCACAATTAAGCGCAAATGAACATCTTAGATAGGAACACACACACGTTTGAGTGAAATAGAAACAATTGCATTAATTCATTGAGACGCTACAGAGCTCCTCACCCCCAACAATGGAGTTTAGAGACTCATGCCATCAAAGTGTATAAAATTCAGATCTGAAAATGTCATGAGGTACAAGATAAGTCTCTAAAAGTTGTTTAAATAGTAAACTAATAACCTAGGTTTACAGAATATGAGTAAACTAAGATAATTGGTGCAGAAATCCACTTCTCGGGCCCACTTGGTGTGTTCTGGGGCTGAGATTAAAGCTATCCACGAGCTGAGACTTTTCTTCGAGTTGAACTCCAAGTTATAACGTATTTTGGGCGTTCAACTCCGGATCATGACGTGTTTCTGGCGTTTAACTCCAGACAGCAGCATGAACTTGGCGTTCAACGCCAAATTACGTCGTCTATCTTCGCGCAAAGTATGGACTATTATATATTTCTGGAAAGTTCTGGATGTCTACTTTCCAACGCCGTTGAGAGCGCGCCAATTGGACTCCTGTAGCTCCAAAAATCCCATTCCGAGTGCAGGGAGGTCAGGATCCAACAGCATCAGCAGTCCTTTTTCAAT
>NC_029776.3:27007302-27010823 GCF_000817695.3 Arachis duranensis
CTTTTATGCCAGTTTGGGCGTTTAACTCCCGTTTTGGTGCCAGTTCCAGCGTTTAACGCTGGGATTTCTGAGGGTGACTTTGAACGCCGGTTTTGGCCATCAAATCTTGGGCAAAGTATAGACTATCATATATTGCTGGAAAGCCCAGGATGTCTACTTTCCAACGCCGTTGAGAGCGCGCCAATTGGGCTTCTGTAGCTCCAGAAAATCCACTTCGAGTGCAGGGAGGTCAGAATCCAACAGCATCTGCAGTCCTTTTTAGTCTCTGAATCAGATTTTTGCTCAGGTCCCTCAATTTCAGCCAGAAAATACCTGAAATCACAGAAAAACACACAAACTCATAGTAAAGTCCAGAAAAGTGAATTTTAACTAAAAACTAATAAAAATATACTAAAAACTAACTAGATCATACTAAAAACACACTAAAAACATTGCCAAAAAGCATACAAATTATCCGCTCATCAGAAGTCCTTTGTCACTGGGCATTTTTCTGAACACCCAGGATGCTGTCAATCTGGCGTTAAACGCCTAGAAGGTGCTTCTTTCTGGCGTTCAACGCCCAGAAGATGCTCCTTTCTGGCGTTTAACGCCCAGATGGCTACCCTTACTGGCGTTGAACGCCCATTGGATGCTTCTTTTGGGCGTTCAACGCCCAAAACGTTTCTCACTGGCTTTTGCACGCTAGTGAGCTTCCAGATTCCCCTGTAACTCTGTGAACTCAAATAATTGCTGTTTTACCTTTTGAGGATACTTGACCTATACCTGTAAAGAAAAGGAAATTTATTTAATTAGTAAATAAACTTTGTAAATGGCTGGGTTGCCTCCCAGCAAGCGCTTCTTTATTGTCTTTAGCTGGACCATTACTGAGCTCTAATCAAGTCTCAGTTTTGAGCATTCTTGCTCAAAATTACTTTCAAGATAATGTTTAATTCTCTATCCATTAACAATGAACTTTTTGTTAGAGTCATTATCCTGAAGCTCTACGTATCCATATGGTGATACACTTGTAATCACATACGGACCTCTCCACCGGGATTTTAATTTCCCAGCGAATAATTTGAGCCTAGAATTAAATAGCAGAACTTTCTGCCCCGGCTCAAAGACTCTGGATGACAATTTCTTATCATGCCATCTTTTCGCTTTCTCTTTGTATATTTTTGCATTCTCGAAAGCATTGAGTCTAAATTCCTCTAGCTCATTTAACTGGAGCAATCGTTTTTCTCCAGCTAACTTGGCATCAAGGTTCAGGAATCTGGTTGCCCAGTAGGCCTTGTGTTCCAGTTCCACTGGCAAGTGACATGCCTTTCCATACACAAGTTGGTATGGAGAGGTCCCTACAGGGGTCTTGAATGCTGTTCTGTATGACCACAGAGCATCATCCAAGCTCCTTGCCCAATCCCTTCTACGGTTAATTACAGTCCGTTCTAGGATTCTTTTGAGTTCTCTATTTGAGACTTCAGCTTGCCCATTAGTCTGTGGATGGTATGGAGTAGCTACCCTGTGGCTAACTCCATAACGAACCAAAGCAGAGTAAAGCTGTTTATTGCAGAAATGAGTGCCCCCATCACTGATTAATACTCTAGGGGTACCAAATCTGCTGAAGATGTGTTTCTGGAGGAATTTTAACACTGTTTTAGTGTCATTAGTGGGTGTTGCAATAGCCTCCACCCATTTGGATACATAATCCACTGCCACCAGAATATAAGTGTTTGAGTATGATGGTGGGAAAGGTTCCATGAAGTCAATACCCCATACATCAAACAACTCAATCTCCAAGATCCCTTGTTGAGGCATGGCATAACTGTGAGGTAGGTTGCCAGATCTTTGGCAACTGTCACAATTAAGTACAAACGCTCGTGAATCTTTATAGAGAGTATGCCAGTAGAAGCCACATTGAAGGACTCTTGTGGCTGTTCGCTCACTTCCAAAATGTCCTCCATACTGTGATCCATGGCAGTGCCATAGAATCTTCTGTTATTGTGATCCATGGCAATGTCAGAGGATTTTCTGTGCTTCTTTTTTAGGCACACATCTACGGATTACTCTGTCTGCACATCTCTTGAAGAGATATGGTTCATCCCAAAGATAGTACTTTGCATCTGTAATCAATTTCTTTGATTGCAGCCTACTGTACTCTTTGGGTATGAATCTCACTGCCTTGTAGTTTGCAATATCTACAAACCATGGCACTTCCTGAATGGCAAAGAGTTGCTCATCCGGAAAGGTTTCAGAGATCTCAGTAAGAGGGAGGGATGCCCCTTCTACTGGCTCTATTCAGGACAGGTGATCTGCTACTTGATTCTCTGTCCCTTTTCTGTCTCTTATTTCTATATCAAACTCTTGCAGAAGCAACACCCATCTGATGAGTCTGGGTTTAGAATCCTGCTTTGTGAGTAGATATTTAAGAGCAGCATGATCAGTATACACAATCACTTTTGATCCTACTAAATAGGATCTAAATTTGTCAATGGCGTAAACCACTGCAAGTAGCTCTTTTTCTGTGGTTGTGTAATTCTTCTGTGCGTCATTTAAAACATGACTGGCATAGTAAATAACGTGCAGAAGCTTGTCATGCCTCTGTCCCAATACTGCACCAATGGCATGGTCACTGGCATCACACATCAATTCAAATGGTAATGTCCAGTCTGGTGCAGAAATGATTGGTGCTGTGACCAATTTAGCTTTCAGAGTCTCAAATGCTTACAGACACTCTTTATCAAAGACAAATGGCGTGTCAGCAGTTAGCAGGTTGCACAGAGGTTTGGCGATTTTTGAAAAATCCTTTATAAACCTCCTATAGAATTCTGCATGCCCCAGAAAGCTTTTGATTGCCTTAACATTGGCAGGTGGTGGTAATTTTTCAATTACCTCTACCTTAGCTTAATCCACCTCTATTCCCTTGTTCGAGATTTTGTGCCCGAGGACAATTCCTTCAGTCACCATAAAGTGACATTTTTCCCAGTTTAAAACCAGGTTAATCTCTTGGCATCTCTTTAGAACAAGTGCTAGATGGTCAAGGCAGGAGCTGAATGAGTCTCCAAATACTGAAAAGTCATCCATGAAGACTTCCAGAAATTTTTCCACCATATCAGAGAAAATTGAGAGCATGCACCTCCAGACCAAATGGCATCCTTCTGTATGCAAATACTCCAGATGGACATGTGAATGCCATTTTCTCTTGATCTTTTGGATCTACTGCAATTTGATTATAACCTGAATATCCATCCAGGAAGCAGTAGTATTCATGACCTGCTAGTCTTTCTAGCATCTAGTCTATGAATGGTAAAGGAAAATGATCCTTTTTGGTGGCTGTATTGAGCCTTCTATAATCAATACACATACGCCACCCTGTAACTGTTCTTGTAGGAACCGGTTCATTTTTTTATTATGAACTACTGTCATGCCTCCCTTCTTAGGGACGACTTGGACAGGGCTTACCCATGGGCTGTCAGAAATAGGATAAATAATCCCAGCCTCTAGTAATTTAGTGACTTCCTTCTGCACTACTTCCTTCATGGCTA
>NC_029776.3:27010911-27012601 GCF_000817695.3 Arachis duranensis
TTGTGCATGCATCTAGCTGGGCTAATGCCCTTAAGATCACTGATGGACCACCCAAGAGCTGTCTTGTGTGTCCTTAGCACTTGAATTAGTGCTTCCTCTTCCTGTGGCTCTAAGGTAGAGCTTATGATTACAGGGAAGGTATCACCTTCTCCCAGAAATGCATATTTCAGGGATGGTGGTAATGGTTTGAGCTCGGGTTTTGGAGATTTCTCCTCTTCCTGAGGGATTTTCAGAGGTTCTATTATTTTCTCTGATTCCTCCAGATCAGGCTGAACATCTTTAAAGATGTATTCTAGCTCTGATTCAGGACTCTCAGCCATATTGACCTCACTTACCAGAGAGTCAATAATATCAACACTCATGCAGTCATTTGGGGTGTCTGGATGTTGCATGGCTTTGACAACATTCAACTTGAACTCCTCCTCATTGACTCTCAAGGTTACTTCCCCTTTTTGGACATCAATAAGGGTTCGGCCAGTTGCTAGGAAAGGTCTTCCTAGAATGAGAGTTGCACTCTTGTGCTCCTCCATTTCCAGCACCACAAAGTCAGTAGGAAAGGCAAATGGCCCAACCTTGACAATCATGTCTTCAATCATGTTTGATGGGTATTTAATGGAGCCATCAACAAGTTGAAGACATATCCTGGTTGGTTTGATTTCTTCAGTTAAACCAAGCTTTCTGATAGTAGATGCAGGTATTAGGTTGATACTTGCCCCAAGATCACATAAAGCTTGCTTGGTACAAGTACCCTCTAATGTGCATGGTATCATAAAGCTCCCAGGATCTTTGAGCTTCTCAGGTAAGCTTTTCAGAATGACTGCACTGCATTCTTCAGTGAGGTAAACTTTTTCAGTCTCCCTCCAATCCTTCTTATGACTTAAGATCTCTTTCATGAACTTAGCATAGGAAGGTATTTGCTCAAGTGCTTCTGCAAACGGAATCTTTATTTCAAGAGTCCTGAGATAGTTTGCAAAGCGAACAAATTGCTTATCCTGTTCTGCTTGGCGGAGTTTTTGAGGATAAGGCATTTTGGCTTTATATTCCTCAACCTTAGTTGCTGCAGGTTTATTACCTGTAGAAGTGGGTTGGGAAGCCTTTTTAGAAGGGTTGTTATTAGCACTTGTATGTGACTGATCTCCCACTGGCATTTGAATTCCAGGGGTGGAAGCTGGAGAGGCGTTAGACGCCATCTCCTTATCTGTCACTGGCGTCTGAACGCCAGAACTGTGCTTCCCTTGGGCGTTCAACACCGGATTCATGCTTGTTTCTGGCGTTGAACGCCAGAAATGAGCATGGTCTGGGCGTTCAGCGCCAGCCTTATTCTTCTCTGGGCTCTGATTGTCCTCAGAGGGATTTTGAGTAGCCATTTGTTCATTTCTTGGCTTCCTACTACTTTGAAGTGAGGTATTTAATGTTTTCCCACTTCTTAATTGAATTGCTTGGCATTCTTCTGTTATTTGTTTTGACAGTTGCTTTTCTGTTTGCTTTAATAGAGAAATCTGAGCTTTTTCTGTAAGCCCATAGTAGAAGATGTTTAATTGCACCCACTCTGAAAACATTTCAGAGGGGCATTTTCTTAGCATCTCTCTGTATCTCTCCCAAGCATCATAAAGGGATTCATTATCTCCTTGTTTGAAGCCTTGGATGCTTAGCCTTAGCTGTGTCATCCGTTTTGGAGGGAAATAGTGAC
>NC_029776.3:27014020-27017118 GCF_000817695.3 Arachis duranensis
TGTTGGAGTTTTGGAGATGCTTTGTCCTCTGAATTCCTGCAATGTAATATTCAACTCAATTGTTTGTAAAGTTCCATCCATGGCAAGCTGTATGTAGGGCGTCACCATTGTCAGTGGCTACTTCCCATCCTCTCAGTGAAAACGGTCCAGATGCTCTGTCACAGCACGGCTAATCAGCTGTCGGTTCTCGATCATGTTGGGATAGGATCCATTGATCCTTTTGCGTTTATCATCACGCCCAGCAATCGTGAGTTTGAAGCTTGTCACAGCCATTCAATCCTTGAATCCTACTCGGAATACCACAGACAAGGTTTAGACTTTCCGGATCCTCAAGAATGGCCGACATCAGTTCTAGCTTATACCACGAAGATTCTGATTAAGGAAGTTAAGAGATGCTCATTCAATCTAATATAGAATGGAGATGTTTGTCAGGCACACGTTCATGGATTGAGGAAGGTGATGAGTGTCACGGATCATCACCTCCTTCACAATTAAGCGCAAATGAACATCTTAGATAGGAACACACACACGATTGAATGAAATAGAAACAATTGCATTAATTCATTGAGACGCTGCAGAGCTCCTCACCCCCAACAATGGAGTTTAGAGACTCATGCCGTCAAAGTGTATAAAATTCAGATCTGAAAATGTCATGAGGTACAAGATAAGTCTCTAAAAGTTGTTTAAATAGTAAACTAATAACCTAGGTTTACAGAATATGAGTAAACTAAGATAATTGGTGCAGAAATCCACTTCTGGGGCCCACTTGGTGTGTTCTGGGGCTGAGATTAAAGCTATCCACGAGCTGAGGCTTTTCTTGGAGTTGAACTCCAAGTTATAATGTGTTTTGGGCGTTCAACTCCGGATCATGACGTGTTTCTGGCGTTTAACTCCAGATAGTAGCATGAAGTTGGCATTCAACGCCAAATTACGTCATCTATCTTCGCGCAAAGTATGGACTATTATATATTGCTGGAAAGCTCTGGATGTCTACTTTCCAACACCGTTGAGAGCGTGCCAATTGGACTCCTGTAGCTCCAAAAAATCCATTCCGAGTGCAGGGAGGTCAGGATCCAATAGCATCAGCAGTCCTTTTTCAGCTTAACTCAGATTTTTGCTCAGCTCCCTCAATTTCAGCCAGAAAATACCTGAAATCACAGAAAAATACACAAACTCATAGTAAAGTCCAAAAATATGATTTTTGCCTAAAAACTAATAATATTCTGCTAAAAACTAATTAAAATATACTAACATCTACATGAAATTACACCCAAAAAGCGTATAAAATATCCACTCATCATTGAGCAGGCTTTTGTGAGTGGTTTGGAAGATATTTGGGGGGAACCTCCCCATCTTGATACCAAGAAATTTTTGGGGGACCCCTCCCTTGTCCGGACTGCGTTGGGTATTGACCGACTTGTTTTTGCTCTATTTTACTTTGCTTCATTTCTTTCCAATTTGTAACTTGCTTCTTTGGTTTTGTTTTTTCAGAGATGGCTAAGACCAATGATTTCATGAAAGCCTTTAAAAAGGCGAGAAAGGCTACAGTTGCCCAGAACATCTCGGCCAAGGCGGCTGGGGAGGGATCCTCTCATGTTCTGTCAAAATAGCTGGTATCGAGCTCTCCTGGACCGAGGAGGATGATTCCTACCCCTCAGGTTCGTATGGTTGATCCTTCCCAGGCTTCTACTGCCACCTCTTCTCCTACTGCCGTTCCTCCTCCAAAAAGACAGAGGACTGTTGAGCCCTTCAATCTGGATGCCTCCGACTTTGATGCTATCGGGTTTGTTGATTAACAAATTGCTCCCTATGGTGTCATGCCTACTGACGATGTTTTCCTTCTTCGTCACTTGGACTTCATTACCCAGAGTAGCATTAAGATGGCGCATATGGGGGTGGCTCTATATCGGACTGCTCAGGATCTTCCCATTCATGCACCAAAGGCTTTTATAGAGGAGGCCAAATCGGAGTTTGACCGAATCAAGGGTTTAAAGGAAGAACTCGAGGTGAAAGTGGCTAAATTGGAAAAAGAATTGGAGGGTGAGAAGACTCGGGCTACTGCCCTGGCGGCTTCTCTGAAATTAGCTGAGGATATGGCACTGAAGCATAAGAACAGCTATGTCACAACTTATGGGGAGATGGTGGATCTTAGGGAGAGTTTGGAGTCTGTCCGAGCTGACTATGCCGAGCTCCAGGGTCATCTTGTAGGCAGTGTGATGAGCGGATAATTTATACGCTTTTTGGCATTGTTTTTAGTATGTTTTTAGTATGATCTAGTTAGTTTTTAGTATATTTCTATTAGTTTTTAGTTAAAATTCACTTTTCTGGACTTTACTATGAGTTTGTGTGTTTTTCTGTGATTTCATGTATTTTCTGGCTGAAATTGAGGGTCCTGAGCAAAAATCTGATTCAGAGACTGAAAAGGACTGCAGATGCTGTTGGATTCTGACCTCCCTGCACTCGAAGTAGATTTTCTGGATCTACAGAAGCCCAATTGACACGCTCTCAACGGCGTTAGAAAGTAGACATCCTGGGCTTTCCAGCAATGTATAATAGTCCATACTTTGCCCGAGATTTGATGGCCCAAACCGGCGTTGCAAATCAGCCTCAGAATTCCCAGCGTTTAACGCTGGAACTGGCATAAAAATTGGAGTTAAACGCCCAAACTATCATAAAAGCTGGCGTTTAACTCTAGAAAAGGTCTCTACACATGAAAGCTTCAATTCTCAGCCCAAGCACACACTAAGTGGACCCAGAAGTGGATTTTTACGTCATTTACTCATTTCTGTATAGCCTAGGTTACTAGTTCACTATTAATAGGATCTTTTGACATTGTATCTATACCTCATGACACTTTACACGTTTCTTTGTGTACCTCCCACGGCATGAGTCTCTAAACCCCATGGTTGGGGGTGAGGAGCTCTGCTGTGTCTTGATAGATTAATGCAATTACTACTGTTTTTCATTCAATCATGCTTGCTTCCATTCTAAGATATCACTTGTTCTTAACCCGGATGAATGTGATGATTCGTGACACTCATCATCATTCTCAACTATGAACGTGTGCCTGACAACCACCTCCGTTCTACCTTAGATTA
>NC_029776.3:27019950-27024234 GCF_000817695.3 Arachis duranensis
ATGCAGCATCCAGACACACCAAATGACTGCATGGGCGCTGACATTATTGACTTTCTGGTAGAAGAGGTCAATATGACTGAAAGCCTAGAATCAGAGCTTGCGGACATCTTCAAGGATGCTCAACCTGATCAAGAAGAACCAGAGGAAACAAAGGAATTTTCGAAAATTCCTCAGGAGGAGGATAAGCCTCCCAAACCTGAACTCAAACCACTACCACCATCCCTGAAGTATGCATTTCTGGGAGAGGGTGACACTTTTCCAGTGATTATAAGCTCTGCTTTAAATCCACAGGAAGAGGAAGCACTGATTCAAGTGCTAAGGACACACAAGACAACTCTTGGGTGGTCTATAAGTGATCTTAAGGGCATTAGCCCAGCTAGATGCATGCACAAGATCCTGTTGGAGGATAATGCCAAACCAGTGGTCTAACCACAGAGGAGGCTAAATCCAGCCATGAAGGAGGTGGTGCAGAAAGAGGTCACTAAATTACTAGAGGCTGGGATTTTTATTTTGATTTGGTTGATGTGTGCATGCAATAGATATAAAAAACAGCAAGTTTGCCAAAGGCTTCAAAATGAAAGAAAGCTGTTAATGCAGCAACTTATATTTTTTGTGTCTGTGGGTACTACACTATTGTAACATTTTCTTTAACTATTAAGTAAACAGTGGAGTGGAAGAAACTAAGGCCTAGCATAAGCAAGTTTTTATGTCATTTATTGTTGATTTTTATGAAAAACAACTCCAAGTTAAGCTTAAACTCTTATTCTTAATTTTTCTTTCCATTTGGTCGATGCATGCAATACATATAATAAACAGAAAGTTTGCCAAAGGCTTAAATATAGCAACTAATTTCTTAGTGAACTCAATCACTCGTTAAATTGAGCAGGGAAAAATTAAAACCACTAATCAAAACTCCTTTTTCATATCTTAATTACACTTTATTATGCATTTTTAATAAATAGTTTAGAAAGAACTAAAGCTAATCCAAACACAAATATTACAATATTAAACTAAGAAAGAAGTCCGATGCAGATAGATTTCCTGAAACATGCAAAAATGGATTTCATACACAGCAAGTGATAGTTACCAATTTATCAAAGAAAAGTTCGCGAGCCATTTTGCAATAGAAAGCTGAATTCATTTATTTTTATCAAAAGTATAGCTATTCAATTCACCTATCCTTATGAAAGAAGAAAATTACACTGCATTTCAGAAATGAAGTTTTTCTGTGTGTTTCGATTGTTGCTGCATACCTTTTCTTACTTTGCTCATTGGACTCAAGTGTGAGAGTAAAAGTAGTTACTTGGATACAAAAAAAATAAAACCAACAAGGCTTCTCAATGATTTTTTTGTTTTGAGATTAAAGAGAAAATTAGACAGCAGAGGACAACAGATTCTCTTTATAAAAATAAGCAATCAGAAGAAAGGGTCATCTAAGAAGTAAATAGCAGAGAGCAAAAATCAAAAATAGTAAACTCAATGAATTTGCAAACTCAATTTCACATGGACACAAGCTAAAGTAGACAATAATAAAAACAAGTTATACCTCTCCAGTAAATTGCACAGTTGTAACTTATTGTCAATCTCAGAAGTACCTTCGAAGACCTAATCAATGTAGCAAAACAGTGAATAAACTTCATCCCAGTTTTTCCAATAGCACATGCATATTGGAGTTAGGCAGTAACCACTCACCTAAATAACAACTTTCTCAATCAAATTGTTCCTCGTCACTTTCAAAAGTTTCTTCCAAACTCTAAAAGTTTCTTCCGAATCAAAATTGGCACTAGATCTGAGAAGACATTAGCACTACCTCAACTGCAAATCACATAAAGCAGAAGCTACTAAAGACATTGACACTAAATCAAAGAGAGAGAGAGAGAGAGAGAGAGAGAGAGAGAGGGGGTAAGGTTACGAAAATAACCTCGCCGGCTTTGCAAGCAGTGTCGACGGCAGATGTGAGGAAGGAAGATCCAAGATATGAGATCTGAGATCGTCTGGTTGAATAGTAAATTACACGAAGGAGACGAAGGAGAGAGAGAAGGGATATCAAGAGCGCCGTATGAGATGTGTTTCGTTTAATGAGCTAGGGTTGCAGTTTTTTTTGTTTTGTATACGTTTGGAAATGGCGGTTCAAAACCGCCATAATTACCAGAACCGCCACCAAACACAAAGGTAATTACGGCAGCAACCAAAAATGCCATAATGTTCGGATATTATGGCGGTTCTTTAAAAACGCCGTAATATCAATGCCATTTTAAACCCTTTTTTGTAGTGTAGTTTCTATTGTGCATAGAATCACAAGTCTAGAAAAATATCAACAAGATTTGAAAGCCAGATGAAAGAGCTTAACAGAAGAAACAACACAAACATCCAACATAAGAACAATATGAAAGCATTTAGAGCACAATATGACAACAAATATGAACAAGTAAATATATTAGGTAAAACAACAACAAGAACACACTAAAATTTTAACATGGAAAATCCTCTCAATGTGAGAGGTAAAAATCACGAGTTGTTCAGACTAATAAAATAGTTCCATTGTAATCAAATATGAGGTAGAAAAAAAATTTCAAACAAAACACAAATCGTGTATACAACTGGCCAAAATATCAAAGCACCAATACTTACAAATGAGTAACAAGAAGATAAAAATACTCAAAGTCAGAGTTGTTGTATGAAGCCAATTTTTTTCACTACAAACCTCTAATCAACATTCTTATCATTCAAAATAAAGAACAAGATGAGATGAACTTCCAGTCCAAATTTTAGACTAATCTAATAGTGAACGAATAAAAAATTATTGTTAAATAATTACTGTTCTGCATAAAAATGAGAATTTTGTTTTTCTTTTTTCTCTCACTTTTTTAGCTGCACTCTCATTTTCTCAGTTATAAAATTTTGATTAGATTAATGATAAAAAAATACAAGAAGACATTTTAAAAAATTGGATTTAAACCTTACATAGAATAGAAACAAACTCAATAATTAACAACACAAATCCTTTAATAGTTCTGCAATACCTTTTTAATATGTCTCGATCTATTTTAATTTTTAGCAATTTTATTTTTAAAAATAATAAAATATCTAATATATTTTTGATTGATTTTATTGATTTTTTGTTGATTTTATGTTAATCTAATTAACCAAGTAATTAGCCAAGTTTTATTTTATATTTTATACACATTTAAATATATGCTTATTGTAAGACCCGGTTAATTAACGGTTAATTAACCCATAAATGAGAATTTATTCTAGAAAGTCCAAAATGTGATTTTTATGGCTAAATGTGATAGAAGAGGTTGAAACAAGAATTTCGGTACCAATTTTATAGAATTCGGACCTAGATTGGACTGAACGGGCCAAACCGGGCCAACCGGACCCAAAGTGGGCCCTTGGCCCAACTAAACTAAACCAAAACCCTAGTTTTCATCACTCTCTCTCCTCATTTGTTACACACACACGCTGAAATGGAGTGAGGGAGGAGAAGAATACTCTCTCAAACTTCTATCTCTCACTTGATCTTCAAACCACCATAACTTTTGATCTAGAGCTCCGATTGCCGCACCGTTTGCGGCCACGCGTTCACCGCGGAGAGTTCTAAAAAACCCATACAATTAATCTTGAGGTAAGTCACGTTTTACTCTTCGAATTTCTAGCCTTGATTTCGAGTTTCATGAGCAAAAATGTTGAGATTTAGGGCTCTTTGATGTTATAGGACCCAACTCTCTTGAAGGTGAAGGTTAATCTTGTCTCCTTGGACCTTGGGTGTGGTAAGATTCTTAAACCTAGTGTATTTTGTGGTTCTATGATGTTTGGATTTTGAGATGTTGTGTATGGGTATGATGGTTGTGGCTTAGGTTGTGTATATGTGGATGTTGAAGCTTGATTGGTGATATTGAAAAGTTTGAAAAGGGCTTTGGTGGTGAAAAATCTGTTCTTGGAGGTGTTGAGGCCTTGAGAGCTTGTGGATAAGTGATTTGGAAGTGCTCCGATTGAGGTTGGGAAATCGGCTAAGGTATGGTCTCGGTTTTCCGTATCTAATATGTAATGTGGTAGGAAATACTTAGGCTAGAGGCCCTAAGATAGGCATTGAATTGTTGATGTTGTTGAATGGTTGATATATATGATGTGGTCATATATGTGATGATGATTATTGATGCCTTGATGGTATGATGTATGAGAAATATACATGTTATGCTATATGTTTGATGATTGATTAAGGTTGGATTGTGAGTAAAACCATGTTGGTGGTGAGTATGATATTGATTATGTACAATGATG
>NC_029776.3:27025080-27025780 GCF_000817695.3 Arachis duranensis
GAGATGAGAGTTTCCCTGGGAGAAAGCAGTGGCTAGCCACCATGTGCTCCAGGTCGAGACTTGAAGCTCTTTTGACCCTATGTCGTCAGGGTGGCCGGGCACTGTGAAATTCCCGGACGAGCTCACCCCCAAAAATATTCACCAGTGATGGTGATGGATAAATATTCACCAGTGAGGGTGATGGATATGGGTCATGATTATGATCAAGTTATAATGAGCATGACTCAAGTTGGGGAGACACGACAGAGGGACAATCCAATGGTTAACTGCCAGGACTTGTCGGGCTGGCTCTATAACCGACAGATGATATCATCAGCCACTAGGAACAGGCATTCATCATATGTATACTATATGAATTGTTTGAGATTGCCTATTTGACTGCATAATACTTGCTAATTGTCTAAATGCCTGTTCCTATTTGTATATTCTTTGTTTGATATAACTGTGTTTGCTACATTATACTCCTGCTGGTGGTTGGGAGGTTTGAAGGAATTGGAAGGGAAGTATTATTTTAGACTGAAGAAACCTTAGTCAGATGCCCTTATATGGTTTAGCTTGTTTATAAGCTTTGATATTATCTGGAGAAAGTTCTAGGATTGCCTTCGGCTTCCCTCTATTATTATGTATTATATATGTGGAAGCTGTTACCATGCTGGGGACCTCTGGTTCTCACCCATGCGGATTTTGTGGTTTTCAGATG
>NC_029776.3:27025931-27029583 GCF_000817695.3 Arachis duranensis
TATATGTTTTGCTTAGATACTTTTATCTCCCTTAAATAATACAAACTGTGATGACTCCTTTTATGGGAGATTTTGGAGAATAGGTTTTATGTGTTTGTGTCCCTTTGGGTTTCCTTTGGGGTTTTCCTTATTTTATCATATGTATATATTGCTATGCTCGGACCGGTTATCTTCGCAGCTGGATTTTGAGTTTTGATATTCCTGTTTTTGATACTCCTTTGTATATATATATAATCTCGCGTTGGCTATCCTTGTTCATTATGTTATCGATCGGAATATTGCGCTTTCGAGTTGCGATTTTTGTTTACCCCTTTTTCTATAAAGGCTCCTAGTTATAATCAATCATTCATACTACTATACGTACTAAATTTTTATTTTAGAGGTCGTAATACCTTGCCATCTCTGAATTATGACTTAAGCATAAGACTCTGTATGGTAGGGTGTTACATTCTGGTATCAGAGCATTTTGTTCCTGTAGAGCCTGAGGGACGGACTGACTATGCTTCTGTGCATTCTCTGTATGTGTGTTATGTGCTATTAGTATATCTGCTTGATATAATTGGCATAAACGTTCATGAGCATGCATTTGGGACTTTGAAGCACTAGACTTCCGATATTGAGACTGGTCAACTTAATATCGATTATTTGGTGTATATAGGGACCAGATGGCGCCTCATGGACGCGGTAGAGGCCGTGGTAGAGGTCGTTCTAATGTTCGTGCGCCGGAGAATAACCCTAATGACCCGGTGAACTTTATGACTGCGTTGGAGAACATGGCTGCTGCTATGCAAGCCACTACTGAGGCTCTTGGTCAACAGATGAACAACCATGGTAATGATGGAGGTGGAGTTCACGGCCCGATGACACTGGCAAACTTTTTGAAGGTTAATCCACCTAAGTTCAAGGGGACTACTAGCTCGACTGAGGCTGATACATGGTTTTAGGCTATAGAGCGAGCACTACAAGCACAAGTGGTACCTGAAGGACAGCGTGTCGAGTTCGCTACCTATATGCTCACTGGTGAAGCGTCGCATTTGTGGCAAGGTATCCGACGTCTTCTGCAGCAGGGTGATGACTATATCACCTGGAATGTCTTCCAAGAGGAGTTCTATAAGAAGTACTTTTCGACTTCTGCTAGGACGGCCAAGAAGCTTGAATTGCTACAGCTGAAGCAGGGTACTATGTCCGTATCTGAGTATACTGACAAGTTTGAGGAACTGCTCAGATTCTCTCGTATGTGCCAAGGGACTCCGGTGGAATATGAGGAATGGAAGTGTGTTAAGTATGAAGGAGGACTCCAGAGTGATATCTTCAGTTCAGTAGGACCAATGGAGATTAGGACTTTCTCTGAATTGGTGAACAAGTGTAGGGTTGCTGAAGAGTGTGTGAAAAGGGCAACCGCTGAGAAAGGGAGTCACAAAGGATCATTCCCACAGAACTGAGGGAAGAGCTTTGCACCTAGAGGTCCGTTTTTCAAGAGGGGAAGCTCTTTCAAGAGGGCCAACAACAACAACTCCCAAGGAAAGAAGTTTGGGAAGCAGCCTCAGAATGATTAAGCTTGTACTAGGTGTGGAAGTCACCATCCGGGAGCACCATGCAAGGCTGGATGGGGTTTGTGCTACAATTGTGGAAAAGCGGGGCATAAAGCCGCCAACTGTCCAGAGAAGCAGAAACAAGGTGCTGGAAAAGCACAACAGACTGGTCGGCTGTTCACCACCTCAGCTATAAGTGCCGAGGGATCTGAGACACTCATTCGAGGTAACTGTGAAATGGCTGGTCGAACTTTAAATGCTTTATTTGATTCGGGAGCATCACATTCATTCATTGCATTTGAGAAAGCCCATGAGTTAGGATTGAAGATCGTAACCTTAGGTTATGACCTAAAAGTATATAATGCTACCCATGAAGCCATGATAACTAGGCTACGATGCCCGAAAGTTTCCTTTATATTCAAGCAGCGTGATTTTATTCATAATTTAATCTGCTTGCCGATGATCAGTCTTGATCTTATCTTGGGATTGGACTGGTTATCTAAGAACCGTGTCCTGCTTGATTGTTCTACAAAGTCGGTGTACTTTATGCCGGAAGATACAGAAGGGCCGGTCGTGGTGAATAATTATTACTTGAATCCGATGATGGTGAATTGTTCTGGAATCGAGTGTTAGGGTATCCTGTTGTTAACCACGGGCGTTTCGGGTGATGATCAAAGGTTGGAACAGATTCCGATTGTGTGTGAGTTTCCGGAAGTGTTTCCCGATGATATTGATGAGTTTCCACCTAACCGAGAGGTTGAGTTTGCTATTGAGTTGGTACCCGGGGCGGGACCAATCTCAAGTGCTCCTTATAGGATGTCACCGTTAGAGATGAATGAGCTAAAGTCTCAGTTAGAGGATTTGCTGGGTAAGAATTTTATATGACCAAGTGTCTCTCCGTGGGGTGTGCCAGTGCTACTGGTAAAGAAGAAAGATGGGAGTATGCGGCTCTGTGTGGATTACAGGCAGCTGAACAAGGTTACAATAAAGAATAAGTACCCATTGCCGAGAATTGATGATCTCATGGATCAGTTGCAAGGAGTTGGAGTTTTCTCCAAGATCAATTTGCGATCTGGTTATCACCAGATAAGGGTAAGGGGTGAGGATATCCCTAAGACCACTTTCAGGACTCGTTATGGTCATTACGAGTACACTGTAATGTCCTTTGGGTTGACGAACGCTCCTGCAGTATTCATGGATTACATGAACAGAGTTTTCCGTCCGTTTTTGGATAAATTTGTTGTTGTCTTCATTGACGACATACTGATTTACTCCAAGACTGACGAAGAGCATGCGGAACACTTGAGGACCGTGTTGTGGATTTTAAAGGAGAAGAAACTTTATGCAAAACTGTCTAAGTGTGAGTTTTGGAAGAGTGAGGTGAAGTTTTTGGGTCACGTGGTGAGTAAGAAGGGAATACCCGTAGATCCAACTAAGGTGGAGGCTGTGATGGATTGGAAGCAACCAACCACCGTAATGGAGATAAGGAGTTTTCTGGGTTTAGCTGGCTATTACCGAAGGTTTATCAAGGGCTTTTCACAGATAGCTTTGCCAATGACAAAGTTAACCCGCAAAAATACTCCGTTTGTTTGGACTCCTGAGTGCGAGGAGAGTTTTCAGACATTGAAGAAAAAGTTGACCACTGCACCTGTGTTAGTGTTACCTGAGCCGAACGAGCCTTTTGAGGTGTACTGTGATGCCTCATTGAAGGGTCTAGGGTGCATGCTGATGCAGCACCATAATGTGGTAGCGTATGCCTCACGACAGTTGAGACCTCACGAAGTTAGTTACCCTACGCACGATTTGGAACTCGCTGCGGTTGTGTTTGCCTTGAAGGTGTGGAGGCATTATCTCTATGGGGTTAAGTTCCAAGTTTTCTCTGATCATAAGAGCTTGAAGTACCTCTTTGATCAGAAAGAGCTTAACATGAGGCAGAGAAGGTGGATGGAATTGTTGAAGGACTACGACTTTGAGCTGAATTACCATCCGGGAAAGGCGAATGTAGTGGCAGACGCGTTAAGTCGGAAGTCATTATATGCGGCTTGGATGATGCTTCAAGAGGAGAAGTTGCTCAAGGGATTCGAGAGTCTGAAAATTGGTGCTCGAGAAGTATCCGGAAC
>NC_029776.3:27033405-27071899 GCF_000817695.3 Arachis duranensis
TATTTGACTGCATATTACTTGCTAATTGTCTAAATGCCTTAATTATTCTTATTTGTATATTCCTTGTTCGATATAACTGTGTTTGCTACATTATACTCCTACTGGTGGTTGGGAGGTGAGAAGGAATTGGAAAGGGAAGTATTAGTTAGACTGAAGAATCTTTTGTCAGATACCCTTATATGGTTTAGCTTGTTTATAAGCTTTGCTATTATCTGGAGGAAGTTCTAGGATTGCCTTCGGCTTTCCTCTATTATTATGTATTATATATGTGGAAGCTGTTACCATGCTGGGAACCTCTGGTTCTCACCCATGCGGATTTTGTGGTTTTCAGATGCAGGACGTGAGGTTTCTCGCTGAGGCCTGCTGGAGACTTCTGGATTAGCGAAGATCCTTTGTTCTTGGAGACTCGTATAGGTTTTATGTATTTGTGTCCCTTTGGGTTTCCTTTGGGGTTTTCCTTATTTTATCATATGTATATATTGCTATGCTCGGACCGGTTATCTTCGCAGCCGGATTTTGAGTCTTGATATTCCTGTTTTTGATACTCCTTTGTATATATATATATATATAATCTCGCGTTGGCTATCCTTGTTCATTACGTTATCGATTGGAATATTGCGCTTTCGAGTTGCGATTTTTGTTTACCCCTTTTTCTATAAAGGCTCCTAGTTATAATCAATCATTCATACTACTATACGTACTAAATTTTTATTTTAGAGGTCGTAATACCTTGCCATCTCTGAATTATGACTTAAGCATAAGACTCTGTATGGTAGGGTGTTACACTTATTATTGAATTATCGTAATAAATTCTAATAGAATCCAAGGTGAAGAGAGCCACATTAAATTACATATGGTTTAATTTATTGTTGTATTTTAATTTATTCTTTCTCACTTTAGCCATATTTCATAATTGTAGTTAAATTTATTTTTTAAAAGACTCATTTTCTCCATATAGTATCTTAAAGGTTATATTTAAAGTAAAGTATATTTTTTTATCATTAACGTTTATAATTTTTTTTAAATATCTGTAACGTTTAGTTATGTTTAATTTTATCCCCTAAAAAAAGGTTTTTATTTGTGTTAAAATTATCCCTAAATACTAATTTTATGTAAAACATTAAGAACAAAATTAAAAATTTCTAATAATAGTTTTGACATAAATTAAAAATTGTTGGAAAAAAATTAAATTAATAAAAAATATTAGAAACAAAATTGAATGAAATTAAATACTAAAATTATTTTTGAAAAAAAAAGTTATAAATGTTAAAGACAAAAAGTATACTTATCCTTATATTTATTTCAATACTTTCCAAATAAAATATGGTTATACATTCTAATTATACAAATAAAATATGATCACCTAAGAAAACTAATATAGTAGCACATCGTGATATAATAGAGTTAAACTCTAAAATGGTCTTTAAGATTAGTGTCATTCACCAAAATCATTCTTAAGATTCTAATTGCACCAATTATGTCTCTGAGATTAACAAAAGTGCAACACGTTAGTCTCTGACCTATTTTTCGTTAACGGCGTGATAACATGGCTTGATGATATAGACTATTAGTGACACGTGTCACTTCATGATTTAGCCATGTGTAATGGTATGATGATGTATTCACCAGTGACATGGAACATGCTAACATGCTAACATGAACAGTTATGCCACGTGTCACAATTCTATTTGGCCACGTGTTGGTTTGTGCTACGTATTACAACAGTATTCGTCCATATGTCATTCACTATGTCATTATTTTAGATGCACCAAATTAGTCTCTCACTTTGTATTAGTAACTTATTTTAGTCTCTGAAATTAAATGACACGCATATTAAAATTTAAGATTTTAGTCTTTATTTATATTGGAATTTTGTTTTATCATACTCAATTTTTTTTCATTTAGATCTTATTTTTTCAAAAAATAAAATCTGAACTCAAGATATTCGATTAAATGAACAAAAAACAGGAATGGATATATTTATTGGTGGATACTTCTTTTCCTTTATATTAATCTTTATGTTGTACTTGTTTATTTGTCATATCGTCGATAATTGGATGAACATTTAATGATGCAAAAGATGAATAATCGAAGTATTTTCAAAAGAAAGTCCAACACACAAGTAAGCATATGTGGGAGAATCGAATATATTTTAAGAAAATGTGATCAGCTTATTTAGTAGTACATAATTATAGTTTTATTAACAAGTTATATCCTAATATTTTATTCTACACGAGGCACAACGTATTAAAATTTCATAAAAAATGAAACAAATTTACTAATTCAATGTGTGCAAATGTACTACCTTTTTCTCTCTTTTTTTTCTTATTTTATGTGGTTGATTTTCTCTTCTAACTTTCTGTCTCTTTTTTTATCTTTTCTCTTTTTTTCTTTTTTATGTCGCTTATATCTATTTCTTTTCTTATTTTTAACTTGTGGACCACACTTAAATTGGGACCCGCCAATAAATTTCTACCTCGTCGACTCATGTGACGATAGACACAAAGTCTGCATTTTTTTGCAAGAATCAAACTTCACTATAGTTAAACTCTTGAATAAATGACCATTTGTACTCATGAGAGATGAAAACGCTGACATTTGTATCCATGATAGCTTGAAACTAATCTTGTACCCATGAGAGATGCTGTCCGTGTGACAAAAGTACCCTGGCTTGGATCTGAGCTTGGTTCGTGGCTTTCCGAACCTACGTGGCACTCCCACTCCCCCAAAGCCATATCTGACATGGATGTGAACGTTGATGATCAAAATAAAGTGAAAAAAGAAACATCAGTTCCCGCGAGGATCAGTGATGCCCTAGGAGAGGTTCCTCGTCACCGTTGGTCCATTCGAAGCCGAAGAAGACGACCGAAGAAGGCCGAATCGAGTGGCAAGGAGAGGCTTTTACCATTCCTTTCAAATTCGACATCGAGGTGGTCACTCCCTTTGAAGAATTACACAGGTATGTCGTTTCCCACCAATGAATAATTTCATATGTCATTGCAAGCACTAAGACATATGTTGCTACCTAATGAAACCGTATGAGTTACTGGTTTTCCTTCAGAATTGATAGAGATTAGTTTTTTTAGGGTTTGTGTTTTGGCATCAGTTGCAGAGAATGTGTGTTTATTGGTTTGTTAAATTTTACTTCCAGGGATGGCCACCATCCACATAACTCTGTCCATTCATCATAGAGGGAGGTTTGAGAGAAAGTCAGTTGGTAAGGTTAGCTACATTGGTGGAGAAGTGACGGAGATAGAGAGGGTAAACGTTGATACCCTGAATGGTTTTTTCATCTCTGACTTGCTGAAGGGCATTGGATATACCTCTATTTCTGAGTTTTACTGGCTAGAACCTGGGAAGGAACTCCATGATGGGTTGAGGCTACTAAGGGTTGATATGGATGTAGTTAGAATGTATGAGGCAGCCATGAAGAATGGAAACAGAGTTAATGTGTATACAGAGCATCCCGTGGATCAGCCTGTTGTAGTTGAGGATAAAGAATTGACTCCATCAAAGGGGAGAAGAAAGGTCTGTGCTAAAAGGGTACCAACTCCAAAGAAGACTCCAAAAAGAAGATTAGCAGTGGTGGAAGATGATGATGATGCTGAGATAGTTGGTAATGTCCAAGTTGACAAGCAAGCCCAAAAAAGTGATGAGGCCCAGCCCATGATAGAGGCCCATGAAGACAACAACCCAGCTCCTGTAGCAACACATGAACCAAATAACATTTCCCAACCTCCTCCAACACCTGTCCAGCCGAATGAACCACCATCAACTCAGTCCCAACCTTCCCAGCAACCTCTTGAGGTAGAGCACCAACCATCCCAAACTCATGGGACAGACCCAGTCCCTCCCCCTGATACCAATGTATTTGAAGCTCTACAGCAACCTTGGCACTCTGATGAGACAGACCAATTCATTCCCTCTCAGGCCAATGTCTCTGATCCTATTGCACCTGAGCAGCTCACCCAATGCATCCCACAACCTTACAGAAATCCACTTTCACAAGAAATCCCTGAGACTACCGCACCTTATGACTCCAATAGGACTCCCCAGAATAATGAAACCAATCCTTCAGATGAGTTCGATGGTCAGCCAAAAAAGAACAGGAGAAGATCAACCAAGAGGCCCCCTCCTACAAGACAGTCATTCATCCCTAATCCTGATCCGAACAAGCCTTCAACCTTCTATGTCCCAGTTGATGAGGATGATTTTTCTGATGACAGCGTTGGGTATCATTGCTATGAATCAGAGGACTTGCATAGCATACCTAGTGATGAAGATTCTAATGAGACCCCAGCCTTTCCTCAGAGTAATGCCGATGCCCCTGTTAGGCAGGTGAGGTTGGAAGTGGAAATGGAATTTGAGACTCTAAATCAATTTAGGAAAGCAGTCCAGAAATTTAATATAAACATCGGAAGAAGTGTTTTCTTTGCACGCTGTGACTCTACAAGGTCAAAGGCCATATGTTACGATGAAGATTGTCCTTGGCAGATATACTGTGCCAAGAGGACATTTCAAGCAAGTTATCAGGTTAAGACCTTCGTCAACGAACACACATGCAGTAGGGACAATCACTTTAAGTCAGCAGATGGTAAATGGGTGATTGATGAGCTAGAAGAAAGAATAAGACTTCAACCAAACTTGAGTGTGAAAGAGGCTGATCAGTTCTTCAAAGCTGAGTATGATGTGCTTATCAATGAAAGAAAGATTTATAGATCTATGAAGAAGGCAAATGAGAGGATTGAGGGATCTGAGATTGCACAGTATGCACTTTTTCGTGACTATGCTAATAAGATTCTGAAGACTAATCCTGGCTCTACAGTGAGGATACACACAAATCCCATGCCTGATTCAAATCCCATTTTTCTGAGGATCTATGTATGTTTTGAGGCATGCAAGAGGGGATTTGTAGGTGGTTGTAGACCATTCATAGGGTTGGATGGCACATTTCTTAGAGGGTATTATGGGGGTCAGCTATTAACAGCTATAGGGCAGGATGCTAATAACCACATTTACCTCATCGCATATGCAATTGTTGAATCAGAAAACAAGGACAGTTGGAAGTGCTTTTTAGATATCCTTCAGGATAATGTTGGAGATTTTCTGGCGAACGGTTTTAGTTTCATGTCGGACATGCAGAAGGTATTTGTGTTTCAATTATGTTATGTGTTTTATTTATGTTATATGTTTTATTTATGCAGACGTGTGATTATTGAATGCTGTTTATATTACTGGTTATCTGTAGGGGTTAATTCCTGCAGTCCAAGAAATATATCCGAACGCCAACCAGTAGTTGTAGACATGCATGTGCTGCTTTAGCTTACCAGAATAAAAGACTCGAAGAGTATGCACATAACTGGCTCACAATGGGTGCTTATAATGCTGCATATCAGACTTCAATGCGCCCAGTTCCAAGCCAAGAGTTCTGGGAGCACCTTGACACCCTACCAATTCTACCACCCCGGTACAAGAAGCCAATCGGAAGACCTTCAACAAAAAGAGACAAAAGAAATGATGCCCCTAAGGATAAGACTGATCCTCATAGAACTAAGAGGAGGATTGCCACCATTGTATGCAAATACTGCCTCCAGGTGTGTTAAGTGTATTATAATTCGATGTTTAACTTCATGTATACCAATGTTACTTCATGTGTAGCAATTTAACTAGTTCCTGTTTTACGTAGGCTGGTCATAACAAGCGAAGCTGTAAGAAGAGAAAAGAAGCAATGGGTGAAGGAAGTGCTGCACCCCAAGTCCTTGCAAGTGATGCGGATGAAGATATGCTGGCTGAAATGTACCATGAGGAGACATTAAAAGCTGTCGAGGCTGAAGTAGTAGCAACTGAGGTGGGAAACGATTCCACAGCAGCCCAGACTTCACAGGTTGGTTCCTTACTTGATTCATTTCCTTAATTACATTTGTTTAACGACTCATACTATTACACTGGTTGTTTTTTGGAATCCAGCCTCCACCCTCGATTCCATAACCAGCAGCCACAGTACCCCAGCATCCAACAACTACTCTAGCAGTGAAGAAACAACATAAAAGGAGAAGTGTCAAGCGACCCCCCCTATCTGCACATACCCCACAACCATCAGCACCATCTCCAAACAATCCAACCATAACCCCTTCCACACACAACTCTCAAACAACCCCTAATCCACTGCAGGGTGCTAGTGTAGGGACAACCACAAGGTTCGTGCAGTTCATGTTGACAACGGATGTGGACGGTATTTCTGGACCAAAAGGCACAGGTGTTAGAGGCAGGGGTGATGGAAGAGGTCGAGGCAGAAGAGGTTCATCAATCGGAGCCAAAAATGGAATATCGAGCGGGAGCAGTAACTCAAAACCAATGTTATAGACTGTGTTCTGGATGTTTTTATGCTATTTTGATGTAATTGTTATTACTGATATTATGATTTTAGGGCACTGGTTGGTCTATTTCACTATGTTGGACTAAGCAACATTGCTATTTTGGTTGTTCTGACTATCAAATGCTACTTTTACTGTAATCAACTATGTTTTTTTGGTTTAATTAATGGTCAGTCCACTAGTTGAGTTAGCTTTCTTGGTTTTCAACTTATGCTTCAAGTTGCAAAATTTATGTATAACTGTTACTCACTCTGTTATGGAACAAGATTATCATTAATCGAACAGCAACTACTATGCCTGGTTTTATACTTCATTACCACAACCATCAGGTCTCTATGTCACAGATTGAGGTTGATCATGATTCTATAAGTAGAAAATATTGTTCCATGTGCATATATATCCAACTGACTAGCAACAAATTTTATCATATAGACCCAACTTTAGCAGCAACAACATCAAAGTGTCTATGTCAAAATCAGATACATTCATTCTCTCATGATTTACAAAGACCCCAACTCCATACAAATTTTACATTTTCATAAAGGAATACAACACAAAGATCAAACAAAATGCAACACCCAACGCTATCCAACAAAGCAACACTCTAATTCCCCTAATTTCACCCCTAATTTCACCCCTAATTTCAGCCCTAAGTGTGTCTATCCCTCTCGCCAAGATTGACGATGCTTCCTGATTTTCCCCAGGTTCAGTGAAAGTGAGCCCATCATCATGCCTTGGATAACAACTCCCTGACTATCTTTTGGCCAAACATCTTGCTATGACCTCCCATCCTTCTTTGATTTCATCAACCCATACAAAGTATTTGCAGTCTTTTGTCTGCCAAAATAAAACAAATGCACTGATTGGTCAACTTAAATGCAAAGAAAACTTTCTCACCTGAACTCCAATAGTGTCTGCCCATTACCGCCCATAGAGGACATCTGATGAACCATCGATTGGGGTTCGTAACGGTGCCAGACTCCATCAACGCAAACTCTCTTCCACAAAAGCATCTGCCGTCCAGCTTCTTCACCTTTTTCTTCTTCGAACTTGAAGAAGAACTGCCACTACCATCACTTGGAGCAGGGGTAAATCTGCGGAAAGACATTGCGGGAGGTATGACCTAATTCTTTATCACCATGGGTGCATGTCACACTCAATGCGATTCAACAAGCTTCGATTCTATGGATCTTGGTTTGTATTGGGGACGGGGGAAACTACCTAGGGTTTTGATTTAATGCCTTTTTCCACTTCGTTTTGATCATCAACGTTCATATCCACGTCAGATATGGCTTTAGGGGAGTGGGAGTGCCACATAGGTTCGGAAAGCCACGAACCAAGCTCAGATCCAAGCCAGGATACTTTTGTCACACTGACAGCATCTCTCATGGGTACAAGATTAGTTTTGAGCTATCATGGGTACAAATGCCAGCGTTTTCATCTCTCATGGGTACAAATGGTTATTTATTCTTAAACTCTTAGTCATCATATTTGAATCATTATCATCAATATGGATTTTTTCAAGTGCATGTGACTTCATCTCAAGAGCTTGACGTATCCAATGGCACCTCACCTCCATCTGCTTTGATCTTGATGAAATGTTAGGTTCTTGCTGCGATGGATAATCACTATGGCTATCACAAAATAACAAAATTTTCTTGATGAATACTTAATTCTGGTGGAAATTTCTTCATCCACAAGAGTTTCTTAGAACCTTCAACAACAACAATGTATTTTGCCTCTATAGTAGACAAGATAATACATTTTTGAAGTTAAGATTGTCATGACATAACTTTTCCTACAAAAGTCATTGTATAACAAAAGTAAACTTCCTAGAATTAGGATCATCATCCATATCTGCATCTATGTAACCATCCAATATAAGTTGGCCACTTCGAAATCATAAACAAAATCTGGAAGTACCATTGAGGTATCTGAGAATCCACTTCACTACTTTTCCAATGCTTTTTGCCAAGGTTATAGAGAAAATAACTACCACTCTAACAACATGAGTAATATCCGGCCTGGGACAAACTATAGCATACATCAAACTGCCAACTGCCAACTGTAGATACATATGAAATTTTCTTCATTTCTTCTCTTTCTTTCTTACTTGTAAGGCATTGTTGTAAGCTCAGCTTGAAATGACTAGTAAGTAGGGTACTAACAAGGTTGGAATTACTCATTCTAAACCTCTCTAAAACCTTCTCAATGTACTTCTGTTATGATAACATAGTTTTTTATTATTTCTGTCACGAGTGATACTCATACTAAGTTTTTTTTGCAAGATCCAAATCCTTTATAGCAAAGGATTTATTCAAGTTTTTCTTGAGACTTTCATTCCTCTTAATGTCATGACCAACAATCAACATGTCATTAACATAAATGTTCATATCCTGGGTCGAGCTGTATTATCCTGGCTAGACGACGGCAAAACGACCGACCTCTTTTAAAGGTTGGCTCGTTACCGACCTCTTCTTAAAGAGGTCGGCCAAATCGCCATAGAGGCCCAAGTAGGCCCAAACAAAAGGACGTAACCCACTCTAAAGGCGGCTGGCCTAAAAGATAGGTGACCTCGCCCAAAGATAAGATAAGATAACTAACTTATCTTAAAGAAAGGTCACTCCCCACTACTATAAATACACTGAAGCACCCAGGTATAACTCATACTCTGATTCTACATAAAATTCTGCCTAAAGCACGTGCTAACTTAAGCATCGAAGTCTCTTGCAGGTACCACCACCCTCCGGTGATGAAGGATTAGCAGCACCGCCAAGTCCAACAAGTCGGACACAACAGCTCCAGCCACCACCGTAGATCTCGTTCGAGATCGACCCACAGTTTCAGGTAACCCTTGGAACATTGGCGCTATTGCCGGAGAACCTGGAAGTCATCCCATCACATGGCAGACAACCATAACAACGATCACAACTCTGGTTTGGTGGACAGAACGCCAAACAAAAACACGGACGCCACCTCCAAAGACACACCTCAAAACGGGGAGGATAAGCAACCTCCAAACACGGAAATTTCGGAAGCTATCCGTGAACAACAGAATCACCTTAAATAGCTTGAACAAGAAGCCGACCGGCAGTGGGAGGCCGAGCGAGACCTTCGAAGAGAAATGAGACGATGTCGAGAGCAGGAGGACAAGCTTCTAAAGCTTTTAGCTGATCTCAAAACTAAGACCACTTAATCCAGTCACGAAGATAACTCCAATCGGGACCAAGATCCATTTACTAAAGAGATCATGAAAGCTAAAGTCCCAAAAAACTTCAAATCCGCTGATATGATCCCATACGATAGTACGTCCAATCCAAGCCATCACCTCAGCAATTTCAGAAGTCGGATGTATCTTACGGATGCCTCAAATGCCAACCGATGCAAAGCTTTCTCAACTACTCTGACCAAGACGGCAATAAAGTGGTTCGACAGTTTGCCGCCAAGGTCTATAGTAAGCTTCGATGACCTCGCCAAGAAGTTCCTAGCTAGATTCTCCATCCAGAAAGACAAAGCCAAGCATGCCCCTAGCCTGTTAGGGATTAAGCAAGGAGATCGGAAAAGCCTCTGCAACTACATGGAAAGATTCAACAAGGCATGTCTGGATATACAAAGTCTACCAACAGAAGTAGCCATCATGGGTCTCATCAATGGCCTGCGAGAAAGACCTTTTAGCCACTCAATATCTAAGAAGCACCCAACATATCTAAACAAGGTACAAGAACGGGCAGAAAAGTATATTAATCTGGAGGAGAACTCTCGACTAGGAGAAACCTCAAAAATTGGATTCTCCTACCCACCTCGGGACAAGGATAAAGAATCCTAGAAGAAAGAAAACCAACCTATAAAAGGTATCTTACAGAAAACAGACTTAGCGTGAAGAATCTTACAATGGGCAGTTGAGTTATCCGAATTCGACCTCAAATATCAAGCTCGGACAGCTATCAAGTCTCAAAATCTGGCCAATTTTATCGCAGAGTACACCGACACTCCGGGCGCCCCTATAGAGTGGAACCTTTGCGTGGATGGCTCCTCGAACAAAACCGGGAGTGGCGCATGTGTCATTATAGAGAGTGATCAGGGAACCCAAATCGAGCTATCAATAAAGTTCGAGTTTTTCGCCTCAAATAACCAAGCTGAATACGAGGCCCTACTGGCTGGTTTGAAGCTGGCTAGGGAGGTACAAGCTCAAAAGCTCACCATTTTCAACGATTCACAAGTAGTCATCTCAAAATCTAAGGATCCCACCATGAAACAATATCTGGACAAAACCAAAGAAAAGCTCAGACAATTTGGCGAATATGAGGTCCGACATATACCTCGGGAACAGAATACCCGAGCTGATGCACTTTCAAAACTAGCCAGCACCAAACCAGGGGACAATAATAGAAGCCTCATCCAAGAAACACTGCAAAGCCCATCAATTTCGGAAGAAGAAAAGGTCCTAACCATATCAGGTCAGGATCAAGGATGGAGGTCTCCCATAATTAATTACCTAGTGTTTGAAACAATACCCGCAGATAAAAAGGAGGCAAAAAGACTAGTACGAGAAGCACAATACTACCCCATAGTGGGAAACATCCTATATCGGAGAGGGATCTCAACACCCCTCCTAAAATGTGTGCGAACCTCTAACACTAGGGAAGTCCTGAAAGAAGTACACAGTGGTATATGTGGTAACCACCTGGGGGCACGAACACTTTCTAAAAAGGTACTCCGAGCTGGTTTCTACTGGCCGATCTTACAAAAGAAGGCAACAGAGTTCGTAAAAAAGTGCCCACCATGTCAGAAACACGCCAATTTCCATATGGCACCACTTGAAGAGCTCATCTGTGTTACTAGTGCACGAAATTGTGATCATCAATGGCGCCATCAACATGGTACGCACAATTGCAATCTCAACTCCTTATCACAACTTCGCACAACTAACCAGCAAGTGCACTGGGTCGTCCAAGTAATAAACCTTACGCGAGTAAGGGTCAATCCCACGGAGATTGTTAGTATGAAGCAAGCTATGGTCACCTTGTAAATCTCAGTCAGGCAGATTCAAATGGTTATGGATGATATACGAATAAAGCATAAAATAAAGATAGAGATACTTATGTAATTCATTGGTGAGAACTTCAGACAAGCGAATGGAGATGCTTTGTCCCTTCTGTCTCTCTGCTTTCCTACTGTCTTCATCCAATCCTTCTTACTCCTTCCATGGCAAGCTGTATGTAGGGTTTCACCGTTGTCAGTGGCTACCTCCCATCCTCTCAGTGAAAATGTTCAACGCACCCTGTCACGGCACGGCTAATCATCTGTCGGTTCTCAATCAGGTTGGAATAGAATCAATTGATTCTTTTTCGTCTGTCACTAACGCCCAGCCTTCAGGAGTTTGTAGCTCGTCACAGTCATTCAATCATTGAATCCTACTCAGAATACCACAGACAAGGTTTAGACCTTCCGGATTCTCTTGAATGCCTCCATGAATTCTAGCTTATACCACGAAGATTCCGATTAAGGGATCCAAGAGATATCCACTCAATCTAAGGTAGAACGGAGGTGGTTGTCAGGCACACGTTCATAGGTGAGAATGATGATGAGTGTCACAGATCATCACATTTATCAAGTTGAAGAACAAGTGATATCTTAGAACAAGAACAAGCTGAATTGAATAGAAGAACAATAGTAATTGCATTAATACTCGAGGTACAGCAGAGCTCCACACCTTAATCTATGGTGTGTAGAAACTCCACTGTTGAAAATACATAAGAACAAGGTCTAGGCATGGCCATGAGGCCAGCCCCCTAAATGTGATCACAAGATTCAAAGATCTAAAGATGAAAATACAATAGTAAAAGGTCCTATTTATAGAGAACTAGTAGCTTAGGTTTTACAAAGATGAGTAAATGACATAACTATCCACTTCCGGGCCCACTTGGTGTGTGCTTGGGCTGAGCATTGAAGCATTTTCGTGTAGAGACTTCTCTTGGAGTTAAACGCCAGCTTTTATGCCAGTTTGGGCGTTTAACTCCCATTCTTGTGCCAGTTCCGGCGTTTAACGCTGGGCAGTTTTGAGCTGATTTGGAACGCCAGTTTGGGCCATCAAATCTTGGGCAAAGTATGGACTATTATACATTTCTGGAAAGCCCATGATGTCTACTTTCCAACGCCGTTGAGAGCGCGCCAATTGGGCTTCTGTAGCTCCAGAAAATCCACTTCGAGTGCAGGGAGGTCAGAATCCAACAGCATCTGCAGTCCTTTTCAGCCTCTGAATCAGATTTTTGCTCAGGTCCCTCAATTTCAGCCAGAAAATACCTGAAATCACAGAAAAACACACAAACTCATAGTAAAGTCCAGAAAAGTGAATTTTAACTAAAAACTAATAAAAATATACTAAAAACTAACTAAAACACACTAAAAACATACTAAAAATAATGCCAAAAAGCGTATAAATTATCCGCTCATCGGTTACATCACCCTGGCCATTCACAAAGTGGAGACTCGACCTCCTCGGACCCTTCCCGCAGGGTTCAAGATAAGTCAAGTTCCTCATTGTAGGTATAAAGTGGATTGAAGCAGAGCCACTAACTATTGCCACCGCCCAAAGAAGTCGAAAATTCTTATATAGAAACACTATCACAAGGTTTGGGGTTCCTTACTCCATCACCACAGATAATGGCACTTAGTTTACGAATACAAGTTTCAGGAACTTGGTAGCCGACCTGAAAATAAAGCACCAATTCACATCTGTAGAATACCCACAAGCCAACGGATAGGCAGAAACTGCCAAAGTCGTACTGGCTGGGTAAAAGCGGAGACTACGGGATGCAAAGGGAGCCTGGGCTGAAGAGTCTCCCGCAATTCCTATGGGCATATCGAATAATACCATACTCCACCACCGGAGAATCACCCTTCCGACTTGCTTACGGAATAGAGGCAATAATTCCAGTGGAGATAGAAGAAGAATCTCCAAGCAGGGACACTGTTCATACCCTGGGTCGAGCTGTATTATCCTGGCTGGACGACGGCAAAATGACTGACCTCTTTTAAAGGTTGGCTTGTTGCCGACCTCTTCTTAAAGAGGTCGGCCAAATCGCCATAGAAGCCCAAGTAGGCCCAAACAAAAGGACGCAGTCCACTCTAAAGGCGGCTGGCCTAAAAGATAGGTGACCTCACCCAAAGATAAGATAAGATAACTAACTTATCTCAAAGAAAGGTCACTCTCCACTACTATAAATACACTGGAGCATCCATGTATAACTCATACTATGATTCTACACAAAATCCTGCCTAAAGCACGTGCTAACTTAAGCATTGGAGTCTCTTGCAGGTACCACCACTCTCCAGTGACAAAGGATCAGCAGCACCACCAAGTCCAACAAGTCGGGCGCAACAGCTCCGGTCACCACCGCAGATCTCGTCCGAGATCGACCCACAGTTTTAGGTAACCCTCGGAACAATAAAGTAAGAGAATTTTAAAGTCACTATTAGAGAATTTCTTAACATACACATATTGATCAAAAGATGTCTTACTATACCCATGATATTCCATAAAAGAATCAAATTTCGTGTACTATTGTTTTGGAGCTTGTTTCAGCTTATATAAGATTTTCTTTAATTTGCATATAAACTGTTTATTTTCTTTAACTTTAAAACCCTCTAGCTATTCAATGTGGATTTACTTGTCTATGTCACCATGAAAAAATGCAATGTTCACATCAACCTGTTCAACCTCTAAATTCAAGCTACCTAATAATCCAAGTATAACTCAAATAGAGGACATTTTCACTAGAGAAAAAATCTCTTTAAAATCAATACATTTTTTCTACTTAAAGTCTTTCACATGAAATTGAGCTTCATACCTTGGCCATAAAATATTTTTAACTATTTTCAATTTGAACACTCATTTATTCTTGAAAACTCTCTTACACATTGATAGCTTCACCAATTTAAATGTATAATTTTCATACAATGATTTTATTTTTTCTTGTATAGCCTTCAACTAATTTTCCTTGTGCTTATTAGATAAAGCTTTCTGGGAGTTCTCTGACTCCTCAATTTTAATGTTTATCACATACTCATGAGTAGAGTATCCTTGAGAAGGATTACCCTCTCTAGTAAATCCTCTTAATTGAGGCTCAACTGGTAGTTCTGATAGAACTTTTACATCTGACGCATCTTCTATATCTAGCACCTCAAGTTGAGGTAGGTATAAGTTTATCATGCAAATCATCATCATTATTATCAATTTGTACATTTCTCCCATCAATATGAGGTCTAGTAGAAGGGCTACGTTCATCATCAAAAAATATCTAGCCGTTGTTGTTGGCTTATCTGTCTTCTTAAAGTCTTCAATAGTTTGATCTTTAAGAAAAATCATATATCGACTTCTAATTATTTTTTTACTCACAGGATCTCATAACCTATAACCAAAGTTTTCATAATAACCATAACCCATAGATACACTACTTTAACTTTCCATCAAGTTTGAACCTATCATTTCTTAGAATGTGAACAAAAACTTTGTAGCAGAACACTCTCAACTAACTATAAGAGATATTTTTTTCTCCAAATTTTTTAGAACATTACAATTTAGTGAAACTGGAAAGAGAAAGGTTGATGATCCTCAATGATTTACCCTAAAAGCATTTGGTTAACTTCACGTGAGAGAGCATTCACCTGACTCTATCATTGATAGTATAATTCATTATCTTTGCAACTCTATTATGTTTGAGTAGTCTTAGGACTGTCTTCTCAAACTTGATCACATTTTCTTGGCAATACTCTTCAAATGGACTCCTATATTCACCATCGTTATCTCTTCGAACACATTTTAACTTTCTTCATATTTCTCATTCAACACTTGCATAAAAAGTACTTAAAGGCACCGAATACCTGGTATTTAGATTTCAAAACAAAATTCTACTTTTTTCAAGAATAACCATCAATAAAAGTAACAAAATATGATGCTTGTAAATCCCGTAAAATTAACGAATAATTAGTCAATAAATTAATTTCTAATAAAAGAAATTAGAAATATGAATTTTTATAGTTTTATGAGATAGAGCTAATTAAAACAAGAACTCTGACACTAATTTTTAAGAATTTGGCCCAAAATTGAACCAGACGGGCCGAAACAGATAAACCGGGCACGTATTGGGCCCAAGCCCAACCCAACTCCACTTAATCATATGAGCTCAGCTCATTCTTCCTCCTCAATTGTTGTTTCATGCTGAAACATACAAGGGAAGAGAAGAAAGATTCCCAAACCTTTGGCTTTGATCTTCATTAACTTCTTGCTCCAAACTCTGATCGTCGCACCGTTTGCGGCCACATGTCTGCGGTGAGGAGCGCTACAAAGCCCAGTGCATAATTTGGTAAGAAACCTTCATTTTTATTCTCAGCTTCACCTTCCCTAAATTTTCAAAAATTGGATAAATTGGTTGTTGAAATTTTGGTTCTTCGATGTTATAGGATCCGACTAGCTTAAGGAAAATGCTTAATCTTGCTTTATTGGTGCTTGGGTAAGGTGAGAATCTTTAAACCCTAGTCAATTCCTTGATTATGCGTGTTGGGTATTGAATTTTTGGTATACATATGTGATAATATGTGTTAGGTTTGTATATATGTGTTTTGGAGCCTAATTGAGGAGATAGAAACTTAATTGGAAACTTTGGAGGCTGACTTTTGATAGTGGAGCTTGGGAGCTTGCTTAATTGGGTTGCCTTTGGGTTATACAAGAAAATTGGCCAAGGTATGATTTTGGTTTCTCATATTTAATATATAATGTCTTGTGAAAACTTAGGCTAGATGACCTAGGATAAGTTGAATTATGACTTTTGGTACCTGATTAATAGTTTAGTTAACAATATATGTTGAATTGATAAGGCATGATAGATTCAATTATTTTATGATATGAATGTGGATATATGAATGTTAATGATTGTGTTGGTATGATTGAAAATGCTGGAATTATATGTATTCAAAAATAAGGTATGATTGGTGGTGGTAGAGTGTGGAGTTGTGCTGGCATTGTCTTGGTATGTTTTGGTAGCAGAGTATTGTTGTGTGAATGTGGTTAATGAATTATGTTTTGTGAAAAATAGAGGTTTGGAAGATTTTGTGAAAATCTGATTTTTGGCCGAACTTCAGCGAGCCATAACTCGGCTTCCGGAACCCCAATCTTTTTCAAACTTATCTCATATCAAAATTTGGTCCGTGAAGTTTACGTCGTTCGAATAACAGATGAAAATATTTTAAAATAAGAAAGTTATGCGTGTCGAAAGTTCAGTGTGCAAAACTAAATTCTGCTGCACTTAGTATTTTTAGCCATATGGACTACATGAACAGAATTTCCGTCCATTTCTGGATAATTTTATTGTCGTCTTCATTGATGACATACTGATTTATTCTAAGACTGATGAAGAGCATGCGGATCACTTGCGGACTGTGCTACAAATCTTGAAGGAGAGAAAATTGTATGCCAAGTTATCTAAATGTGAATTCTGGAAGAGTGAGGTGAAGTTTCTTGGCCATGTGGTTAATCAACAAGGGATTGATGTGGATCCTGCTAAAGTTGAGGAAGTAATGGACTAGGGGCAACCAACTTCTGTGAAGGAGATAAGGAGTTTTCTGGGTTTGGCAAGTTATTACCGAAGGTTCATCAAAAGGTTTTCGCAACTCGCTTTGCTTTTTACCAATCTGACCAGGAAGGACGCGCCATTTGTCTGGACTTCTGAGTGCGAGAAAAGTTTTCAAGCATTGAAGCAGAAGTTGACCATTGCACCTGTATTGGTGTTGCCTAAACTGAATGAACCATTTGAGGTATACTGTAACGCATCATTGAAAGATCTAGGGTGCGTGTTGATGCAGCACTGTAATATCGTGGCATACGCCTCACGGTAGTTAAGGCCGCACGAGATGAATTATCCGACTCACGATTTAGAACTTGCTGCCGTTGTATTTGCTCTAAAGGTTTGAAGGCATTATCTCTATGGCATCAAATTCCAATTTTCTCGGATCACAAAAGCTTGAAGTACATTTTTGAGTAGAAAGAACTGAATATGTGTCAGAGGAGGCAGATGGAGCTATTAAAGAACTATGACTTCGAGTTGAATTATCATCCTGGAAAAGCAAATGTGGTGGCGGACGCTTTGAGCTGAAAATGCTATGTGCTATGAGAGGAAGGGTTGCTAAAGACATTTGAAAGCCTGAAATTGGGGGTTAGAAAGGAGTCTGGAAATCTATGTTTAAGCCAATTGCAAATTTCAAGTGATTTTAAGTTCAAGAATGTGGTTAGAAAGGAGTCTGGAAATCTATGTTGGAAGAGCTAGCACGTTTGTACATTAAAGAGATTGTGAGGTTGCATGGCGTGCCTACCACCATTATATCCAACAAAGATTCTTGTTTCACCTCAAGGTTTTGGGGAGCTTTCTAGCGAGCTTTTGGAACTCAGTTAAGCTTGAGTACCACGTATCACCCTCAAACTGATGGTCAATCGAAGAGAATAATCCAAACCTTGGAAGATATGCTAAGGGCTTGTGCTTTCGACCAACTGGCGAGCTGGGATTAGTATATGCCGCTAGTGGAGTTTGCATATAATAACAGCTACCATGCGAGCATTGGAATGGCTCCGTTTGAGGCTCTGTATGGGAGAAGGTATCAATCTCCTCTATGTTGGTATAAAGCTGGGGAGAAAAGCTTTTTAGGGCCTGAAATGATAGCTGAAACCACTGAATAAATCAAGAAAATACGAAGCCGAATGCTTGTTGCTCAAAGTCATCAAAAGAGCTACGATGATCAAATGTGGAAGCCTTTAGAATTTTAGGAAGGCAAGCATGTGTTTCGGAAGGTTACTCAAAAAACCAGAGTAGATAGAACAATCAAAACGAAGAAACTAAATCCTCGTTACATCGGTCTGTTCTAAATTCTGAAGAGGATTGGACCGGTAGCCTATAGAATTTCCTTACTATCGCATCTCTCAAATCTACACGATGTGTTTCACTTGTCGCAGCTTTGGAAGTATACTCCCGATGCAAGTCATGTTTTGGAACCTGAATCGGTTCAAGTAAAAGAATATTTGACGCTTCAAGTGGCTCCGATCAGAATTGACGATACTAGCCTTAAGCGGTTGCGCGAGAAGAAAGTATCATTGGTTAAAGTAGCTTGGAGTCGGGCTAATATCGAAGAACACACTTGGGAACTTGAATCTGATATGCGGAAGGACTACCCAAACCTCTTTTCAGGTAACTGAATCTGAATTTTGAGGGCAAAATTCTTAATTAGGTGAGTAGGATGTAAATCCCGTAAAATTAATGAATAATTAGTCGATAAATTAATTTTTAATAAAAGAAATTAGAAATATGAATTTTTATAGTTTTATAAGATAGAGCTAATTAAAACAAGAACTCTGATACTAATTTTAAACAATTTTGCCCAAGATTGGGCCAGATGGGCCGAACCGAACGAGCTGGGTCCGTATTGAGCCCAAGCCCAACCCAACTCCACTTAATCATATGAGCTCAGCACATTCTTCCTCCTCAATTGCTGTTTCACACTGAAACATACAAGGGAAGAGAAGAAAGATTTCCAAACCTTTGGCTTTGATTCAATCTTTCATAACTTCTCGCTCCGAGCTCCAATCTCCGCACCGTTTGCGGCCACGCGTCCACGGTGATGATCTCTACAAAGCCCAGTCTATAATTTGGTAAGAAACCATCATTTTTATTTTCAGCTTCACCTTCCCCAAATTTTCAAAAATTGGATAAATTGGGTGTTGAGATTTTCGTTATTTGATGTTATAGGATCCGACTAGTTTGAGAAAAATGCTTAATCTTGCTTCATTGGTGCTTGGGTAAGGTAAGAATCCTTGAACCCTTATCAATTCCTTGATTATGCATGTTAGGTATTGAATTTTTGGTATACATATGTGATAATATGTGTTAGGTTTGTATATATGTCTTTTGGAGCCTAATTGAGGAGATGTAAACTTAATTGGGAACTTTGGAGGTTGACTTTTGGTAGTGGAGCTTGGGAGCTTTCTTAGTTGGGTTTCCTTTGGATTATACAAGAAAATCGGCCAAGGTATGATTTTGGTTTCTCGTATTTAATATATAATGTCTTGTGAAAAGTTAGGCTAGACGACCTAGGATAAGTTGAATTATGACTTTTGGAGCTTGATTGATAGTTTAGTTGACAATGTATGTTGAATTAATGAGGCATGATAGATTCAATGATTTTATGATATGAATGTGGTTGATGTGGTGAAAAGAGTGATAAATGATGATTTTGCTGGAGATAAATGAAAATATTGAATGTGGATATACGAATGTTAATGATTGTGTTGGTATGATTGAAAATGTTGGAATGATATGTATTAAAAAATGGGGTATGATTGGTGATGGTAGAGTGTGGAGTTGTGTTGGTTTTGTTTTGGTATGTTTTGGTGGCAGGGTATTGTTGTGTGAATGTGGTTAATGAATTATGTTTTGTGAAAAATAGAGGTTTGGAAGATTTTGTGAAAATCTGATTTTTGGACAAACTTCAGCGAGCCATAACTCGACTTTCGGACCCTCAATGTTTTTCAAACTTATCTTATATCAAAATTGGGTCCGTGAAGTTTACGCCGTTTAAATAACGGATGAAAAATATTTTAAAACGAAAAAGATATGCGCATCGGAAGTTCGGTGTGCAAAACTAAAATTCTGCAGCACTTAGTATTTTTACCTACTCTATAGAACTTCGTACGGCCGTACGCGACCACCTGCACTCGACGCGACCAACACTTTTGGGTATGGTAACTCGCGTATGTGAGCAAGGTGCATGCATATGCGAGTAGTGAATTTGAGGGGTTGCGTACGTAACCACCTACACGTGACGCGATCAACCCTTTCGGCTTTGGTATCCCATGTACACGAGCAAGGAAAAACACACCCACGCATACGCGGGACCCCTATTTTCTACAAAGTAAATTATATGTTTTAAAACCTAATTTCGAACCTCTAAACCTCTATTTTTACTCTTTTAACCCCTAAACTTTAGTGGTATGCCTAGTAATGAGATGAAGCTAGGAATGGATGGTAACTTGGAGGTGAAGTAAGCTTGGAAAATGATGAATTATGTATGAAAAGTGCAAAGATATGACGTATATTGTTGCCATGGCTATAAGGAATGCTTATGTGGCTTATGCACTTATTTTATCTGAGATACGAGTTTTTCTGGGTAAAGAGCAGTAGCTTGCCACCATGTGCTCTAGGTTGAGACTCGATACTCTATTGACCCTACGAATAAGGGTGATCGGGCATGTATAAGTTCCCGAGAAGGATTTCCTTAATGAGCAAAATTTATAAATGAGAAAAAGCTATGTATAGACTCTTGGGGATGCACGTCGAGGGATAGTCCAGGGTTTAGTAGCCAGACTTGTCGGGTTGGCTTGATAACTGACAGATGAGACTTATCAGTCCTAGGACATGCACGCATCATATGCATATCGTTTGAATTGATTGCTTATGCTCTAATCGGGAATGCCTATGTGACTTTAGTATGCTTAATTGTCTTACCTGCTATCTGCATTACTTGTACCCTAATTGTGCATGTTATTGTCAGTTTGCTTGTCTGTGTGGTTGATAAACCATTATTTTATGGTTTATATTGTATTTGATTGAGTGGTTTTATCAAGCTTTTCACCCACTTATTCATATGATTAGCATGTATTTATAATTCCTTCCCAAATTGTTCTATGATTGAAAACTTGCTTCCTAAAGATCTTTTAATTGTATATTTTTATTCTCCTTTATACCATTCGATGCCTTGATCTGTGTGTTAAGTGTTTCAGGCTTCATAGGGCAAGGATGGCGTAAGAAATGAAGAGGAAGTTTACAAAAATGGAAGGAACACAAGAAATTGAGGAGATCTCCAGCGAGAAGCGACGCGGGCGCATGGCTCACGCGACCGCGCAAAATGGAAGAAATCAGAGTGACGCGTTCGCGTGCCTGACACGACCGCGCGAACTGGAAGCTGCACGAACGACACAAATGCGTGGATGACGCGCGCACGTGGCACGAAAAATGTTGAGTGACGCAAACGCGTGACTGACACATACGCGTGACGTGCACGATCTGTTGAATTACAGAAGTCGCTGGCACAGATACTGGGCCGCATTTCAACCCAATTTTTGGCCCAGAAACACAGATTAAAGTCAGGGGACATGCAGAGACTCAACATCACATCAGATCATATCATGATTCACTTTTCATAATTTAGATGTAGTTTTTAGAGAGAGAAGTTCTCTCCTCTCTCTTAGGATTTAGGATTATGATTTCTATTAGGATTAGGATTTATTTCTTCTTCATCTCAGGTTCAATGTTCTTCTTATTTGTTTTGTCTTTTATTTGTTTAATGACCATTCATGTTATGATTTTCTTAATTAATATAATTTGAGATATTTTAAACTTATGATTGCTTTCTTCTATTTATTATATAAATAATTTAGATTTTTCTCTTTTGGCTTTGGTTGATTAATTGGTAACTCTTGAGTTGTCAAACTCATCGTGATTGATAATTAATATCTTTGCTGATTGATTTAGATTCCTATAACTCTAGTCTTTCCTCAGGAGTTTACTAGGACTTTAGGAGTTGAATTGATTTACCCACTTGACTTACCTTCATAGTTAGAGGTTGACTTAGTGGTAGCAAAAATATAATTCTCATCACTATTGATAAGGATAACTAGGATAGGACTTCTAGTTTTCATACTTTGCCAAGAGATTTCTTCCTTATTAATATATTAATTTCTGCAACTCATTTATCTTGCTCAAAACCCTTTTCAAAACCCAAAACACTGTTTTTCATAACCAATAAAAAAAACACACCTCTCTGCAATTCCTTGAGAAGACGACCCGAGGTTTGAATACTTCGGTTTATAAATTTTATTGGGTTTGTTACTTGTGACAACCAAAACTTTTGTAAGAAAGGAATTTTTGTCGGTCTAGAAGTTATACTTACAACACGAATTTATTTGTGAAAAATTCTAGATCGCGCGAGAGTTTCGTTCTTCAGTGGTTCCATAGGACTTGGATGTTTTGGAGGAAAGTCGATGATGGAAGGTTAGGTTAAAGTTTTAGTTAAGTTTTGGAATCCTTAGAAAACCACTAGTTTTAAGATGATGATGATGACGACGAAAATTATGAATATACATTTTAAATTAATGGGAATAAATTAGGTTATATAAAGGAAGAGGGAGCAAATTGGTTACAAATTCAATTTGGTCATGTTAGTAGTCATTGTAGCATTCAACATAGCAATATTATGGTTTCAGTACCGAAAAGGAATCCAGAGATTATTATGGTGTTCAAAATTTGATATGAAAAATTGTTATAGTGAAATTAGGATTTGTGAAACCAAATTAGATAATCGCATAAATCATAAAGACCACTATAGAAATTAATTCGTGTAAATAAGTAGATAATAAACAAATAACACTACTATTAAATTATATTACTGATAGGTTAAACCAATCAATACATAATTTTACTACACAAAAATGAATAAACATAATAAACTATTTGTTTTGTGTTTTCAGCAAAATCGATGATGGTTCGATATCTAGTGGTCTAGGAGCAAAACCTACTCCTCTTTGTGAGTGCCAGTTTTCATAAAAGTGCATCAAAGGACCTTTTGATTGAACGAAAATAAACAAAAAATCTAAAATACAAAGCAATTTCGAAAATAAATTGATTAAAATTGAAATAAATTGCATTGAATTTAAATGAGAGCTATAAATTGCCTTCGATAAGATCAAAGTACTTTGAATTCAAAAACAAAGCACTGAAAAGTTAAATTAAACAAAGAAATTAAACATTGCTTGAAAGGTAAATTTGCAGGAAAAGTAAATATTACTAAAAATGTAAATGAAGATTAAAAACATGGAAGGAACCCTATAGAAAAATAACTCGAACGCAAAATCAGATATTCTCTGGGATGTGAGTGTGCTTGAGTATTTTTTCGGAAGTAAAGTTCCAACCATTTTTCCTTCGAGTCTTCTCATATTTATAAGAGTCTTCAGCCAATCAGATTAAGGTATAACTTCCACGTTCATTAACTTTTAAACAACTGTTCCCGCTCCTTTTGCTTAACACAAACAACTACTAGGAATAACCTTCGACTTCTTGAACTCTTCGTTTCAAATATATCAACCAGTACCCTCGACTCAACCCCTCAACTGACTCTTGCTTTAGATTTCCTGTCATAAACTTTCTCGATATAGACCTTCATTTTAAAGCTCAAGCTTATTAAATCTCAAATTCAATATCTCTTTGAAATATAATAATTTTTATTAACAAATTGTCCCTTAGGATTAATGTGTTTTTCAATACCGAAAATATAAAACACTTAATCCTATTTGCTCTCGCCTTATCGATATAACCAAATTAATTAATCATAAATGCAACTTACTAATTCTCATTTATTGGTGTCCACTCCGACATGTTCCGCACTATCATCAGTTTCTCTTTCCACCACTTCATCTTCTCAGCGAAGTTACCTAATTTCAAAATTTGAAATTTACAACATATGAAACAGCAACACACCTTTTATTTTACTGAATTAAATTTTTGTCATCATTCTCCATTTAACTTTCTATCCTTCAATTTTCATCTTCTCTGAATTCCTAGACGACTTCTTCTTCTGCAACCAACTCAACCATCCACAAACCTTGCACAAAATCACCAATGGCCTCTTCTTCTGCCCCCCAAAAACCCTTTCTACCGAGGACAAAGGCAAAAACCCTATGACAAAAACCTTTGAACAGCCAAACATGCAGATACTGAATCAGATCAATGATATAATTATTGAAGACATTTAAAACTTACCCATTGATAAGAAAATTCTTATCCCTTTCACTGCTGATGATGAAACCTACTGTTTTGTCGGTCCCATACAGACTCTGGAATAGGCTGAAAAGAAATCTCTTTTCTTTCCTAGTGCTGAGGGGAAAGACTTTATCATTAAGCATGACCTTTTCATTTTCCCTTCATTGATCACAAAAAGCTTTTCAGAAATAACCCGAAAGTCACCCCTCAAGGTGTTGATTTTCTTGCCTAATTTTGACATCTGGAAACAACAAAAGCTAACGACCGGAAGGCTCTAGGTATTTATGATGTTCTTCATCTCTCTCATTTTACACCTACTACCCATTATTGGATGATCGGGGCCACACTATATTTTTAGAACAAAACTACCAACAATTTTCATCTCCCTTATAGTATGGTGGGGCCTACGTTGTTCGATGTTGCTACCATCACTAGGCTTCCAATAAACTCTCCTGAAATAATATTCGACACCAAACCAAATCGATCTTATAAAATAGTCCAAAAGAACTCTTATAGTGACTTCATTAGTCACCGTATGGGACATGAAAATGACCCTGTGACTGATGAAGAAAGCGTGGCTTTCTTGTACTATTAGTTGAATGCCATTGTTTTCTATTTGAGGAGTGTCCAGATGCATAAATTATTTCTTTCCTTGGCTTCTTTATTGCATGAGGGCCATAAATTCAACTTGGCCAAATTGATTGTAGGACACATGTATGATGAATTAGGGCACTTGGTTGATTGCCTTCAACATAACTTATCAATCAATGTAGGAAGTCTCCTCTGGTTGTTACAGCTTTGGCTAAACACTATTTTTGAAAAATTCATGGGACAAAGTGGGAGCAATACTTCAGAAAAATAGCACATCAAAAGCTTTCGATTGGCTCCTTTTCAACCAAACTTTAAAGACGCCAATTTGACTGAAGATCTCTTCTGGACTGTCTTTTCACTCTTTCACTCTTGCAAAAGCTTTCACAATGATGACTTGACATTTACTCCTTTTCTCCATCGAAACTATGGACCAGCCTGGTTTGAGCGTCTCCTTTTTCCACCTGATGATGAAGAAAACGAAGTGGCCAAAACAACTTGGGCCAAATTTCTAGTTGTCTAGGTGTTTCTGATTGGACTCCCTCAATACAAAAAAGAACAATTCAAAGTGACCCTTCACGCTCTCACTATGTTGCTAGACAAATGGGCTTTTCTCAAACCATCCCATCGTCTATTCCTCGAAAGGATAATGTCCTTTGCCACCTCAAATTTGACTTGAAGATAGACATCGAGATATATCTCGAAGCCAATCAAATACACCGAAGTGCCTATTCTCATCTACCTCACGTATGGAGTGCATTTGTTACTAAATCTTGTGTTGCGTGATGGAGTAAATATTATTCTCGATATGATCATACTTTAAGTGAGATCAAGGGATCTTCGATCAAAACCCTCCAGGCAACCGAAGCCTCACCAAAAAGGCACAAAAAAGAAAAATCAAAGCCTCAGTACAAATCAAACAGCCACGACAGAAAGCTCAAAAAGTTTCGACTAAAGCCTCAAAAAAAGTAAACATCTAATTGGCTTTTCCTATTTGAACTTTCATTATTATATTTGCCATAGTACACCTTGTACTAATATTTTTATTTTTATTCAAAAACAAGCATCAAGTGAAAGTACCTCTACTAAAGATCAACAATCATCCTGATCAAATATTTTTGCTTCTTCCACTGGTTCTGATTCAGAGGATACATCAGAAACAACCTCATTCCCACATCTCCAACGTAGAAAACCTACCCAGGTATAATCTTATTGATCAAAATTTTTTTTATTGTCTTCAAATTACTTTGCTTACCTTGATTTCTATTATGTCTAAGGCTGAAAAAACTTCTCAATCCATTTCCTCCCCATCACTTGCACTGGAATCAGGACAATAAGGAGATCAACCTAGACCAGAACCACAAGAGTCTCATTCCTCTGCTCAATCCATCATCTCAGTCGAGCCCATCCAAATAATTCTTCCATCAAGTGCTGAAATGCAAAACTTAGTTGATCTAACTCAAGAACAACCTCCATCACCACAAGCAGTAAACATTTCTAATCCTCCATCTCCTATCCATGCTGACTCAATTCTTAATTCTCTAATCGCAAAACTCTTAATTCACCCATCCAATAAGCTAGAGAGACTACACCTCCTCATCAAGAAATTCAAAGTCCCAAAAAATCAACCGACCCCTCTTTTTACAAGGTCCTAATCTCTCGAAAAAAAACTCTAGTCACACCCCCTGAACCTCAAGATGCCGAGTTGGCTGAATTGGTGGCTATCTTGATAAAGATTACTCAAGAAGAAGAAATTTCCATCTCAAGTCCAATTACTGAAGACTTACCCACATCGTCACTTCCTGCAAGTCTCAACCAACACACTCTCGATTAATTAACCATCATCTTGAGGCTATTGACACATAATCCTAAAGAATGAACTAATCAACCTGATTTGAATGCCCTTTTATTTGACATTTTTAGTTCCTCTCCTGAATTTCAGGTTCCTCCTTAATTTTCCTCTATAGTAAAGAGGTTCACAAAAGTTTTGAACAACTGTGCCATCATTCAAGATAGGTTATAAGAAACCAAAGAAAAGGTAGCCAAAATCAAAACAAAATCAAAAGAAATCAACACTACTCTCTAATCGATGAAAAAGTCATACAAAGAATATGACTTGAGAGTTGTACAGGCTGCCAGTACTCAAGCCTATTTTGACAAACATGAAAAAGAAATTGAAAAAGAGTTGGCTAGAATTTGAGAAAGAAAAGCTAAACTGACAGAGCCTTATGCCATAGTATAACAAAAGAAATAAGAAATCTTCAAGGAGCTTTGCATAATGGAAACCAAAAAAGTGGAGGTCATTCGAAGATTTGACGGGTCCCTAAACGAAGAGCATGATCAAGTCGAGGCATATTCTACTCTTCATAGTGAAAGAGCCCAGCCTAGTTTTGAACTCGAAGGGCTTTTAACACCTTTCTTGAATCAATATCCTTAATTCGATACGCATTCTCAGAATATAAATCAATTACTTGAAAAGGTTCTTCCCAATTATGGGACCATTTACCAAGAAACTTTGACTTTTTTCCGTCGGTAAAATTATTTTCAACACTAACTCTCCTATGCTAAAGCACTTTTCCTTTACTCGACGATTATAACTTTGAGCAATGTTATTTTTCTGTTGGACTATATTCTCGAGCGCTAAAATGCGTTCTTGACTTAAATCATTCAACTCATCAAACATTGCATTCCAATAATCTTCAACTGGCAAATCATATTGTCTCATTACTCTTAAAGTATTAAGATTAATTTCTTATGGCAACATTGCATCATGACTATATACTAACTTACAAGGAGATGTACCCATTGACCCTCTGGGTGAATTTCGATAAGCCCATAAGACTTGGCTCAAAGTTTCATGCCAAGTTCGAGATTTACAACCAATTTGCTTTTTAATCAAATTGATCAATATTTTATTTGCTGCTTCAACTTGACTATTTGCTTATGCATAATATGGAGTTGAAGTTACCATGGTGATATTCCTCGAAGCTGCAAAGTTTTTAATACGTTGGCTAATGAACATAGTTTCTTGATCAGTACTTAATGTTTGAAGAATTCTAAATTGATGGATTATGTACTCCTCAATGATTTCATTCTAGCCTGCCTCTATTAGAGGAACAGCTTCAACCTATTTTGTAAAATAATCAATTGCCACCAAAATAAACTTATGATTTTTTTACGAAGGTGGGTGTATTATTCCAATCGAATCCAAAGCCCAACCTTAAAAGGGTCATGGCTTAACAATCGAATGTAATTCAGAAGTTGAAATCTGTTGTATCACTCCATGATGTTGGCATTCTTGACATGCCTTTGTATAATCAATACAATCTTTAATCATGGAGGCCAATAAATACGATCTCATCGAAGAACCTACTTTATTTTCATTCCAGCCTGATGGGCACCACATATACCCCTATGAACTTCTCCCAAAGAAATATCTTTATCTGAATGACACAAACACGTAAAAAGACTTCCACCGATGCCTTTTCTTTATAACTCATCAGCCATCAACACAAAATTGCTTTTAACTTTACTTTTTGATCGACCTAAATATTGAGATTTTTTAAATATTCAGCAATTGGTTTTCTCCAATCATCATCATCCCATTCGTCTAAAGTCAAGGCCTCTCTTTATTCGAATGATACTAGGATTTGACGCACTTTTGCCAATTTTTCTAACGTTTTAGGGAGTATTTTATATCTCAATGTAGTTTAGGTTAACTCGTTAGCAATTTCATTTCAGATCCTTGGAATATGGACCAATGAAACTTTTCAAAATGATACCAGCAACTCCCATGCTATCAACAAATATGTTTGTAACTTCTCATTATTACACTTGAACTCCTTAGATAACTGATTCAAAACTAACTGTGAATCTCCAAGGATTTGAACATCTAAAGCCCTTTTACCAGTCAAAATCTCGAGACCCAATATTAAAGCCTCATATTCAACCACATTATTTGAACAAGGATATTTTAATTCAAACAGGAATTCCAACAGTACACCTTTTAGAGAAATAGTAAGAATTCCAACACCAGCACCATCCTTATGTTTCAAACCATCAAAATATAATTTCCAACAATCAGCCACTACATCGACTATATTTATCCCCTAGTCATTGAGATTATTCGGTCGATCAACCAGAAAATCCGCAATGACCTGACCTTTCACAACCTTGGCAAGCACATACTGTAGATCGAACTCTGTCAAAGCCAACATCCATTCCCTAATCGACCTCTCAACATAGGATATGATAACATATATTTAATTAAGTCAGTCTGTGCAATGACATTCACAATTTTTGTAACCATGTAACACTTTAATTTTGTGCAGGCATAATAAAGAGGTAAACATAATTTTTCAATTGGAGAATACCTCATCTCTATATCGGTTAACACCCTACTAAGATAATAAATAGCCCGCTCATGTCCTTCCTCATTATCTTGGGCCAACATACATCCAATAGTATTCATAGATGCTGCAATGTACAATTTCAAAGACTCATGAAGACGAACAGACGCCATTACTGGTCCATTGGACAAATAAGTTTTGACTGAATCAATGCTTTTTGATGATCTCCTGTCCATACATGATGTGCTTTATTTTTAAGCTTTATTAAAAGTGCAAATACTCGAGTTTGACCAAAAAGGTTTCATGTGAACCTTCTAAGATAATTAACTTTTCCAAGAAAGAATTGCACCTCTTTTTTCGATTTAGGAGGAGGAAATTCTAAGATTGCATTAGCTTTATTCTTGGTCAATAGCAATTCCCTTTTTATAAACCACAAATCCTAGGAAGTTCACTGCAAACACACCAAATGCACACTTCAAGGGATTCATTTTTAAACCTTTTCTTCACATCGTTTTAAATGACTACCTTAAATGATCGAGATGTTGATTTACAGAATTCGACTTAACCATAACATCATCGATGTAAACTTCCATAAATTTTTCAATAAACTCATAGAAAATAGTATTCTTAGCACGTTGATATGTCGCACCAGTATTCTTCAAACCGAATGGCATAACCACTGATAAACCACTATTTTTGGTTTATCTTGTATTGAATTGAGTGGATTTTATCCATTATTCTCACACTTATTCATAGAATTCACATGTTTACATTTTCCTTTCTAATTTTGTGCTATGATTGAAAACATGCTTCTTTGGTCTTAAATTTGCTAATTTTAATCCTCTCTTATTACCATTCGATATCGTGATATGTGTGTTAAGTGTTTTCAGGTTATATAGGGCAGAAATGGCTTAGAGGATTGAAAGGAAGCATCCAAAAGTGGAAGGAACACAAGAAATTGAGTATTTCAGAAGCTGGTAGTGACGCGTATGCATGGACGATGCGTACGCGTGACCGGTGCAGCAAGCTAGTGAAGCGTACGCGTGACAGAGTCCTACGTGCTGCAATTTACAGAAAATGCTCTGGACAATTTTGGGTCTATTTTGACCCAGTTTCAGGCCCAAAAATACAGATTAAAGGCTACAGAGTGGAGCTGAAACGGGAGAATCATTCACTTTACTTTCATTCACACAATTTTAGGTTTTAGATGTGGGTTTTAGGGTTTCTACTCCAATTTCTTCTTAGATTTAGATTTAATTTCTATTTTTATTTACAATTACTTACAATTTATTTTTCTAGCACATTTGTTCTTCAATTCTACTTGTTATTTCTTTCACTTTGTTATCCTTATGTTTATGCACTCTTAATACTTTGGATCTTTGTTAATGCAATTTATATGTTCATGTTGTTATTGCTTACTTCAGTTGTTATTGTTAGTTTCTTTCAATTGGTAGTTGTTAGATTTTATTATTGTTGCAATTTTACCATGCTTTTATTTTGTGCCTACCAAGTGTTTGATAAAATGCTTGGTTGGATTTTAAATTAGATTTTTGTATTCTTAGCTTAGATTGAGTAATTTGGAGAATCTTGAATTGTCAAAGTCTCTTGTTGGTTGGTGATTGAAAGTTTCTAGTTGGCTTGAGCTTCACTAATTCTAGTATTTGATTAGGACTTGTGAACTCAGGTTGATTTGCTCACCTGACTTTCCTTCAATTGTTAGAGGTTAACTAAGTGAGAGCAATTTGCAATTACCATCACAATTGACAGTGATAATGAGGATAGGAATTCCGATTCTCAACCTTTGCTAGGACTTTTCTTAGTTGTCAGTTTATTTTCTTGTTATTTACATTTCTTGCTTATTAAACTCAAAACCCAAAAAGATACAATCTCATAACCAATAATAAATACATTTCCTTGCAATTCCTTGAGAGACAACCCAAGGTTTAATACTTCTGTTAATTTTATTGGGTTTGCTTAAGTGACAAACAATTTAAACATTGATTGAGGTTTAGTTGTCGGTTTAGAACTATACTTGCAACGCGATATTTTTGTGAAAATCTTTACGAGAAACCTAAACCATACCTTGGCCGATTTTCTCGTATAACTCAAGACAACCCCACAAGGTATGTTCACGAGTTCTACTTCCAAAATCCAGCCTCTACAGTTTCACCAAGCATTCAACATCCACAATTAAGCTCCAATTTACATACACACACACACCTAACACATATTATCGCATATTCATACCCACAATTCAATACCCAACACACTAAATCAAGGAATTAGCTAGGGTTCTACGATTCTCACCTTACTCAAGCACCAATAAAGCAAGATTAAGCATTTTTCTCAAGCTAATTCGAACCTAAACACCAAAATTTAATAATTTTCAACATAATTGCTCATAATTTTTTAAATTGGGAAGGAAGAAATTAGAGCACAGAAGTGTTTTTCTTACCTAACTATTGATTGGGCTTTGTAGAGCTCGACGCTGCAGTCGTGTGATTGCAAACAGTGCGTCGATTGGATCTCGAAGCAAGAAGTTATATGAGATTGAAGTGGAAGTTAGGTTAGGGAGCTCTCCCTTCCCTTTTCTTGCATACTCCACGGGTTCCTCAATGAAGAAGAAGAAGAATGAGTTGATGCTCATTAATTTAATGGGTTAGTTGGGCCCACGGGCCCAGTTTAGGTCCGGTTCGACTGGTTCGGTCCGTTCAGTTCAATTTTGGGCCAAATTCTTTGAAATCAGTGTCAAAATTCTTGTTTTAATTAGCTCTATCCAATTAAACTATAAAATTCACATTTCTAATTTTTTTAATAAAAATTAATTTATTGATTAATTATTCGCTAATTTTACGGGATTTACAAGTAGAGACACCACTATAGTCGGTCACACAGATGTTGGTGGGGATTAAATCATCAAGATTCTTTCCCACCTTCATTAACATCCTCTCTGGAAATAGACTAATCACCGCTCCTCCATCATATAAGACCTTATTGAAGCTGTGATATGTAATGTGCGAAGATGAGATTTTTGTTTCTCAGAAGACCTTTGAAAGTAACCTGGTTAGTCCTCAGAACGAATGAAGGAAAAAACCTCCTCATCTTCAACGTTGTAGTCTTCACCAGGATTCCTGTAACAACCCAATTTTCAATATGTCTATATCATACCAGAAACTGAGTGCTACCAATTTTTCTTCCTAATTATTATCTATTATTTATCATATGAGCCTGATTCGTTGTTAAAAACGTACTTAATTTGCAGGGTATTTTTTTTAAAAACATTTGGATTAATAGACGGAATCATTCGTAATCAATTCACAACTGATAATAGATAAAACAATTATAAACAATCACACATAAAATATATCACAAGCAGTTAACAACATTCAGTGATCCAGCCTTTATTTAAGTATAGACTTTTAGTTAGAAAACCCCTAAATATAGCTAGATAATAAGTATATACATATATATACATACAACATCCCAGACCCTGACCTGTTCAACAAGTCCCTAAGCTGGCACCCAGGCTAGCATAGACTCCATACTCACCTAGTCCCTCTAAACTATTAAAGGGAGGGAAAGTACGTTCTAAGTCTTCAAAACTCAAGTCAGGTAGAACGTCATCAAAAAGTGGAAAATCATCATCTACTACTCCTATGCACGATCAGACATTGCCATATGACGTCTCTCTAGTACCTCATCAAGTAGCCACATAACAGGAATCTCGTACACAAGATTTAGGTTAGAGTTTGCATAAAAATGGTGTGCAGACGATGGCTGGTCTCACAATATATACATATAAACAGATAATAGAGTACACTCTAGCCTCAGAAGACTACCTAGGGTGGAGACCTTTTTGCAAACGATCGTCAGTGAACTACGAAAGGGTACTCATGCTTCCATCTGAAGAGGGAAGGGAGAGAGAAGAGGTAAGAACTAGGGAGTTCTTAATAGGGCCGGGGTTATTAGTTAAGTTCATTAATTCTGTGTTGTTTAGCATATTAATAGCAGAATACAGAAAAGCAGTAAATAGAAGATATAGATAAATAGAGAAGATAGAGAAAACAGATAGCAGAACACAAATAGAAGAATACAAGAAAATAACATAAACACAGAGAATATAATACAAACAAGGAAAGCATACGTTCATACAACAAACATAACAGAAGAAATGCACAACCATGTATAATGCATGTCTAGCCATAGTGCAAGTAATGGGCTCATTTGTCAGTTACATACCCGCTCTCGACGTTACCCGGAGTTCTTTGACCAGGTAAAGCTTCCCTATTGGCAATACCCCCTCGCAAGAGTCCTTTGACTTGCAGGGCGGCACTAGCAACCCACTACAAGAGTCCTTTGACTTGCATGGCGGAGCTAGTTAACTTATATATGCCCAACACACTCACTATAAGAGTCCTTTGACTTACAAGAGTATATGCTAGTTGTGTTTTCTCGATACCTCTGTAAGAGTCTTTTGACTTACAGAATAGCATTGTAGCAAAGTATCCCAGGAAAGCACTCTCAGTGGTCATACCACTATCTATCTGACTGCCTCTTTGCAGCAGATTCTTACATAATCATTCTCATTACTCGTCATCACTTTCACATTCTTATGCAGTACCTCTTTCTTTCTCTGTTCAATCATACTATACAAACTTTACAGCTTTTACTTTTACAACATCTTAGCTCAAACCATTTCTCTTTATCATATTACTCTTTTCTCTTTGTCTTTCTACTCTGATATGATTACTCTTTTCTCTTGATCACTTTACTCTACTCTGGCTATTCTGTTCTCTGTATCTCTTTACTCTGCTTATATTACTCTTTTCTCTGCTTAATGTATGTCTTTAAAGTTTATGTAAATTTCGGTATGAATAGTTAGCCTGTCCCAAGTATAGGTTTATTAAGTCTATACTGAAACAGTTAAACTTTTCATATTATACCTAACCCAGGGCGCAACTCAAGAACTAACTATGTTGCTCTTAGTTCATTTACTAATCTCTGTCTGTTTTTCTGTCATTAAAACTTTACAGACTTTTCTTTGGTGTTTATCTTTTCTTTAACTTTTTATCTTTTATTTATCTTTGCCTCACTAACATGTTATTACCACTCCCTAAGTGTTTTATGAAGATAATTATGAGATTCTGCGCTTAAAGTTGTCTTTCTAAAACTTTTACAGAAAATTGCCTTTTTCGTATTATTTTATTATTTTTATTAAAATATTATTTTTAATTAAATAATATTATTTAGTATTTTATTATTATTTATTATTTTATTATTAAATTTTCGAAAATTACCCTATTTTAACTTTTAACCTTTAATATTTACTTTTTACCACCCGTAACTTTTAATATTTCTATTTCAACCACCCTAACTTTTGAAAATTACCAAATAACCCCCCAAACACCAAAAATTTTACTTCCTTGCTCTTTTCAAGATCTAAAGCCTGTTCTTCCATGTTCTTCATCACACTCAAAGTGTTCTTCGTGTTCTTCGTAATTCTTCAGATTCTTTCTCTGTTTTCACCTATTTTTCAATCTTTTTAGTAACCGATTTTTACCAAAATTCATAATAAATTCCAGCCACTAAAACCCCATCCTTTCCACATGATTTCAACACAAATTGAACCAAAATTTAAGGGTTGGGGTTTCATTTTCCAGTAGCCCAAACACAAGTTCATAGCTTGAATTTTATCAAATTTCATCAAATTTTCACCAAATTTTCAACAAGAATTACTCATATAAACAATCAATTTCAAGCACAGCCAAACCATATCATAATCACACAACCAATCAAGATTGAATTCGTCAAATCCTACCTGGTTTTGTTGCTCCAAATTCGTTTATACTTTAAGGTGGTCCTTAAGCACTTTTTCCTCCTAAATCACATCAAGAACAACTTTAAATCCAAAAACCCTCTACTAATTGAATCTTACTCATCATGTTAGGAAGAGATTTCTCACCTTAAACTTTCTGGAAATTAACATTTCTTAGCCCTCAAGTCAAGTTAAGCATGATTTCTAAGGAAGAACATCAAGAAAACACATGTTTAAGCATGTTTCCTTGAAAACTGAATTGAAGAGGGAGGGAGACAGCCATATCACCTTATTTCCAGCCTTGATGTGTTATATGGTTATGTAGAGGAAGATGAGAGGATCATTTTGGTAAAATCGGAGTTTTGATTTGAGTTTTAGTTCAGAAGAAATCAAACTTTGAAGATCAAAGTGTCATGAAAGTTTCTCTCTTTTCTCTCTTCTCATTTTTGGCCAAAGGGAGTAAATGACCAGAATTGGAGTTTCTTGGGGTGTAGGGTGAGTTGTGATTGGTTGGTTTGAAGGTGGATTAAAATAATATTAAAATATCTCAGGTGTATAACTACTAAAACTAGGTGTATCGGAACACTTGTAAAAACATCTCTAAAACTTCTTTTCTGAGCCACTAGCATAAATGAAACTAGTAACATATTTAATATGATAATAGAACATGTATGATGAGGCATTATCATTGTTAAAGTCATCAGGGAGTGCTGGTGCTAAGCTGCACCAATAAACTGTGAACCCGGTTAAACCGATTTCCTATTTCTAAGTAAAACAGACCAGGTAACATTATAATATCATTCTAACAGCTTCTAATACTCATATAATGATAATATTATACTATTATCTCTCTTCTCTCATAAATCGAGTCCGGTTTGTCAAACTGAGACTATTTATGTCAGAATTAAAACTCCTAACCGATACAGTTCAAAAACTAGGTTCTTCGCGATTGCGTTATCGAGCATGGCTCAAAAGAGATTCTAGCTTAAGAATGACATAATGACTAGGGGTGGCAAAACGGGTCGAGCCCGTTGTGCCGATTCGCTAAACCCGCACCACCAAATTGGCGGGGCGAGGCGGGCCGGTCTGCCGAGCCGAATATTTTTATTTTTCATTTTTTTTAAAATAAAAGAGTGATTACTATTATAAAATTAAAAATTATAGAATTTTTAAACACTTTTTTTCATTTTTTGTTTTTATTCTTCTTTTAGTTATTAACTTTATTTATTTTATTTTATAATTTCATATATATGCTCAAATTATGTGACTTATTTTTTAAAATAAAGATGATTCTATTGACAAATATTATTTTGAATAATTTTATTGAAGTTAAAAATTTAAAAAAACTAGTAAAAAAATTATATTATAATTTGAGTATTTTTTATTTGTATTTGATTTTTTAATTATTATTTTTTGATTAATTTTAATGAATTTTATTTTTCAAAAAAAAAAGAGTCAAGCGGGCTAGCCCGCCAACCCGCCAATCCACCATAAAGCGGGGCAGGCTAGCATTTTGAACCCATTTTAGTTGGCGAGGTGGGTTGGGGCGGGCCGGCCCGCTTTGCCACCTCTAATAATGACAATGAGGATTGAGATTCTCATGATATATCAGAGGTGTTCCCTTTACTGATCTTCTGGAGAAATCCATACCTTCAGAAAAGATCTCGCGTCCTCAAAAAATGGGGTTGTTACATTCTACCCTCCTAAAAGAAAATTTTGCCCTCAAAATTTTAGCTACGTGCAAGAATCCATCTTCAAGCGATCTATTTCCTTCAAGCCATCCTGACGAAGAGATCGGTCTGTTCCCTACAATATCCAAATCTCAGATAGCCATAGCCATGAAGATCATAACAGCTTTGAAGATAGCTGTGCCTCGCATCGATTCATCGTTCGGAACTCGATTAAACCATGCCTATTCACAGTCATTGAGGTCTTATCCGCACCAAATAATCAACATTAAGGTGATCAATCTTAATATCTCAAGTTAAGCAAGAACATTCCCAAAATGAGCATTCATAGACATTCATGCCCAATGTATCTTAAAGATACCCTAACAGCATGAGACACATAAGCAGAGTATGCAGTAAAGCATAGTCAGTCCACTCCCCAGGCTCTACTGGGAATGAACTGCTCTAATACCAAATTATAATGACCCAATTTTCAATATGTCTAGATCATACCAGAAACTGAGCAATACCAATTTGTCTTCCTAATTATTATCTATTATTTATCATATGAGCCTGATTCATTGTTAGAAACGTAGTTAATTTACGGGGTATTTTTTTTAAAACGTTTGGATTAATAGATGGAATCATTCGTAATCAATTCACAACTGATAATAGATAAAACAGTTATAAACAATCACACATAAATATATCACAAGCAGTTAACAACATTCAGTGATCCAGCTTTTATTTAAGTATAGACTTTTAGTTAGAACACCCCTAGATATAGCTAGATAATAACTATATACATATATATACATACAACATCCCAGGCCCTGACATGTTCAACAAGTCCCTAAGCTGGCACCCAGGCTAGCCTAGACTCCATACTCAGCTAGTCCCTCTAAACTATTAAAGGGAGGGAAAGTACGTTCTAAGTCTTCAAAACTCAAGTAAGGTGGAACGTCATCAAAAGGTGGAAAATCATCATCTACTACTTCTCTACACGATCAAACATTGCCATATGACGTCTCTCTGGTACCTCATCAAGTAGCCACATAACAAGAGTCTCGTACACAGGGTTTAGGTTAGAGTTCACATAAAAATGGGGTGCAGACGATGGCTGGTCTCACAGTATATACATATAAACAGATAATGGAGTACACTCTAGCCTCAGAAGACTATCTAGAGCGGAGTCCTTTTTGCGAACGGTCGTCAATGAACTACGGAAGGGTACTCATGCTTCCATCTGAAGGGGGAAGGGAGAGAGAAGGGGTAAGAACTGGGGAGTTCTTAATAGGGCCGAGGTTATTAGTTAAGTTTATTAATTCTGTGTTATTTAGCAAATTAATAGCAGAATACAAAAAAGCAGTAAATAGAAGATACAGATAAACAGAGAAGATAGAGAAAACAGATAGCATAACACAATGATGAGCGGATAATTTATACGCTTTTTGGCATTGTTTTTAGGTAGTTTTTAGTAAGTTCAAGCTACTTTTAGGGATGTTTTCATTAGTTTTTATGTTAAATTCACATTTCTGGACTTTACTATGAGTTTGTATGTTTTTCTGTGATTTCAGGTAATTTCTGGCTGAAATTGAGGGACTTGAGCAAAACTCTGAAAGAGGCTGACAAAAGGACTGCTGATGCTGTTGGAATCTGACCTCCCTGCACTCGAAATGGATCTTCTGGAGCTAAAGAACTCCAATTGGCGCGCTCTCAATGGCGTTGGAAAGTAGACTTCCAGGGCTTTCCAGCAATATATAATAGTCCATCCTTTATTCGGGAATTGACAACGTAACTTGGCGTTGAACGCCAAGTACATGCTGCTGTCTGGAGTTAAACGCCA
>NC_029776.3:27071993-27085482 GCF_000817695.3 Arachis duranensis
GTTCAACTCCAATAAATGCCTCAGCTCGTGGATAGATCAAGCTCAGCCCAAGCATACACCAAGTGGGCCCTGGAAGTGGATTTATGCATCAATTACTTACTCATGTAAACCCTAGTAGCTAGTTTATTATAAATAGAACTTTTTACTAGCGTATTTGATCATCTGGGGACGATTAGTTCTCAGATCATGGGGGCTGGCCATTCGGCCATGCCTGAACCTTTCACTTATGTATTTTCAACGGTGGAGTTTCTACACACCATAGATTAAGGGTGTGGAGCTCTGCTGTACCTCAAGTTTCAATACAATTACTATTACTTTCTATTCAATTCTCTTTTATTCTTAAGCCATTGACAACGGTGATGCCCTACATACAGCTTGCCATGGAAAGGAGTAAGAAGGATTGGATGAATGCAATAAGAAAGTAAAGATCCAAGAGGAGTACAGCATCTCCATATGCCTATCTGAAATTCCCACTATTGATTTACATAAGTATTTCTATCCCTTTTTATTTTATTTATCTTTATTTATCCAATCTAATCACATTTGACTTTATGAGTCCACTTAACTGGGATTTACAAGATGACCATAGCTTGCTTCATACCAACAATCTCTGTGGGATCGACCCTTACTCGCGTAAGGTTTATTACTTGGACGACCCAGTGCACTTGCTGGTTAGTTGTGCGAAGTTGTGAAGAATGTATGAAAGCCATGGTATTGTGCACCAAGTTTTTGGAGCCATTACCGGGGATTATTCGAGTTGTGTGAAAGTATAAATCACAATTTCGTACACCACACAACCAGAAGAATACAAGAAAATAACACAAACACAGAGAATAGAATACAAACAAGGAAAGCATATGTTCATACAACAAACATAACAGAAGAAATGCACAACCAAGTATGATGCATGTTTGGCCCTAGTGCAAGTAATGAGTTCATTTGTTGGTTACATACCCGCTCTCGACGTTACCCGGAGTCCTTTGACCAGGTAAGGCTTCCCTGTTGGAAATACACCCTTGCAAGAGTCCTTTGATTTGTGAGGCAAACCACTGCAAGAGTCCTTTGACTTGCATGGCAGAGCTAGTTAACTTATATCTGCCCAACACACTCACTGTAAGAGTCCTTTGACTTACAGGAGTATATGCTAGTTGTATTTTCTCGATACCTCTGTAATTGTTCTTTGACTTACAGAATAGCATTATAGATAAGTATCCCAAGAAAGCACTCTCAGTGGTCATACCACTATCTATCTGACTACCTCTCTACAGCAGACTCTTACATAATCATTCTCATTGTCATCATTCATTATCATTCTCATTATTCGTCATCACTTTCACATTCTTTTGCAGTACCTCTTTCTTTCTATTTTCAATCATACTATACAAACTTTACAGTTTTTACTTTTACAACATCTTAGCTCAAACCATTTCTCTTTATCAGATTACTCTTTTCTCTTTGTCTTTCTACTCTAATCTGATTACTCTTTTCTCTTGATCTCTTTACTCTACTCTGGTTATTCTATTCTCTGTATCTCTTTACTCTACTTTGATTACTCTTTTCTCTGCTTAACGTATGTCTTCAAAGCTTATGTAAATTTCGGTATGAATAGTTAGCCTGTCCCAAGTATAGGTTCATTAAGTTTATACTGAAACAGTTAAACTTTTGATATTATACCTAACCCTGGGCGCAACTCAAGAACTAACTATGTTGCTCCTAGTTCGTTTACTAATCTCTGTCTGTTTTTCTGTCATTAAAACTTTACAGACTTTTCTTTGGTGTTTATCTTTTCTTTAACTTTTTATCTTTTATTTATCTTTGCCTCACTAACATGTTATTACCACTCCCTAAGTGTTTTATGAAGATAATTATGAGATTCTGCGCTTAAAGTTGTCTTTCTAAAACTTTTACTGAAAACTTCCTTTTCCATATTATTTTATTATTATTCATTATTTTATTATTAAATTTTCAAAAATTATCCCACTTTAACTTTTAACCTTTAATATTTACTTTTTACCACCCGTAACTTTTAATATTTTTATTTCAACCACCCTAACTTTTAAAAATTACCAAATAACCCCCAAACACCAAAAATTTTACTTCCTTGCTCTTGTCAAGATCTAAAGCATGTTCTTCCATGTTCTTCATCACACTCAAAGTGTTCTTCGTGTTTTTCGTAAATTCTTCAGATTCTTTCTCTGTTTTCACCCGTTTTTCAATCTTTTCAGCATCCGATTTTTACCGAAATTCATAATAAATTCCCAGCCACTAAAACCCCATCCTTTTCACATGATTTCAACACAAATTGAACCAAAATTTAAGGGTTGGGGTTTCATTTTCCAGCAGCCACAAGAACACAAGTTCATAGCTTGAATTTCATCAAATTTCATCAAATTTTCACCAAAATTTCAACAAGAATTACTCATATAAACAATCAATTTCAAGGACAGCCAAACCATATCATAATCACACATCTCAAATACAATCAACCAAGATTAAATTTGTCAAATCCTACCTGGTTTTGCTGCTCTAAATTCGTTTATACTTTCAGGTGGTCCTTATGCACTTTTTCCTCCTAAATCACATCAAGAACAACTTTAAATCCAAAAACCATCTACTAATTAAATCTTACTCATCATGTTAGGAAGGAATTTCTCACCTTAAACTTTCTGGAAATTAATGTTTCTTGGCCCTCAAGTCAAGTTAAGCATGATTTCTAAGGAAGAACATCAAGAAAACACATGTTTAAGCATGTTTCCTTGAAAACCGAATTGAAGAGGGAGGGATATCTCACCTTATTTCCAGCCTTGATGTGTTATATGGTTATGTAGAGGAAGATGAGAGGATCATTTTGATAAAATCGAAGTTTTGATTTGAGTTTTAGTTCAGAAGAAATCAAGCTTTGAAGATCAATGTGTCATGAAAGTTTCTCTCTTTTCTCTCTTCTCATTTTTGGCCAAAGGGAGTAAATGACCAGCATTGGAGTGTCTTGGGGGTGTAGGGTGAGTTGTGATTGGTTGAATTGAAGGTGGATTAAAATAATATTAAAATATCTCAGGTGTATAACTACTAAAACTAGGTGTATCGGAACACTTGTAAAAACATCTCTAAAACTTCTTTTCTGAGCCACTAGCATAAATGACACTAGTAACATATTTAATATGAGAATAAAAAATGTATGATGAGGCATTAGCATTGCTAAAGTCATCAGGGAGTGCTGGTGCTAAGCTGCACCAATAAACTGTGAACCTGGTTAAACCAATTTCCTGTTTCTAACTAAAACAGACCAGGTAACATTATAATATCATTCTAGTAGCTTCTAATACTCATATAAGGATAATATTATACTATTATCTATCTTCTCTCATGAATCGAGTCCGTTTCGTCAAACTGAGACTATTTACAAAAATCAGAATCAAAACTCCTAACCGATACGGTTCAAAAACTAGGTTCTTCGCGATTGCGTTATCGAGCTTGCCTCAGAAAAGGTTCTAGCTTAAAGATGACATAATGAAAATGAGGATTAAGATGCTTTATGATATATCAAAGGTGTTCCCTTTACTGATCTTCCGGAGAAATCCGTACCTTCAGAAAAGATCTCGCGTACTCGAAAAACTGGGTTGTTACAATTCCCCTCATACTCACCCAAGTATTTAGTTGGAATTATCGAAATGGTGCTCACCATTTCATCATCACTCTCTTCGAAGTATTCCTCATTCAGATCAGCATCTTTCTCCTTAGTAACTTCTGAAGTGACTATCATAGCTTTACCCTTATCCAGTTTAACAGGGGATGAAATTCCATTCGAATACGTTTCCCCATCAGCAGGGAATACCACCTTTGAATGCACAGAAGGAGTTACCCCCTTGACTTTTTCATTTTGAGACGCCCTTAGAGTTTGACGTCCACCCCCTTCCTCTTTGATATCCTCTTGCTCGACCTCGAAAATAAGGATAATGACCATGAGGAGGACCTCGATGGCCCCATTGTGGATTACGCCTGTATTGGGCATCTCTATTACGAAATTCTTGGCAATTCCGTATCCATTGGTCACCTAAAGCCTGTGAACGGCTCAAAGGTGCAGTAGGGGTTCTTTGAGGGCCACTAGAAATTTGCTCCTCTATCCTTCGATTTGGTTGCCTTTGTCAAACATGTTCTTCTTTGTGAGCCAATTCTTTCTTCATTCTTTCTTTTTCAAAGATTGCTGCAACCTTAGTATCGAAGACTGCATTACATCGAGGACACAGAGATACATCCCGATCTTTCAATTTTTGCTACATTAGGAATTCCAACAGCCCATCACCTACTCCAGGATAAACCGCTCTAACATGGGAGTCGAAATCTCCCAAGGCAGTGTCAAAATCATAAGAAAAAACCAACCATATTTACACTAGAGTATGGTTCAGCAAAACTGGCCCCCGCATCGAATGGATCAGAATCAACCTTCATCTCTTTCTTTCCACATCATCGAATTTTAACCACCCTTCCATGATTGCTTCTTGTATCAAGACCCTGAAACAGACACAATTATTAGTCGAATGACTAGTTGCTTGATGAAACTTACAGTAAGGTTTTTCTTTTAAATCTTTTATCGAAAGCAAAGTTTTGCCTTTAGGTAACACTAACTGTTTATGTTTAAGCAACACATCGAATATTTTATCCGATTTTGAAATATCAAAACTATATTTTTTCCCACTCTTATGTTCGAATCACTCAATTGATCAATATTCGAGATCTTCTTAAGTAGAGAACAAACATAAGGCGGTCCTTTCTTTAATTCAACCAAATCGACTTCCGCTTCCAAATCGGATTCCTTACTCGAGGATTCCATTGCTACATATGATACCCTCTCGACTTGCTTTTCAACTTTCTCTCGTCATTCTTATGTTTTTCTTTTTCTTTCCTAAGAATTTTTACCTGGCACACCCTTTCAGCCAAATGGGCCAGATCAGGTATATGAATATTAAGCAACTTTCGACGCATATAAAAACCCAAACCCAGAGTTGCTATTTTCACTACTTCACTCTCAGGGAGAGACACATAGCACCGACTCCTGGCATTTTTGAAACGAATCATATAATCATCAATTGACTTTTCATCATCATGTTTCAAAGCCACCAGATCAGTAACTGCTACATTTAACTCCCCTCTATAAAATTAAGCATGGAAAGCACTTTCTAACTGTGCGCAAGTCGACATCGAATTAGGCTTAATGTTTGAAAACCAAGTAAATGCATTCTTCATTAACGAAGAAGGAAAGAACTTTATTTTCAAATTTTTATCATTAGCCAGGTTTTCGATTTCAACTAAATATCGGGCAATATGTTCGGTGGTTGATTCGCCAACATCTCTAGCAAATTTTGTAATTATCTTAGGATTCTTTACTTCTCTAGGCATTTCTGCCATTTGAACAACAACAGAGAAAGTAGAAACAAAATAGAGTCAATTCATGAAACCCACATTGAATCCAACCCTATTAAGCACATCCTCAATTATTCTTGTGACTTGATAGCGCTTACCAACTTGATTGACTCGCAATCGAGCCAACACATCATCAACATTTTGGCCCTGATGAATCATTTGAGGATTTTCCCTGCCCATGAGTACATTGTCATTCTCATTCTTAAACACATTTTCAATGCCCTCATGGTTTTCTTCCATGCGTTGCCTATCTCCCACATCATAATCGATAATTCGAGCAATCCACTCAACTTGCCTGGAAAGACGCTCAAACTTTGTCTCATAGTCTGCCATCGTGGGATTTAAGATTGTAGTCATTTGTCGGTCAACAAAGTAACCAAATCAAGATTACTCTCTTCTATATGTTGTTGAAATACTGTTATCGAATTAGAAGCATTCGATGTAGATACCACATTATAATCTCGAGAATACTCAGGATGTTGTTGTCGAAGTTGAATATTATTTATCCCAACTGTACCTCCAAAATAAATTGAAGGATCAAAACCACCTATTGGTGGTGTATAACCTGGAGGAAGGCCATAAGTAGGCCAACCAGTGGTTACTGGGGATTGAGTTTGTAATGTGTTACCATGTGGGAATGTATTATGCCCGTTATTCCCTGTTTAGGAACTGGTAACCACCACACTTTCACTCACCACATTTTCTTCTGGACGTAAAGTAACATTCGAAGATTATGCAACTACTAGTGCACTATCAATTGTGGATGAACCACCATTAACATTAGAAATCTCATCTGCCATACACTATGGCAACATACAATCATTTGACACACTTAAATTTTCAATCTGTCCCACCGGGTGTGCCAATTTGTTTTGTCGATTTTTAGCAAATCGATGATGGTTTGATATCTAGTGGTTTGGGAGTGAAATCTACTCTTTGTGAGTACCGGTTTTCTTAAAAGTGCATCAAAGGACCTTTCGATTGAACGAAAATAAAAAAAAATCTGAAAGACAAAGCAATTTCGAAAATAAATTGATTAAAATTGAAATAAATTACATTGAATTTAAATGAAAGCTGTAAATTGCCTTTGATAAGATCAAAGGACTTTGAATTCAAAAACAAAGTGCTGAAAAATTAAATTAAACAAGAAAATTAAACATTGCTTGAAAGATAAATTTGCAGGAAAAGTAAAGATTAATTACTAAAAATATAAATGAAGATTAAAAACATGGAAGAAATCCTATAGAAAAATAACTCAAACGCAAACTCAAAAAATTTATGGGATGTGAGTGTACTTGAGTATTTTTTCTGAAGTAAAGTTCCAACCCTTTTTCCTTCTAGTCTTCTCATATTTAAAAGAGTCTTCAACTAATCAGATTAAGGTGTAACGTCTACGTTCGTTAACTTTTAAACAACAGTTTCCGCTCTTTTTGCTTAACAAAATAACTGCTAGGAATAACCTTTGACTTCCTAAACTCTTTGCTTCGAACATATCAGTCAGCACCCTTGACTTAACTTCTCGACCAACTCTTGCTTTAAATTTCCTGTCATAAATTTTCTCGATATAGATCTTCATTTTAAAACTCAAGCTTACTAAATCTCGAATTCAACATTTTTTAAAATATAATATTTTTTATTAACACTATTATAATGGTACAAATTTAAAATGTCAAAATTAAACATAGGACTACTAAAATTAATCGATTGTGCTTGATTTATTGATTAAGTAAAGAAACAAAAAGCTACTAGTGGTATGCATGCTACCCTAGCTTATATAGTTTACCCCTATATCATCTCATTATGAAAATTGAAATGATGCACATTTGAGATCATTTATTCTCGATACATTTTTCTGAATGCTCATCATTAGATATTTGGTCCATTAGTTGAATTTTTTTTATATTTTGTAATAATAATGGCATCAATGTGACATCATAAGTTATTCTCGATTATGGAATATAAAATAATTTATTCCAACATTATGTACTCTAAATACTCTTTTGGTTTTAGGATTTTAGAGTTAATCAAGTGGAACCGCGCGCAACTAGGTGGGTCTCCTCCCATTTTAGGCTGAAATTAGATTAATTAAGTCACGATCTTGCTGTACATTAAGCTTATTATATATACCTGATTCTTGTACATTTCAATTATAATAAAAATATTAAAAACCTCCTCATCATTCAATGCATTTAATCAATTAACCCATTAACTTTTCTGTTTTATATTCATATTTTATCTCGTATTTTTACTATTTTGTCTTTGTTTTGAGTGAACCAATATGTCTCAAGCACCACTCCTATCAATTCATTATAATGAAACATTTTAAGAGTCGAAATGAATCTATTATATTTAATTTTGCTCGATCAATATTTACTTTTGGTTTAGTCCTCCTCGTAATGTGTAATGTTTTTAATTTTGTTATTAAATAGAACTAAAAGTTGTAAAGATATTATAAGTGCCTGCTTTGTGGCCCAACATCTATTTTAACAAAAAAAAAAACTTTTTTAAAAAAAATAAGTCAAATGATACTTATAAATTATAAAAAGCCATTAGATTTAAAACTAAAATAGTAAAATAGAAAATTTTTACATTGAGTTATAATTTGAGAGGGGCAGTGAGACATAATATTCAATTACAAAAAATTTTATAAGACAAAAAAGAGACAAATTTTAATGTCTTTTACTTTTAATTTTACACAAAAAATATTGCAACATAGATAAATATCCTCTCTTCTTTTTTAGATATATTTGAAAGTTTTTTAAATCTAAAAATATTTTCATAGATAAAAAATTCTCTTCATTGTATCTTTATCTTAGATCGGTAATAATATATCTAAAATACCTATAAAATGAACCGATACATCTTTAAAAGAAAGACAGAAAAAGAACAAGAACATCAACTAAAGAAAAAGAAAAAGGAAAAAAGGAGAAAGGCGAGTGAAAGAAAAAAAAGGGGACAATGAAAAGATGTGGATGGCGAAAGACTGGTAGTGATGAGAGATATGACTGGTGAATAGTGAACCAAGCTGTAAAAAAAGATGATGATCAATAGTAAAAAAGAGGAAGGCGGGGGGAGGGGGAAGAGAAAGAGATTAAAGAGGAGAGAAGAGAGAAGATAGGAGAGGAGAACCACATCCAAAACTCAGGCGACGATGACAGCCTTCAACAAAGTTTGGTGTTTGCTTGCTCTTCATGGGAGAAAGAGGTTTTTTCAACCAAAGAGAAAGACAACTTTTATCACCCAACATCTTTATTATGACATCTTTTATGGGTAAAATATGCTTTTTGGGTCTAACGTTTTTCAAATTTTTTAAAATTGTTCCTAACGTTTAATTTGATTCAATTTTATCCTTATCGTTTCAAATAAGTTTCAATTTTTTTCCTGCCGTCAATTTTTTAAGTGTTAATAGTTAATAAATATTTTTCTTCCAATTTTACCTTATTCAAAATTCTAATTTTAACCCCAATCTACTTAAAAATTCTAATCTAATGCCAATCCCATCAATTCTACCCTCCATTATCTCATCTTCCTCTTTAATTATCATCAACATCTCTCTTCCATTAACAACCACCACCACCAATACATTTTCACCGCCACTTTCACCATCAACACAACCCAACTTCTAAATTTAAAATCATCATCATGAACTTCATTTATCATTGGCACACACAAATAGAGAGAAGAACGAAGCTAAGAACAGAAGAAGAGAAGAATCAAAGGAAGAAGAGAGGGAGGAGAGGGCACTGGTGGAGGACGTATTGCAGGTGTCTCTGGAAACATCGTTGGAGCTGCTTGTAGCCACTACCTCTTTGTGTCATTTGTCTCTTTCTCCGATCCTCTCAGACTCGCCGGTGGTTCAATGGCAGCGACAGCCCTTGGCCGGCAGTTCTTTCTTCATTTCCTTCCTCCTCTCTCTTTGTGTGATGCTGACAATGGTTATGATGCGATTAAATGAAAGAAGAAGATGAAGTTGAACAAGGAAAAAAGATTAAATTTTTAAATTGGCGTTAGACAATGAATGGGTTTTAGTCATGGGTTAGGTTGGATTTTTTAGAATTTAGGTAGGTTTGGTCTAGTCCAACTCGAATAATGTCCAAAAAAAATTAAGGTTAAACTTAGAATTTTGAATAAGAATAAAATTGAAAGAAAAATATTTATTAACTATTGACTTTTAAAAAATTGACGATAAATGTAAAATTAAAATTTATTTAAAACATTAAGAATAAAGTTAAATCAAATTAAACGTTAAAGGACAATTTTAAAAAATTTCGAAAAGGTTAGAGATAAAACCCATACTTTATCCATTTTTTTTCTAAACCCAATAAACTTCCATTTGCAATTTGATTTATTTTCTTTTTCTTTTTCATACAGTTAATTTTTCAAGTTGCTTTTTCTTCTCCTATTCTTCCCTTACTCAACTATATTATCAAATTCTTTAAAATTTTTAACTTAAAATTATTAAAACCATAATCATTATATACTAATCAATAAAACACTAGTAAGAATGGCGTAATTATATTTGCAAACCCTTTCTCCCATTTCAAAGTGGTTAGGCTGGCTCATTGAAGAATCCATCTAAAAAATTTTCATTGACATTGGTGATTGATGCACAACTACCCTAGCCTACTAAAAGCTAAATCCAGCTAGATACTCTCTGAGTGTAACTTTGATGGTTTCACTTGATATGGTTTAAACAATTCACCAAGTACTAAATTGTTTGGATTGCATGTACAGATAATATCATGAATTATTGTCGTGGTCTACAACTGTGTTTACCTCATTGTAGAACTGGCCATATTTTATATTTGCATGTTTTAAATTAAAAATCAGCTGTGTGGCAAGTTGCAACCAACTAATAGACCATTTTTATTTTTCCAATTTAAGGTAATTAATCACCCTCTTCCCTCGATTTTTCCTCAAGTTAAATTGGGTTAATTAATTAATTAATAATTAAACTAATTACAACATAGGCATATAATGATATAAACAATATCTCCACCTGGGAATATGGAATAAATAGTTATAATCCGTTAAAACAGTTAAACTAAATTAAGCTGTATGTAGAAGAAATGCTTAATTTGGTCACCAACTAACAAAACAAAAATATGTAAATAAGAAAAAATATATGAAAAGGTATAAAGAGAAAAGGGGTTGTATGTTGTTCCTTCATTCTCCATCCATTCAACGCATATTCCCTTCTTTACCCTCTCATAAACTTTCTCTAAACCTCGATCAGTGTTTATTTTGGTTCCGTCCACCATGAACACGATCTTCAACAGGTTCCGTAATTTAGACGCGTACCCAAAAGTCCACAAAGAATTTTATAACCGCACAATCACCGGCGGTGTCATCACTGTTGTATCGACCATCGTCATTGTTTTTCTTTTCATTTCCGAACTAAGTTTATACCTTCATACTAACACAGAGACTAAGCTTTTGGTGGATACTTCTAGAGGAGAAACCCTAGACATCAATTTTGACGTCACTTTTCCTTATGTTAGATGTTCGTTGCTCAGTTTAGACGCAATGGATATTACTGGCGAGCAGCATCGTAATATAAGACATAATATCCTGAAAAAAAGAATTGATGCTCATGGTAACGTGGTAGCAATGATGCAAGACGGAATTGGCGCCCCGAAAATCCAGATGCCTTTACAAATACATGGTGGCAGATTAGGGTACGACGAAGAGTATTGCGGTTCTTGTTATGGTGCTGATGGCAATTGTTGTAATTCTTGTGAAGAAGTTCAAGAAGCGTATAACAAAAAGGAATGGGCGTTGCCGGAGAACTTGGACTTGTTTGATCAGTGTCAAAGAGAAGGGTATGTTCAGAGGATAAAGGATGAAGAAGGTGAAGGATGCAATATTCATGGATCTCTTCAAATTAATAAGGTTGCTGGAGATTTTCATTTTGCAATTGGGAAAAGTATTCTTAACCATTCAACTTCTTCGTTTCTTGTTGATTTGCTTGCTTTACGAGATAATAATCATTTTAACATAAGCCATCAAATCAACAAATTCAGTTTTGGAGCCCAATATCCTGGATTAGTAAACCCTCTTGATGATGATGATGCAAAATGGGTGCAAGGACCTGTTCATGGACATGGAATATACCAATATTTCATCAAGGTGGTTCCGACAATATACGAATATGTTACAGGTCATGTTATCTATTCAAATCAGTATTCTGTGACAGAACATTTCACGAATACAACAGAGCAAGGTTCAGTTCCTGGAGTATTCTTTTCTTATGACATATCTCCAATTAAGGTTATTTTCAAAGAGAGCCATACTCCTCTTTTGCATTTCTTGACCAACATTTGTGCAATTATTGGAGGGGTGTTCACTGTTGCTGGAATATTAGATTCATCCATATATTATGGTCAGAGAAAAATCATGAAGAAGGTGGAGCTTGGCAAATATAGATAACAGATCAGATCCATGTGTTAACATAATATTTAGCATAATTATTGTTTCTGTATATTGGGAAATTACCACTTTTAAAAACATAAGAATTGTTAGATTGAATGTTTTGTATCTGATAAATTTTGTATATACATCTTCTTTTTAACACCATACCCTTATTATATTATACATTCTGCTATCCAGAAAATTCTTTCCTTCAAAATATTCTACATAACTATGATGATATTTTGGTTTTTCCTATCTGACAGACTCAAATAATTTACATATCTAATAGCACTTTATTGAGAAACCAAATGAAGATAATGGAGGATTCATGGTATTAATTATTCAAGGATCAGAGACATGAGGCGTGGACCAGGATAGAGTGTTTGGTAGGGAGCCAAGATTGTATGTGAATTCATATGCTGCCAACCGACACAGTAGCATTACCATTGTTAAGTATAAAATGTTCTAATAGTTTTGGATGGGTATAAGCAAATAGTATGGTGAAAACTCATGTAAGGTGGACTTCACGTGAAATTGATATCTAAGAGTCGTTAGATGAAAATTTAGTCAAATCAGTCAAATAATTTAACGGCTCTCAGCTATCAATTCTACGTGAAGTCGACTGCAACTGAGTTTTCACCAAATAGTATTAAGTATAAATTGCAGGCGCATGCATTTACCAAAATATCACATAGAGAGGAATATATATTTAATAATAATTTTATAATATATTAAAATCAAATCTTATAATCTATTATTTAATGGTCAAAATAAAATATCTATACATAAAAATAACTATAAAATTTTTATTGGAATATCTATCATTTTTTTTGTCTCACAATCTCTTAATCTATCAAGTTAAGTATTATAATTTGTTTAAATTCAATTTTAAAATAAAAATTTATCATTAACGAATAAATTATTATATACAAAAAATAAAATTTGAACTTCAATACTTAAGCATATAAGTGATGAATGGCATGTGAAAAAATGAAAATAAACAAATATACATGATGAATTTTGAATTGATTGGTATATAAAATTATAACGGTCAAATGTGACGATCCGTTTTATTTAAGTAAATGGGTTAAAATTGGTTGATCCGTTTTAAATTATTTTATTTATAAGTCATAATTTTTTTAACTTTGAACTATTTATGACCAGTCTAATAGATTAAATAAGTTGGTCCATTTATCATTTTATTTATTTTTTTAAAAATATTTTAATAAAAAATATTATTTTTATGTCAAAAAGACCTATCATTTATTTTTTAGTTTTTTTTTTTGGTAGTCATTTATTTTTTAGTTAATCCAACTTAACCGATTTAAAAGTAAAATTTGCCCGTTTCAACAAATAAATGGGCTTGCAGTTTAGCCTATTTTAGTATTTTAGCATCCTATATAGAGTGCATGAAGTGCTTGACCTTGAGATATTACAGGCAGCACCGAGAAAGGAAGTAAGGAACGCATAATTAAGTCAATATGCATAAAATTTCCAAGGGGATGATGATTGTTATAGCGTGGGTAATAATAGTAGGAGAACTTGCCTATTACCCAAATCAAATTTTATAGTCACGAAATTAAAATATAATTACTAGTACTTTTATTAAAAGTTATAATAATGTGTCTAGATGATTAAAATTAATATAGGATCCACCTTT
>NC_029776.3:27085743-27129350 GCF_000817695.3 Arachis duranensis
GAGGGTCGTTCTCACAATAATATTTTGATAAAATATCTAATATTCCAGTATCATTTTTAAGAGTTTAATTTTTATACATAATGATATTATAATCTTTTAATTTGAATAAGAGTAGCAGAATTTATACACCCAATTTAGTATTTAATTATTTGATCAAGCAAATAATCTAAGAGTAAACAAAATAGGAAAAAATAATATTATGTTAACACAATTTAATTTATAGTGATAGATTTTTTTTTTGTGATATTTATAGTGATAGATTGAATAGTTATACATTTGTACACCAATTCTATGGTATACAAATAACATTTTCCTTCAAATAAATGATTTTATTTGAAAGACTTTCAAGTTGGTGGATGTTTGAACATTTTTGCTAATGTTTCAATTTATGATAAAATGTATTTTCATACACTAATCATGCATAAAAGTTAGATTTTTCCTGTTAATTCTCTAGTACCATATTTGTTTTTAAAACTCGTTAGTTGACTTTATTGAAATTGATAATTAAAAATTATTAGATGATAATTTATTTATTTAAATATATTAAATTATTTAATAATTTTTAATTATTAGTTTCATATAAAAATTCATGTGACATCTAACTGTCCGGCTTTTTGTTTTCTTGGTGTGCCATTTGTTTTTGGTATTCAAACCAGGTCAAAGCCTTAAATACTTCAGGAGTCAGGACCCATATCATTTATGGTATGCCAGAAAAATATAAGAATATCTTGAGCCCAATATAAAAAAGAAAAGAAAAACATAAAAGTAGGAAAAATGGCGTCGCCCGGACTCGAACCGGAGACCTTCAGTGTGTTAGACTGACGTGATAACCAACTACACCACGACACCTTGTTGTTCGAGTTATTACAAATTCAATTTTAAATTAATAATAGTATATGTAATTTAAAAATGTTAAATTAGTTACACTCTTTTGTTTGGGTAACGATAAACTGAAGCAGCAAGGAGGAGGAGCTGAAAATCGGAGAAGGAAGAAGCTATGCTCCGTTCAGCTTTGCTTTCGGCCCCCTACAATTTTTTGCCGGTTCGAGTGAGAACCGGCACGTGCCATTCCTTCGCTCTCGCACGTGCCTCTCAGGCTATCAGCTCCCCACTCTTTTCGCGCTTCGGTCTCCACTTTCATCGGTTCCGACAACCCCGTGTGATTTTACGCGCCGCGCGTCGTTCCCCTGTCACATCTTCGAGGAGGCGACGGCGTCGTGGCACGAAAACGAACGACGATAAATTCGATTACTACGACGACGACGAAGACTTTGAGGACGATGATGTAGTTTTGGGCGTCGATAATGAGTACTACGACGACGATGATGTTGAAGATGAAGACGAAGATGAAGAAAGTGGTGATGAAGAGGGAATGATGCCGTTTGAGAAGATGAGGAAGTGGTTGAAGCACAAACCCAGAGGGTTCGGTGAGGGGAAAGTGTATGATACTTCCGTTGAGGACAAGCTGCTCGACGAAATGCGTCAGAGCAGAGAAGCACAAGCTGCTAACTTGAAGAAGCTCAAAAGCGGTGTCGTTAACTTCAAAAACAGTGAAAAAAAGAAGAAAGGTTTAGTTACATTTGAAAACTGTTCGAATTTTATTCCAGAGTGATTGCTTTTGTTCTATTGTTCACTTGTTTGTGTTTCATGTTACTATGTTTGGTGAAATAATACATTCGTTTTAACCTTTAAGCAAATTTTGATGGTTTCTTAATTTTTTCTTCTTATCCTGAATTCTGTAATCTTTGTTGATTCAGAAGTGCAGATTTTATGGAGCCTGAAAAGAGAATATGAGAACTTGGTAATGGTCAATGGAAATTGCTAGTGGTCTAGTGTTGTTTATATGTTGTTGTTGTTGTTGTTGTTTGTTTGTTTGTGTTTGGCCTTTGGACGAAACAGGCCATTGTTTACTTCTTGTTTCTGCGGTGTCTACAATTTGGCATTTGACTATTACTGTTGTCATGAAATTTTGAAGATGCCCAAGTTGTTCCGATTGGTGGTCGAGTGCGCTTGGTGAATCTGCCGAAAAAGAAGAACATTCATAGGGATTTGAAATCTGCATTTGAAGGGATTCCAGGCATAGTGAATATCGTCCCGGCAGTTATTGGAAACAAGAAGACACGGGACCCTATTTGCAAGGGTTTTGCTTTTGTTGATTTCAAGTGTGAAGTAGATGCAGTTAGGTAGGTGTGTTCTAGAACTCTAGTCTATACACAGTGCATGGAGTTCTTGCAATGAGAGATATTATGGTGATAATTTCTTTGTGGTGCTGGGGTTGTTATTTGAGAATTTGGACTTTTAACCCAGCTTAAAAGTTTTTTCCCTTTTAGAAACTCTTATTTTGTTTATCACAGTGAAAATATGTAAAACTTTAAAAGATTGTTTTCTTCTCTTGGTTAACAAATTCAAGCTTCATTTCTTTTACTCGGGTGAAGTGGAATGATTTCAGATGTGTATTTCTAGGAATTAAGGATCTAGTCATAATGGTTGTTGATTTCTTGTACCATTATCAATGCCAGAAAGTGTTGCTGGCTCACAGTGATTTTAATTGTTTTTCCTGTGGTAGCATATTTTACTCAAATGATCATTCCTTCAGGTTTATAGAGCTATATTCTGGACAAAGTATTGCTTTTGGCAAGATTCAGAAGCCAATAAAATGTGAATTTGTAAATGCACATTCTTCCTCTCCTGTTTCTCTGAAATCAAGTGCAAATCTTAACACTACTCCACTTCTCATGGTCTCTGGTGTTGAAGAGGACTCAAATGAGGTTTCGAACGTGAAGGATTCTGCCCTTAGTTCTTGGGATGGGACCACTTCGGATGATTCAGATGAAGCAGACAATCAAATATACAGAGAAGGAGAAGAAGAGAGTTCTGGAGAGGAACCTGATTCTGCCACTGTGTTCAAAGGAGATTATGATGAGAGTGAAGAGGATGAAGAAGAGGGTTCTGTAGGGGATCAGGTTGCTGCCACAGCTTTCATGACAGATTATGATGATAGCGTAGAAGAAGAAGAAGAAGAAGAAGAAGAAGAGGGTTATGTAGAGGATCTGCATGCTGCCACGGCTTTCATGGCAGATTCTGATGATAGTGTAGAAGAAGAAGATGAAGAGGGTTCTGTAGAGGATCAGGATGCCGCCACTGCTTTCATTGATGACGATGATGATGATAGTGTCGAAATGCAGATCAATTCCGAAATTGGCTCACTTTTCTTAGAGCAGATAGACAGAAACCCTACAGCTGAACCAAATTCATCTGCTGATGTTGGACAAGAGAGCGCGCAGAAGAAGAAGCGAGCTAAGAAACGGAAAGGCAAGAAGGTTCCGAAGTTAGATGTTCCTGGATCCGCAAAGAGGTAATTATCCATTATCTGTGTGCATTTTTTATTTTACACACGTTTATCAGATGATGATTCTCATTCTTGCTTTTCATTCTAAAATGTTTATTCCATTGACACTGGTGCAGGTTAAAGATCAAGGAAAAGGCTGTACTAAGTGATGTTTTCGCCAAGTATGGATCAAAAGCTGCCGTAGCTGCTTCCAAGGAAAGTTAGTACTATGCCAAATTCGGGAGATTTGCAAGGCTAAACCCATTATCCAGCATGTTGGAAATTGAGAATCAGAACTAAAAAGCCACATTGCATGCAAATGGACTTTCTAGCTGGCCATAAATGCCAGTTTTTGGATCAGCGTACAATTAAACAGTTCTGTAGTAACATAGGGGCAGCATTATTTCTATGAATGCCAAATCATTCTTTATTAATATCATTTCTCTCTTCACATGAGTAGGAATCCAGATGTTCATCGGAAGCTTTGATATCGCAAACTGCCATATCAAAACGACGACTGATCTATTGGCCACTTGGAAAATCATACTACTAAATCTGATTGAAATCACACGTCTCAACAATAAAAACTGAGCATGCATCTATTGAAATAAGAATGAACTTCTAATTTAATTTGTACAAAAAATAAACTTAGAATTAATTAATTAAAATGAGAGTATTTTAAGTATAAAATATTATTAAAATTTTAATTTCTGTCTTCAAAAATTTTAATTTTTGTGTCTATTTTTTAGAAGTATTGAAATATTGAAATTTTAGAGATAAAAGACTAAAATTTAGTACCAATTTCTGAATAAACAAATATAATACTCAGTTTCATTCTCTAAGTCTCCGTTTCAATACCTTAAATGATTCTAATTCTTAAATAAGAATATAGTTGATAAATAAATGATTCCAATTCTTAAATGAGATTATTTAGTGAATGAAGTTTAGTTTAGTTGGATTAATAGTACCGTGCCATTTGTCATATTATTAAAAAAAATTGTTTGATTTTTTCGTTAACAATATTTCCTAAGACTAAGAATCTAAGATATTAAGAATTAAATCGATCTTCTCCTTTATCAACAGAAGAAAAATTTGCATCGGTTTTTCTCTTCTTTAAATAAGGTATTAATATAAATTAAAATTATAATTGTAAATGCTGGAGTAGCTTAGTTGGTTAGAGCGTGTGGCTGTTAACCACAAGGTTGAAGGTTCAAGCCCTTCTTCTAGCGTATTTTATTTTTTATGCGATGGTCCATTCGAAAAGAGACTTATGGAGCAAGAAAACCACTGTTTATGTTCTGGCCCCCTTCAGAACGCTTTCGAGGCAGTGACTGAGTGACACGCACACTTTCACATTCTCCCAATTCCCACCTCACTTTGCTTTCTATCTTTCAAACCCTCCTCCAACTCCGTCGTCCCCAGCGCGGCAGCCAAGATCGCCGACTCTGACGATGACGATGAATCCGGAGATGATGTCACTCGTTCGCGCGGCTCTTCATCTTCCATTGTCGAACCACCTGTCACCCCAACCCTCCTTCAGCCGAGAGTCGTGGTTTACGACGGAGTTTGCCATCTCTGTCACGGAGGTTTATTCCCCTTTCTTGCCTTCTCTACTTTGATCATACTCATTTCCGTTTTTCAATATATATTTTATTTTATCTTTCAAATTTCTGAAGTATTTTTTTTATCTGATTCTGGATATTAGCGGTCTGGTTGAACAGAAATGAAATTTTATTAGTAGAAGCTGCGGGAAGAACTTTGTTGTATAAATTATGATGGTTTATAAACGCGTTTTTTTGTTTATTTTATTTTATTTTTAAAAAATTAAAATTGTGTGTCTTTAATGCTCAATGGTTTTTTATTGTGTGCTCTGTTTTGTGGACCCTTGAGCCTTTTGTTTCTATACAGCCTTGTGCTCCAAGGGGAATTAGGAAACAACAATACTGGAGGGAATTCTCTTATCTTGGGGATTTCGTGAATACCAATGCATATCTAATTGGCATCCATGGTTTGGATTTTTTTTTTCAGATCAATAGGGATTGGACAGTTGCTTTCCCTTGTTTGTTGTTCCCCGAAATTTGTATCTTTAAAGTTTAGACTGCTAGTGTCCAACATTATCATTATAAACCCGAGCGGTGAGTTTTCCAGTAGGTTATTGTTACTTTGCAAATGCAATGGTGAAACTGTAGTATAATTTATCTAATCTCTTATAATTTATTTAATCTCTTGAGGATAATAATCTTATATGAATCACAAGTCACGCATGGGGGAGTTAAGTGTTGTTCATAGTGATTTGAGCACTACAGTATTAAAAATTGAACCTGGACTAATGAGTAATTTTTCTAAAATCTGGCTTTACTTGCTGGCCTGTCCCCCACGTTTTACTTTGTATGTGAAGAAAGAAAAGTCAATTTTGCAAGCCTTGTTTACCTCATTGTTCCACGTTTGATGTGTAGTCTAGTGTTTTGGTCTCTTATATCTTGAATTGACAGGAGTGAAATGGGTAATCAGGGCAGACAAGGACAAAAAGATAAAATTCTGTTGTGTTCAGTCTGAAGCCGCGGAGCCCTATTTGAGAGCATGTGGTCTTGAAAGAGAGGATGTACTCCGCCGCTTTTTATTTGTTGAATACCTCAACGCATATTCTCAGGGATCTACTGGTCAGAATTCTCTTATTCATTCTGTTTTAGCTTCACTGATATCCATTTTGTCCTTTCGGTTGTCTTAAATTATCTGGATGACATTATTTTTGGCCATGCCTATGTATGCATAATATTTTTAACATAAATCCAGCAGATTGCTAACTTAGAAGGGACCATTATGCGATTTGTCTTGGATGTTGGTCTTAGATCATGGATAGTAAATTTTTCTTGGCAAATCTTGCTTTCATTAATTTTTGTGTTGAATTGACTGGGTAATAAATGTGTTTCTATTATTAGAAAAGGTGATTAATGCATGTCTCCCACTAATGGTAGGACGGAGAGGACTAATTCACTTAGATGCACAGCTGTTGCTCACTGCCATATATGCCATCTTAAAATCAAAAGTAAAATACTCTGAGTTGTGCTGATGATTATGCTAATGGATCCAAAATTACAAACTATTTTCTTGGAATCATGATGGAGTTCTGGTTTTGTTTGAATAGTTAGGCAATTTAGGCTGTGAAAGAGTAGACCTTGCTTTATTTTTTATTTGAATATGCTATATACTCGAATAAATATTCTGTCTAGATCAGTTGTTACTTGGGGGAAGTCTCAGTGAATAGAAGAATTATTTGTGTCAATAAATTCGTCCTGTTAAACATATTGAGACTGTTTTCCACCATCCCCCTGCCCCTCCCTCCCTCCCTCTTGTTTTTGGTAAATACTTTTGTCTTCTGTGTAGGCTCCTATTTAGTGAATGTCTTCTTTCTCATTATGCTTACTGTTCAGATTAATAGTTTTCAATAGAGAAGATTAATAAGAGAATATATTGGTATGTTGTGATGTAAAGGATAAAATACTAACAGTGATCTATGAGAATACTAGACATAAGTCTTCAGACTGATTAATGTCAATATATATCTAATATTAAGGATATCTAATATCCTCATGATATTTAAGATAAAAGTATAAAACCATTACACAATTTACACAGGTGTTGAGGTATAGTTCATCTCTGATTCATGGGTGATACTTCTCATTCTAAGTTTTTTACTCGCTTAAAACAAGCTCATTAATTATGCTGTCCAATTGTGTGCCATTTCAAAGTTCCATTTGATTCTCAACATGTAAATTTCAAAGTTACAATCATGACAAATCTCTAAATCTAAACCCAGTTGCCTTGTCAATGACATTTGCATGATGCTTGGGATAAATATCAGAACATACATTTAGCTAGACATTAATCACAAATGAGCAATTGTAAAATATATTATCACCATTCTCTCTTGGTTTCCATGTGTGTGATCGTGTCCATCATTGTGACTCATGACTCTGCAGCTGCATTGAGAGTACTATCATACTTGCCTCTACCTTACTCTGCTTTGAGCGGACTCTGGGTGATTCCAACTCCAATCAGGGATGCGGCCTATGATTATGTGGCGAAAAAGCGGTATGAATGGTTTGGGAAGGCTGAAGATTGTTTGGTTTTGCAAGAGAAAGAGCTGCTTGAGCGTTTCATAGATAGGGAAGAAATGATGGGCCGGGATCAACACTTGTAGTTCTAGTTGGCTAGTTGTTGCTGCCAAAATGTATCAGCCATGCTCACTTTTCTGATATCTTCTCTTCAAGAGAGGTAAATTGTAAATTCCATTTGCCTGAATGAATGGTATCCTTTCCTTCATTCAGAAAACAATTTGCTTTTCAACGTAGTTAGGATTTGGACACGACATTCTTAAGATTTAGGTTATTGGCAGTTTAGAGTGTTGATATGTCAATCCTATAGGTGCAATCTAGATAATAATCTCAAAATAAATAAATAATAAAGAAAAAGAAAAATGTTATTTATGCCCTGAATCTAGTTCGCTCTCTATATGTATACGGCAAGAATTACACAACTACCATTTTTCTTTTTTTCTTACCCCAAAATAAAATGTAGTTAATATAACATAATTAGTTTTTAATAGCGAACAGTTATTTTAATAATGAACAATACCCCGAATCTAGATTTGCTTTCTCAACTTTATAGATTGCTAAAATGTTGGAGCTTACAAAGATTTAGTACCATGACTTTGAAGTTTGAACGCTTACTAAATTGTTGCAGGGTAGATCTATTAACGTGCAAGTCCTAAATTGTTACGCCCTGTAATGATTTATATAAATTAAAACAAAACAAATATGTAACTAAAAAACAATTAATAGGACATTCATGTGAGGTCAATTTTATCCAGTTCTCTCATAAATAGGAGATTAATTATCCTTTATGTTTTGTTCAATTGTTATTGGAAGAAATTATTTGGAGATAATATTCAAAATGGTCCATGACATTCTTAACTGTATTAAATATGTCCCCTACTTTTTAAAAGATCAAATGTATCCTCTACTCTTGGAAATACTAGTCTCTCTTCGTCCAAAAGTTACCGTCCAAGAGTTATCATCCGTATTAACATTACTAATGTGTATTCATAAGTGTCAAGTAGCACGTTGATATGGATAGACAATAAATTTAACTTAAATTAGTGTCTAAAATTTGTTTAAAAAACTCAAATTGGTCCATTCTCGATTTTAAAACCCTAACCCCCAAATCTTCATTTTTATCATTTGTTTTGATATGTTTTTTGTCGCATACATCTGATTACACTAAAGGGCACAAGACCAATAAAAAAGACTATGAATGCCGATTGAAACTAGAGATGCAGTGGCCAGTATCCAATGGACAAGCTGTTGAAAGAGAAGCAATTATTAGCAGGTTACATTAAGTTTTCCATCATAGGCACATTAAGACTTAAAGAACCTTTGGAGGAATAAAAAAATGAGATTTGACATCAAAGCTTCTCCTACCAAGACACTTAAAGTGGATGAATATATGGCTTGCATGTCAAATATAGGTTCTTCAAAAAGCATTTCTTAACATTGACTTCAAATTTCACAATTCGAACCTCTTATCCAACCAATTGGGAGAGAATCAATAGATTCCTTTTCGGGAGCAATTCATCCTTTCCAAACGATATCAGCAAAGATAATTTATCTGCACAGTTGTTGTATTCTGGAATAAATTCCGAATCAGAGGTGTCATTTCAAGATGTCATCTGGTATCCATGTATCGCCCATCTTTGGAAATGTATTAAATGCATGCCCCTGGTAATCAACATGCAAGCAGAACAATTATCCTGACCATGAATATAGCAAGAATCACAATAATGGAGCCAAATGGGAGAGTAGTTGTGGCACCATAAGATATTACAATAATGTTGAGGATAGAGGCTAGGACAATGGTCCTGTGTAAAGAATCGCTGCTAAACTAACACTCCTTTCCTGGAATCATAATCAAATCACACAATAGACATGGAATGTTGATAGAAAAATATAATGAAACATCATTTACTTTTCATGTTAATTGCACATAGGATTACCCGTCCATTTCCAACAAACTGGCCATAAAAGGATGCTGATGAGTATCCGGCAAAAACATTTGAAAGGGCATATAGTAGGACAAGTAATTCAACAGTCCTCCACGGCTGTAGGAATAGAGGGTTCCAATAAATGCTAGAAATAGCAAGACAAAAAGCCTGCAAAACGAGTCGACATCTGACAAATGACGCAGCAAAATATATAGATAAAAAATAAAAAAATTGTATAATTTTTTTTAGAATTACAACTTTTCTCTATTACAAGGAGATTATAATAACACTCTCTTTTGACAAAAGAATAATACATCTCTTTTTTGTAATCTAGGAAAAAATCTCTCAAAGAAAAAACTCTATGTAACTCAATGCTACTATTATTCTCATTGGATGAATTGATTGAAATGAATTAAAAAAAAGCTCAATTTATAGATGAGTCTTGTAACATCCTACTATACAGAGCCTTAGGCTTAAGTCGTAAAGTAGATGTGGCAAGGTATTACGATCTCTAAAAGAAAAAATATTTAGATAGATATAATTGAAAGAATTTGTAACTAGGAGTCTTAAAAAAAAGTTTAAGCAAAAAATCGCAAGAGAAAAGCGCATCGCACTCGTAAAAGGATAGATAGATAAAAAGAAAGGATAAAGCTTATATACATAAAGAGTAGAATACCAAAAGATACAAAATATTAAGCTTCAAACTCTACCTGTGAAGGCAAGACCGGCCGGAGTATAAATACATATATACACCACCCAAAATATCCCAAAACAAAAAATTGACAATTTGTTTCTCCAAGTCAACCTCTAAGAAGGACAAACATAAAATATATACAGAGGAGAATCTAGTTATATATACATAGCAAAATACAGCATCCCAAAAATCAAACTTCGCTTGCAGAAGAAGTTCCAAACGTTCAGCGAGGTGCCTTTTAATCTGTATCTGAAAAATAACAATATATGTATGGAATGAGAATCGGGGGTTCTCAGCATGGTAAAGGTGCCAATATAGGAGTTTTCAACATGGTAAAAGGAACATAAGGGAGTACATTATGAAAATATCTCATCTTGCTTCTAAATTGAAAACACTAAAGTTAGAGTTGTCTGAGTATTTACTCATGCATTTCATTTTGATCTCTCTTCCTACACACTTTGGTCAATTCAAAGTGAGTTATAACACTCTAAAGGACATTTGGTCCCTAAACAAACTTATATCTCACTGTGTGCAAGAAGAAGAGATGATACAACGAGATAAGACTAAAGGGCTCATATGGTTTCATCTTCTTAGTATAAAAAAACGCGTGATAGTATGATACTACTGCGGATGTGCCTTCTCAGTAGAAAAAGGCTAAGAAACAGGATCAAGTTTCAACCTATTTCTTCTATAAGAAGGTGAGACACATGAAAAAAGATTGTACCAAAGAAGGATATGATTTTTACTTTCATTTGTTCTAAAACTAGTTTAAGTTATGCACCTATTGATACTTGGTGGGTAGATTCTGCTGCTACTACTCATGTAAGTGTTACTATGCAGGGTTACCTTTGGAGCTGACTACCAAGTGATGCTGAAAGATACATCTATGTGGCAGACGACAATATAGTTGCAGTCGAATCTATAGGAACCTTTAGATTCTGTTTCACAAGTGGATTTTACTTTGATTTATTTGAGACATTTTATGTACTGTGATTTAGACGAAATTTTATTTCTGTTTTTTGTTTGGACAAATCAGGTTATTTTTTGTTCATTCGAAAATAATAAAGTCAGTCTCTTTTATAATTCAAATAATATATATTTGCTTTGATCGTTTGATGGATAATCTATATAGGCTTGATTTGAATTCCTATAATAATAAAATACTGCAAAACAGGTACAAAACGAAAACTAAATGAAAACTCGGCATCATTATGGCACAAATGCCTAGGTCATATCTCTAAATAGGAAAGTCTGCATTGAGTGCATAAAAGAGAAAAGGACAAACGAAAAAAAATTAGGTACCGAAAAAGCTAAAGATGTCTTAGAACCAATATATACCGATATATGTGGCTCATTTCCTATTGTCTCTTGGAATGGATAACCGAATTTTATTACGTTCATAGATAATTACTCTCGTTATGAATATCTATATTAAATTTATGAAAAGTTCCGAGTCTTATGTTATCAACTCTTTCAAAGCTGAAGTTTAACTTCAGCTTAGGAAAAAATTTAAAGCTGTCAAATCTGATCGTGGTGGTGAATATTACAAAAGATATGATGGTTTAGGTGAATAACGTCCCAGGCCTTTTGCGCTTTTTCTAGAGGAGTACGGTATTGCAGAGTGAAGGAACCGAACTCTTAAGGACATGATGAGAAGTTTGATTAGTCATTTTTCCTTACTTGAATCATTTTGGGGAGATGTCTTAAAGACCGTAGTGTACATCCTTAATAGGATGTTAGACAAAGCAGTTAACAAAATCCTTTATGAAATTTGGATCGAAAAATGGCCTAGCATAAAGTATTTACACATTTGAGGATGTCTAGCTAAGGCCCGATCTTATAGGCCGCATGAAAGAAAATTGGACTCAAGAACAATTAGTTGCGACTTTATTGGTTACGATGAGCGTTCATGAGGGTGCAAATTTTACAATCATTCATCAAAGTCTATTTTTGAAACAGAAAATGTAAGATTTCTTAAAGATGTTGAGTTTGGTGAAAAAGAAAATATTAGAAATATTGCTTTTGATGAGGACTCTGTAACTGATAATGATAAAGTCTTTATACCTATTACTGTTCAAGATGTAGTTACAATACAAGAGCACAATGAGAATCTTATTATAGACCCAATTACAGTACAAGTGAACAATGAGAATATTATTGTTGTTCAAGATACTGCTACAGTACATGAGAATAATGAGAATCCTCCTCAATCCCAACCTATACAGCAAGCTCAACAACCACAAGAAGTGTCATTAAGGATATCTAACAGAAAAAGGAGAAGTGCAATTTCGGATGAATATGTAGTCTATCTCCAAGAACATGAGGATAACATTGATTTGACAGAAAATGACCCAATCAAATTTTTTTCAAACCATGCAAAGTTCTAACTCTGAAAAGTAGATCGATGCCATGAAAGAAGAGATGAAGTCTATGAAAGACAATGATGTTTGGAATCTCATATAATAACCTGAAGGTGTGAAACCAATTGGTTGTAAATGCATATTTAAAACCAAAAGAGATTCTAAGAAAAATGTCAACAGATATAAAACTCGTCTAGTCGCTAAAAGCTTTACTCGAAAGGAAGGCATAGATTATAAATAGACTTTCTCTCAGATATCATCGAAAGATTCTTTTAAAATCATAATGGCACTAGTAGCTCATTTTGACTTAGAGCTACACCAGATGGATGTAAAGACAACGTTTATCAATGGTGACATTGATAAAACGATGTATATGATACAACTGAAAAATTTTGTATCAGACGATTCAAAATCTATGGTTTGTAAGTTAATGAAATCCAACTATGGTCTCAAACAAGCTTCCCGTCAATGGTATTACAAGTTTCACCAAGTCATTACCTCATACGGTTTTGAGGTAAATATCATAAATGAATGTGTAAACCGCAAGTTCAGTGGGAGTAAATACATATTTTTGGTCTTATATGTTGATGACATTCTACTTCCTAGTAATGATATAGGCTTGTTGCATGAAACTAAGAAATTTCTATCGAACAAATTTAAAATAAAAGATCTTGATGCCTCTTTTGTATTAGAAATTGAGATACTAAGAGATCACTATCAAGGTATTCTTGGATTATCACAAAAAAACTATATCGAAAAGCTTCTAAGTAAATATGGCATAGAAAGTTGTAGACTAATAGACACACCTATAACTAAAGGAGACAAGTTTAGTCTCAAGCAATGTCCCAAAAATTATCTTGAGATGACAGCAATGTATGATAATCCTTATGCATCAATACTAGAGAACTTAATATATGCTCAAGTCTACACACGTCCCGATATATCATTCATAGTAGAAGTGTTGGATAGATACTTGAGCAATCCTGACATGGATCATTGGATAGCTGTTAAATGTGTAATGCGTTATCTAAAGAGAACAAAGGATTACATGCTTACTTATCAGAGATCAGAAAATTTGGAGATCATTAGGTACTCTGATTTCTATTTTACGGGATGCCAAGATAGTAGACGCTCTACTTCAGGTTGTGTCTTCATGTTGACTGGAGGAGCTATTGCATGGAAGTCTAACAAACAGACTCTAGTAGCTTCTTCAACAATGGAGGCAGAGTACGTTGCTTGCTTTGAGGCATCCAAACGTGGCATATAGTTGCGAAAACTTTGTCATTGAGCTTCGTATAGTAGATGATATTGAAAGACCATTGAAGATCTTTTGTGACAATAATTCAGCAGTACTATACTCCAACAACAAGAGCTCGACGAAATCGAAGCATATAGACATCAAGTTCTTAATTGTTAAGGAGAAAGTTTAAAAAAAACAAATTTTCATAGAACATATAGGAATAGAGTATATGCTAGTAGACCCATTAACTAAGGGATTGACCCCTCAGGTCTTTCATGAGCACACTACTCGAACGGGTGTCAATATATGTGATGTCTTGATTTAGTAGGAGTTTATTTTATGCTATATGCCCTATAACAGATATTGAATTATCTTTTTACAGAATTAAGTTAGTGGTTTATTTCATGTTATGTACAACATTTATTTTACAATATTTGTTTTGTATTTGATCTCAATAAAGTTTTAAAGTTGGACCAATTAGAAATAGACATACACGAGATCACTTAGCATGTAATTTCCATATTACTCATCCAAATTTGATCTATGTCGTTGAATATATTAGTATAGTGATCGTCGTGATTCAGTCATGATACTAATTAATGTGATAAAAGCTACGGTAATTTCATAACTAATATATGAGACGAACCAGATTGTTAAAGTAATAAGAGAAATAGCATTCAGATGTGTGCAGCTTATAAGATGTGATTATCTCAAAAAAGAATATATGTATAGCGCATGTGGGAGATTGTTGGGAAATTATTTAATTTTCTAATTTATTTGTGGGCAATATATATTAATTATAATCACAAATTATACTATTTCAAATTAAATAACTTATATAATGGTGATTTCATTTATTATTATAAATGCTAAATTGAATAAGTCATAATTACTTTCGATTAAATACAATGCTGAGAGAGGTAGAAAGGCAAGCCCTTGCATTTCTAGGCGAGGCCTCTCTAATGCCTACACTTCCCCTTAGGGAAAGGAGTGAGGATGATTGGTAGGTCCGCTTACAACGAAGCTACCTACCTGATGGAATAAGTCAAGCTAGAAGGAAAGTATTTTAGATCAGTTGTGAACTGGAATTAAATGAGAATAAAATCATATATTATCTTTATTTGGACTTTAGATACTATTTTTATTTGGGTTTTAGGGTTTAATACCAAAATCGCTTTCGCAGAGAAGTTGCAATTCAACCGTGATACTGGGAATACAAAAGGTTTTGATTGAAGAAGAGTAAAACAACTCTTCTATTAATTTCTATGAATAAAGGTACACTTTCGCATTGTAACATATACTTTTAACGGTTTAATATGGATGATCTAGATTATAAAGCAATTAATTCTAACAAAACAGATATCCCATTGATCCTTCTTATCCCAGGATACTTCTTGATAGTGGAATGAATTTCCAAGTAATTCTCTAATAAATTCTTAAAGTAACATGGTCAAAAATCACAAATTTGAAACAAGCATCCATAAACTATAATATCATTAAACTATAATATCATTGGAGATGATAAATTCGTTTATAAAGTACAGTGAAGAAGAGTATTCTCATCCAATTGAAACATGTAGCATACTGAATGTAACATTAACAAAACAAAGGTGTGTAGACTAATGCCTTTTAAATCCATATTGTTACGAGGTTGCTGTTCATTCGAGAATTAAGATCATCTGACTACTGTCTTTGCCATCATTCCCATGATACAAGCAAATGACAACTCCTTCATCACAGTCCATGGAAATTCAGCAAGTTTATTGTGTGAGTAACTTTGAATCACATGCCACAATTTTAACTCTTCCAACATTCTCTTGACAGTCATCAATCTTAATCACTGCATCTTGTAACATGAAGGTCCAAACGTTGTCACAAAATCTGTATGTGTGGAGATGTCCCTGTGAAATTGGACAGACAAAAAGAAAAGGAAAACAAACAAGTCAGATTTTTCTTACAAAGCAAAAGAGGAAAGGAAGGGAAGAGTTATTATACCATTCTCACAAAGAAAATAAGTACGTACAAATCTATAAAAAAGGAATATGATGATTGGCTACCCCAAGGTTGCTTTGAGAATAGCTACTCAAATCTTCGGGTTTTTTTTTTTTTTAATTGGATAGAAAAGGAAGAACTTTATTAAGAGAGAAAGAATTTGCAAATGAAAATGGTTACCATGTAACAAAGCATGCCAATCCTTTTGCATGTTAGTTAATGAAACACCTTTGAGCAAACTATATGTTGAACACTAAAAGGAAGCGAAAAAAGTATTCCTCCCAAATAAAGTCAACAAACGGAAGGAATTGTTGAAAAATCTAGAGTTCCTGTGTTGAACCGGATTATTAACATGAAAGATCAACCCACAATCAAATTAAAATCAAAATTTAAAGACACATCAAACCTTGCCTTTTCAACATGCATTCAGCAACAGGCTCTAATAAAGTTAAAACACTGCATCAATTGATAAACTTTCAATCACATGCTTTCATTACGTCACCTTATATTCCATTAAAGTAGAAGAGTGATTGGAGAGCACTCTTCAAGCAAAAAGTTTTACTTTTTATACACAGAAAATAACAAATCTCCAGACAACCGATGTTGAAAACAGATCAACTATGAGTAGAAAAAATTATGCCAATTTGATAGGTTTAGACAGTTTTCTTTTCTCACCAAAAAGCCACTAAGAAAAACAACAAAGGGCAACTAAGAGCGACAAAGAAAGCTCTTCTTTCAGACTGCATATCAAAATATAATGTCTGCAAGCTTGGACTACATTTTATTTCAAATACAAAATGAAAATGCAACAGAAAAATGTCAATAACTGTACTTCTACCTTATCCAGATTATCAAGGACTCGACAATCAATATATATGCAAATTATCAATGACTCAAGATCTCTGTAATATAGATTCAATTTAAATCTAAATGTTTTCCCTCTCTTTATGCTAAACTACTAATATTCATATATCTTCATATGTCATAGGCATTCCTTGAGTTTCGGGGCTAGGATAACAAGTTGTCAAAGGGAATAAAAATCTTCATAACCCGAACTATCAATTAGCACTATCTTACAACTAGACCTCTTTGACCCGTTTGAGGAAAGACAATAAAATTAACACTTTTAATTATGAAAGCACTTATCATAGAGTATATTAAGTTTCACACATTTATTGGTTGCTAATTATACTTGAAGATTTCAAACATCAGAAGTAGTTAAGGGGTACAAATGGCATCATGACGAATAGTACAAAAATGGTTTATAAAAAAACTTTAAATAATTTTTGTCAAATGGTGTTCCTTTCATTTGCATTTCACTCATGATTCTATCACTCCATGTTTTCCATAAGCCGCATTATTCTCAAAAAAACCTTTGAAGTTGCTTCTCTGAGCCAAATAGTGTTATTCCTCAAACATTTGTTATTTACTATAAAAATCCAGCAATCAACAATCATTACTAGTTATAAAACTCATCAGGTTACCAAGCTTAACTAGCAGTACTCTCTGGTTACCTTATCGTGTTAACTACTATTAAACAGTTCTTGACAAGTCTACACCAACAATAACAATAGAAACAAGCAAGTCCATGTCAAATCTAATTTAACCTAAAAAACAATACTTCATGTTCATCAAATCTAAAGAGCATATTTTTTTGGTACCTTAATGGAGACCTTGCTCTTAACTTGCGTTTCCAATGCTTCAGCCATGGACTACAAAATCCACACGCCATTAAAATAAAAATAAAAAAACACTAAACACATAATATCATGAAGTTTTCAAAATTGAGGCCAAAAAAAAAAAAGAAGACTCAGAAAGATATTAAGAAAGAACCGAATCAAAGAGCATATATAGAAAACAAATTTTACCTTATCAAACTGAACAAGAACCTGAATAGCCAGCTCTGGGCTAAGGGTTCCGTTTTGAACCATCTCGTCCAAAGTCTCCGTCAGGCACATTCCTATTGTTGATCTACGGTACAACTCGAACGTCGCCATTATCGGACGATAACTGCAAAAATTCATGTTAAAAAAAAGGTGCATGTTAAAGAAGAAAACAGAGAATATAACAGAAAAGAAACATAACTAAAAGTAAAAAGGAGAAAAAACAGAGAGAAAAGATTGAAGTGATGGAAGGAAAGAAGAAAGATGCAGAAGTTGGAATACATGGTGAGAAATCGGGAAATGAATTTGGAAGAGTTGAGTGAAGCTTATTGTCGTTATAGTTTGTTGAGCTCTGCTTCAATTCTTCTTCCTTCTGTTAATCGGTTTTTCTTCGATTTGATTTGGGGCTTTTATATACCCTAGGATTCGGAGCTGGAGGTAGAAATGGGAAAGCATGAGGTCAATGTGCAATGACGGTTTTGCCCTCAATCTTTTCATCAGTTAATACCAAATCAGTTAATTTCAAAACACAGGGGCAGCCTTGTACCAAAACATATTTTAACAGTTTTTTTTTACAAATTTTGAATGGTATAGAAGAATTAAATTCTAGTAAAAATTGAGTTTTAGTTAGAATTAGATTAAATTTTAATATGTAGAATAAATTAATAAAATTATAGAATTGAATTGAAATTTAATACTTAAAATATTAATTAAATGAATTAAAATTTTATAATAAATAATTTTATTTTTTATTAATATAATATTATATTTAAATAATAAATATAATTATTTATTAAATTATGCAAAATAATTAAAATTTCGTATTTTTTAACTAAATTTTTTTCCAACTAAAATTTATTCACTTCTTTAAAAAAAGCAAAAATTAGATTAATCTAATAATATTAAATTAAAAAATATTGTTATTAATTAAAAAAATAAATAATATTCTATGGTTAATTTTAACGACAAACCAACAACAAAAAATAAATATAAGCTATCAAAAACTAACATGTTGAGTGGTCTAATGATATAATAAATAAAAAAAAATTAGTTATTAACAATAAATTATAGCAACTAATTAATGTTATTAAAATAAAACAAAATTATGCTATTTTTTGAAGTTAAACTCCAAAGTGGTCCGTGAGATTCACAAAATGCACCAATTTAGTCCCTGACTTTCTAATTGTACTAATTAAGTCCTCCAGATTGAAAAAAATGCATCAACGTGGTCCCCCTCATATTTTCGGTCATATTCTTTGCCGGCGGGAGTGACGTGGCGAATGAGTGCCACGCTAGAGTGTCTAACGGTTAGTTGATGTGGCAATTGAAATTTTAAATCCCAATTTGGTCCCTGATCCCTTTTTAAACCCCAACTCAGAAGTAGCGCAGCACTTCTTCGTCTTCATCGTCATCTTCTTCTTCTTCCTTTTTCCCCACACTCTTCAAACGCATCCTCCATCCCCTTCTCCACCTCCACCTCTTGTTCCTCTTCATTCCCACCTAAACTAAACCGCACTCACTCTTCTCTTTTTTCTTATTATTTTTTTAATGATGTCTGAATCTCTTCTCTGCGTCTTAACCGAGGACCTCCTCGTCTGAGTCCTTCACCACCTCCACTCTGACGCCGACCGAAAATCATGGCGACTCATCTACAAGCACCTGAACCGGGTTGAATCCCACACCCAAACAACCATTCGGATCCTCCGGATCGAGTTCCTGCTCGCTCTGCTCCACAAATTCCGTAAACATTCAAGAACTTGACCTCTTCCTCTGCTCGCGGATCGATGACGGAGCTGTCAAGGTTATGCTGAGTTAGGGATTGCCTGGTTGGACTCGGGGGCTTAAGATGTTGGTGCTGAGTCGAGCCACCAGTTTGGGCCACTCAAGTCTGGAACAGCTGGTTCGTACGTGTCCCTTGTTGGAGGCCGTTGACGTGTCGCATTGTTGGGCTTTCGGTGACAGAGTGGCTGCGGCCATTTCGTGCGGCACGAGGTTGAGGGAGGTGAACATGGACGAGTGCTTGGGTGTCACTAATATTGGGTTGGCCAGGATTGTTGTTGGCTGCAGCAGATTAGAGCACCTCAGCTTGAAGTGGTGCTTTGAGATTTCTAATCTTGGCGTTGACCTTCTTTACAATGAGTATGAGAATGAGCAGGGAAGAAGAAGATGATGATGATGATGAAAATGAAGAAGTGCTGTGCTACTTCTAAGTTAGGGTTTAAAAATGGATCAGAGACCAAATTGGGGCTTAAACTTTCAATTGCCACATCAACCGACCACTTTGGGGTTTAACTCCTATTTTTTGCTAGTGTCATGATGACATAACTTCATGAAATGTTCAGACATAGCAAACTGACAAATGCTTGGTGTTATTAATCTAAGTTAAACACATAAAATTTATACGTATAGATTTTTTTTAGATCTACATAGTAGACCTTCCAAAAAAAAGTATATATTATATTAAGTGAGTTGAAGAAAAGAAAAGAGAATGAAGGTGGTGAGAGAAGAGAGAGTGTGTGTTGAAAGATGGGAGGCGTTGAGCGAAAGAGAGTGAGGAAAGTTAAAAAGAAGTAATTAGATTATAAGGATATTTTAATTTAAACATTTTAAATTTTAAGTGAAATCCCAATGGAATGGAATTTCAAATCAAACTTATTTAGGTTGAAATTGATTTTGAAAGAAAAAAATGAAATTGAATTGATTCTATCTAAACTAATTTAATTATTTTTGTTTCAAATACTGAAATTGAATTCTAAGAAATTTTCAAATATCCTGTAAAATCATAACAATAGAAATGTTTGAAAGCAATGAATGGGGTGATCGAAAGTGAGCATAAGCTGGAGAGGAGAAACACGTTGAGGAAGCCGGCGATGTTGGTGAAAGTAATAAGGGGGAGAGAGTGGGAACGGGTGCATCAAGGGTTAAAGAGGGTTTGAAAGGGTTTAAAGTTTCGTTTAGGGATAAGGTTGTAGGGGGTTCTAACCCAAAACCTTTGGTAGTGGATAAGACTTTAGATGGGGACGACCTTGCGGTTGTAAAAGGAGGACAGAGTGATTTAGATCCTTCTCGTGTGATTTTCAACGATGAAGAGCAACGGGCATTGTCAGAACCTTATGATGGCTCATTTGTTATTAAGGTCCTAAAAAGGCATGTTAACTAGACTGCGATGATCCATAGGCTTAGAAAGTATATGACATGTTCGTGGTGGATATGAACTCATGAATACCAGGTATGGTTATTTTTTTTAATGAAGTGTGATTTGCTTCAAGACACGGAGAAGATTTTGTTAGGGGGTCCTTGGAAGTTAAGAGACCATTATCTGGCTGTTAAACTATGGACTACATCGTTTCACCCTCGCAAAGAGACTTTTGGTTTAATTAACCTTAATATTGGTGCATATCTCCAAATTAAACATATGGTATTATCATGAGAGAGCCATAAAGAGAATTGTATGGCCATAGATATTCCTATGAAGGTTGATTTGGCAACTAAGGAAGCAGAACGTATGAAGTTTGAACGTGTCTGTGTGTAAATTGACTTGGGTCGTCTGTTAGTATCAGAGGTAATTATTGATGATCACAAATACCAAATTGAAAACAAAAATATGAATCTCCTATGCAATTGTTGCAAGTGCTTCGGATATGATCGTGTGTCTTGTCCGAGAGTTACTAATAGTGGATCACAGGTCTCACATGAAGGTTAGGATTCTCAACCAGCAGTGGTGATTCAGGCCAAGGAAGATAAAAATTAAAAAAAAATTTTGAAAATCAAAATGAGAAGGAGAAATTCTCAGAAATTGATTTAGAAAATCAATTTGTTCTTGAAAAAGAAAAAACTTCTAAAGTGGAGAGCATTGGAAAGATGAATTTTCCCATGAACGTTGCATGGGAGTAAAGTAGTGAAAGCAGATTCATGCATGAGATTTTGTATGGGATTAATAAAGAAATGAAAGCTAATAATGATGATGATTAGACCCAAATGCTTTGAAAGAAAAAAACAAAAAATAGAGTTGGAAGAACATAGTACATGTAAATTCTGATAAATTAGTAAATAATTAACTAATAAATTAATTATTAATCAAATAAATTATAAAATAGAATTTTATGATTTAGTGAGGTAGAACTAATTAAAATAAGAATTTTGACACTAATTTTAAAGAATTTGTCCCAAATTTAGACCGAACAGACTTAACCGACTGAACTGAAGCCAAGTGGGTCCAAGCTCACTCACCTAACCCTTATATAAGGCTTGCCAACAGCCTTCTTTCTTCTTCATTCTCCATTTTACGCTGCAAGAAGAAGCAAAACCTAAAGCTTTACTCCCTTTCAAATTTCAATCCATCATAACTTTCAATCCGGAGCTCCGATTGACGAGCTGTTAGCGACCACGCGTTTTCTCAAAATTTTCTACAAAACTCACTGAACAATTTGGTAAGAAACTTTGTTTTTGTACCCAGCTTTTCTTTCCTATTCAGATTTTGTTTTGGGTTAATGGGTATTGAGGATTTTGATGTTTTGATGTATTAGATTGAATTAACTTGAGGAAATTGATGGGTTTTGTCAAAATAATTCATGGGTAAGGTAAAAAAAACTCTAAACCCTTGTGGTTATCCAATTATGTGAATCCTAGTTATTAATTTGGTGAATTTCATGGAATTAGATTGAGTTTATGCTAAATTGGAGATTTAATCGGTGAATTGGAATGCTTGAAATCAAGCTTTGGTGGCTGGACCTTGTAGCACTTGATTCGGAACCTTGGAGGTTTGAATTGAGGAGTTTGAGTTTGGGGAAAAATTCGCCAAGGTATAGTTTTGGTTTCTTGTATTTAATATATAATGTCTTGTGAAAACTTAGGCTAGTTGACCGTAGGTTAGGTTAAACCCGGATGACTTGTTAAAGTTTAATGAATTCGTAAAACTATGGAGTTGAATATGTTAATGTGTTGCTGAATTATTGAGTAATGATGAGGTTTGAGTTTGATTGTAAATGATGATGATGTTATATTGATGATTTATGAGTATTGTTGCTTTGGTTATGATTGTGTGGGTTAGAGTTGATGAAATTGAGTGTTGAAGTATTGTGGAATGAAAGAAATGGTTATGGAATTGTTTTCAGTGTATTTAATATTGTTTTGGGTTGTGAAACTTGGTTTGGAAATGAAAATTTAAAAACTAAAGGTTTTGAACTTTTTTGGTAAAAGCATATTTTTAATGAATTTCGGCGGTCCATAACCTGAGTCTCGGATATTGAATTTGAGTGAATTTTGATTCAAATTGAAGATAGTTTTAAAAGCTTTAAGATGGTATAAACTTTGTGAAAAACGGAATTTCATAGAGGAAGTTATGGACGTCGGAAGTTATGTGTAAAAACTAAATTTTCGAAGTTGTAGGAAAAACTAGAAACTCTGTTTAAGGTCTATTAGTTAGGTTTTAGGTTACGGAGTAAGGACTAGTGAGTGGGAGAAGATAGAATTAGTGTCAAATGAGTTGAGGAAGGGGATGCTTGATTTGATAGGAAAGCTGAGAGTAATGAGGATTTGTAGTTTAAAGAGATATACCGGCTAGTAGGCAGTGGTGTTGTCCACTTGCACCGGGTATGGGATAAGGAAGAAGAATTATGATAAATGAATTTAATTATGGAATTTGAATGAATGTATGTTTGAGATCTTAGGCAGTAGCAAGAATGGTGGTTCGTCCCGCTTGCTTCAGGTTAGTGATTATGACGCCTAGGTAGTAGCAGTAGTAGTGAATTATTCTGCTTGTTCCAGGTTGAGTTTTAAAACACCCGCTTGGGTAGTAGCCGCAGTAGTGGTTATTCCACTGGCTCTGGGTTAAGCGGGTAGTAGTAAGGGAGTTGTAGCTCAAACCCACTTGCTCTGCAATGGGTGTTTCAATCCATAGTTAGCTATCAGGACGTATCGGGTTGGCTATATAACTGACAGATGATATTATCAACCATAGGGCAGGCATTCATCATATGCATTTGTCTATTTTGCTTGGGTTTGCATTTCTTGGGATTGCCTAATTGATAATCAATGCTTACCTGCTATATTTACTACCTGCTGTAATTGTATTCTACTTGTGTTTGCCATTGTCTATTTGCTTGTCTGCGAGGTTCCACTAGAGTTGGAGGTTTTGGAGAAAAGTAGACGACGGAGGGTTTCCGTTAGAGTTTAGTTAAGAGTTAGAACCTTAGATGACCTACCCTATTTAAGGTCTACAATTTATTACCTTTAAGTTTATAATCTGAGTGTCCGTATTCTAGGATTGCCTCTGACTTTCCCGGAACTTTATTTATTATATATGTGGGCACCTTAACCATACTGAAAACCCTCGATTCTCATCCCATACAATATTGTTATTTTTCAGATGCAGGTAGAGATTTACCTCGAGAGCGTCTGGAGTTTCCTCTGTAAGCGAGGTTGGTTATTTTGGGATTACTGTATTTTGTTTTATGCTTTGTATATATGTATATAGATTCTCCACCTTTGTATTTTGTATTTTGTCCCTATTAGAACTTGACTTGGAGAAACAGGTGTTTTATCTTATATTTGGAGTTACTCTTTTAGGTTATATATATGTATATGTATATATTTATTTTGTCTGGTTCTAGTTTCGCGAGTCGAGTTAGAAGCCTTGTTATATGTATCTTTGGAATTTTTCTCTCATATTTATCGCTTACACGAGTGACACAATTTTCTGTTTAACACTTTACTTAATTTTTTTTTCACAGGCTTCTAGTTAAATTTTTTTTCAACTATTATTATATATTTTTTTACTTTTAGAATTCGTAATACCTTGTCACCTCAATTTTATGACTTAAGTATAAGATTTTATGTGATAAAGTATTACAGTACATATAATGAGCCACAGCATAAAAAACCTAATAAAAATAAAACAAAAACTCCTACAGGTTTTTATATTAGAAAAAATGTCAACGCTGATCCAAATTACTTAAAGTAAGGAAGTAAGGTTTTTTTAAAGGGACCTGTGATAGTATTTTATATAAAGGAAGGGACTGTAAGACTATATATATATATATGTTTTGATTTATTATGGAACATATTAAAAGTGAATCAAACGTATTGTTTGATTTTTTAATAAGAAAATTTTTGTAAGGTAAAAATAAGCAAACAGTAACTAAGTAGTGAAAATTATGGTCAATAATTTGATTAATAAATAATTTTATTATCAGCTAAACAATTAATCATCAAATTTTTGACGATATCACAGATTGTTAAAAGTAAAAAATTACGTGCATCAACTAAAAGTTTATATGAAGTACCTACAACTAATAGATATGTATTATTACAACCATATGATATTTTTAAAACCAAACCACTATCCGCAAAACACACTTACCATGAAAAACCTATACCTATGAAAATAATAGCCTTAGAGAAAAAAATGGTACCTATAAAAATAATGGCCTTAGAGAAAAAATGGTTTAAAATAGATCGAAAGACCCTTTATAAAACAGTATTCCCAAATACCTTTCATTATCCACCCGTGAATATCCAAAAGACCCAAATTTTCTATGAGTTCATTCTAGTTGAAGCAAGATCAATTGAACTAACCCACAATAAAGATCCAACCACCAAAAACGTAATATACTCGAAAATCAAAATCATCAGGGTAATAACTCTGTAAAAATAAAAAAAAATCTCTCTTTGACTGCAAAAGTTTTACTAAAAAATTTGAGCCATAAAATTATTCCTATTATGATTATATAAATGCATAGTAGTTTATCCTGTACTTATCTTCGAACCCACATTCATGGTTCATATGGTTCTACAAGAAAATTTTTCTACAATTTTTTAAGTGGTTCAAAGTATGGTTACGAAAATTCGGACCAATAGAAGCTATTTTTTTTTGAAGAAGGCTAACCTGACTTATGAATACTTTAAAAATAAGACCTTATTTTCAGATGGATACAAACTAATCTCCTTCATACCCACTATGAGGATGTGTTGGATAATGACGAAAATATGACTCAGCAGTATATAAAGACATTCTTAGTGTATAATATTTATTTCAAAACATAAAAATAAAATAGTAGAATAAATTTGATCACAACCTAATCAGTAAAAAGACCATTAATAATTGGATGACTATATCTCAAAAAAAATCAGACCCCAAGCCATAGTTCAGAGTTTGATAAAATGTCATATGAAAAAGAGACTCATTTTCTAACATACAAAAAATAAATGATGGCTGCTCTTGCAACGAATACCTTAAAAAAATTAAAAATCTTTAAAAGTAATAAAATCAGTCCCATCAAAAGAAGATGAAAAAGTTTAGTCTAATCCAAAATTATACATATTAGATACTCAAGACCCATTTGAACGTTAAAAAAATATTGTAATAAAAGAGGTAATCCCTCTACAAATAGAGAGGGAGAGAAAATATTAAAGCATTTGCTTTTACACACACAATCTCTTATGTTAAATAATATATAAAGTTTTTGTTGTAGTTTTTGTATTTTTAACAATCATCTTTATATTTTTTTGAAGTTTCTGTATTGCAATACAAGTTTGTTTTTCATTTATATTGTGAGTATTATTAGATAATAATTATCATAATTAGCAAGCCCATTATTCTCTTTACTTTTCGTTCCAATTCTGAGGCTGCGTTTGTTTATTTATGAGAACAGTATATGATAAGACACTGAGAATAAGATATAAAAGACAGAGACAATAAAATATTGTGTTCTTATATTCTGTTTAGTGATAAACTAGAACAAATTATGAAAATCTAATTTATTTTTATTTTTTTCATTAAAAAAATTTAAGATGAAAAATATAATAATAAAAAATATAATTATGAAAAATTAACAAGAATAATTAAAAAAATAAAAATAAATTATTCAGAACTCTATCCTGATTGGTTGGGAAATCTTGTCTTTCTTGACTCACAAGTTATTCAGAACTGCCCGAAGCTGACGTTTATTCCAGCAAGCATCCGATCCCTTTGCAATTTGACATCTTTGTCAATCGGCGTTTGCCCAAAGCTATCTAATAGCTCTTGTTCTGAAAATTGATCACATTCGGTTATGTTACTCTGATTGGCTTTATCCATACTTTCGGATCAATAGAGAAGGTGATATAGTGGATCCTGTCTATTACTTTTTCTTTCTTTCCAATCATGGTTTGAAAATTCAGATCTTTTAGAGTTATCTAATTAGAGAAGATTTCAAGGATTTTGAAACAAAATTAAGCATTTTCGTATGGCTGCTCAAAACTCTACTATTCCTGTTTTATTCTCTCTATTCTATTTCATCCCATTATCCATTATGAAATTGTTCATGTGTGACTCATTGATTTTCTCCCTCACATGTTCTACTTCAGGACTAAAAATAACAAGGATGAAGCCAAAAACTCTTACCTTCACTCTTCTCAGCAATTGGTAGTCTATTCCATTTAAACTTGACATCTTTGATGTCTGCAACTGAAAACTATGTTATGTTTTATTTTCAAGAGTTTAAAGGACCAGAGATTCAATTGTTGGATCTTGAAATTGAAATGCTTGCTACAGGTAGTGCCTGAAGACTCCAATGACTTTTCTTCCGGCTGCATTTAAAATCAATTTTAGGATAAATTTCACAAAAATGATGTCACTATACATTGTTAAGAGATTTGTGTTGCTCCAAATTTTGCATGATTCCTTAATTTCCGTCTTGTTTTTTTGCTCTCTTTTTCCAAGTCAATGTTTGAAAAAGTGCATTTTGAGGGACCCTTACCATTGCTAGAAAGATTTGAAGGGCTAAGAAAGAAGCAAATACAAATGTAGCTTTCACTCGGACTCCATTATATTAGTTCCCATCTTTTCGTTTCTTTTATTATGTTTTCTGCCCTTAGAAAAAGCCTTGCAATTGAGTGGCCGTAGCTTATTCTGTTTGGCTCTTGAAATGCTCCAATTCTATTGTTCCGGTTTTTTATTAAATGGTTGTTTTCCATTCTGTTGCCGTTGCAGTTTTAAAATAATAAAATGTGATCTTAAACAAGAGAATGTGTACTGTTCAGCCATCTTTTGTTAGAAATTTGAGTCATGTAATTTCCTTGGATGATACTAAACCTGTGTTTTTTATCTGACTTTAAACCAAGGATTTGGACATGCTTGTGTTTGTGTGTGTGTGTGTTTGCATTGTTTTGAATTCCTGCAGATTCTAACCAGCTCTGGAAGAACCAGTATTAGTATTAGTGTATTACCAAGATATAACTTGTTCAAATACCAATTAAGATGAAGCACAATCCCTTTATGATATGATAAAAAAGTTCACGTCACAAGTTCACTATTACGAGTAGAATAAACATCCTAATTGGTCCCTAATAAATTCCAGATCAGACACTTTAATCTTTCAATATTTGTATTACTTTAAAAGTCTCCGATAATTACTCTCATCAAACATATTAATCTCTTTATTGCTTTCGAATAAAAGTTTTAATATACGAGCAAGATAAATAAATTTTTAATAAATTTTATTATAAAATAATTAAGTTACAAAAATATATCATTATTAGACATATTAGTCTCCCTTCAAAATAGAAAAATCAATCCGTTGAGTAACTTTCAAAGACTTCTAAAGTAATAAAAATTTGTTGGAGATCAAAATGTCTAATCCAAAATTCAACCAATTTAGACATTTACTCTATTTTTTAAACAAAAGTATTGGCTAAATGGTTATAGTAAGGCCCCATGATTCTTGCAACATTTTTTATCCAACAGAAAACTGTCATAATACTATTTCTTTACAAAATGAAAATGATTTTCGGGTAAATAATTATTAATAATCCGAGAAGAAAAAATTGAAATAATTGTCGAAATGAAAGATACGTAACACCAATTTGGTCCTACAAAAGTTTAGTGACATCTATATGGGTGCGCACTCAAGTGATTCTACATCTACTGTCATGTAATTTACATCTTAATCTGAATCTGATACAAGTCATCCTAACTAATCAATGGCTCAAAGCCTCAGACTCAATTTAAAGTTCTGAAAACAATCTAGCTGCTTCTAATGATCATTTCTCATTCACAAGAGAACTTTTCCAACAACTTCTGTAGCATCGTGACCAGTATTTAGCATTCCAAGGAGGGAGCTTGTGAAACACCCTATATCTTCACCAGAAGGGTGACAACATCAAAGATAGCAAGAGTCCTGAAAATGCATCCCAAACCCCCATCAAACATGAAGATAATTAAAGGCAAAAAAGGAGGATATGAATTGCATATAACAGTATGCCTAATACAGCTTTTGTTAGATGAGCATACCGCCCTAAAACTGTAACATAGTAACACTAATAGTGTCTTGATAGATGCAATGTCAAATGCCATGAATCATGATACCTTCACAAACTATTCACCATTGTATGCTTTTTTTTATATGTGTGGCATTTTTTTACGAAATACATATATCTCATTTACATACAAATGGTAAATATATATTTATTTTATTTATTTAAAAAAATAATCCAGACCAACCAATCACTGGCTTAGACAATATTACATACAACATCCATATGTTTATTAAACTATACAATAAACTCTCTTATACCTTAAGTTTATATGACACTTGGTACCCCTATAACACTAACCACTCTTATAAACAGAACATTAACTTCCTCAAAGGGAAGCTCAAACCATAAGAATAAAAAGTTAAGGAGCAATGTATCTAATATCATCTAACCTCAGGGATAATCATTTTAAGACTCTTGGTGGAAAGAAAAATGGGAGAAATTACCTCCAATAGCCAACATGGTTTGAACCTTCAATGCTGTTGTTCCACTCCAAGCATATCCTAATCATTAAACAAAATCAGGTTGAGAAATTCTTAATAAAGGTAGAGCAAAATGAAATTGTAAGTTCTAACCTCTTGCAAAACAATTAGTGGTAGTGTTGACACCATTCCTGCAAATACAAGCAAAAGACTTATCCAAACTTTGAAACCCACACAACCCTCCACTGTCTTCACAGTTCCTACAATCATCAGTGTCATAGGAATAATTATACACCAATGATATCCCAAACTTCCATTTCATAGGGTCTCCTTGATCCACAAACTCATACACTGAGGCATAAGAGGAGCATTGAAGCTTAGGAAGATCCAAACCTAAACCTGCATTGGCCTCATAATCATAGACACAACAAGTGTTGATTGGTGCATGTTGTGGCAAACCAATGCCATTCACTCCTTTACAAGAATACAACCCTCTACAAACTCTTGTACCTGAGCCTGTGTCGCACAAATCTTCCTTTGGGTCAAAAACTGGAGAAGTTGTGGAGCAACCAAGGAGAACAAAGATGTTCTCTTTGCCAAGGCTAAAAGGGCTTCCACTATCAATGCCAAAGCTACCAGAGTTTTGCATTGAGGAACAGTTTGACATAAAAGGGTCATTGACCATGATGGTGTTACTAGGGTAGTCTATGGAGGAAATGGTGTAGGTGCCAGTCCTAGTTGAGAACAAAAGGGTTCCATGGTTGCAGCTTATGAAGCTTGAAAATGCAGGGTGGCCACAACCATAACCAGTTCCAAAGGGGTATTTGACTGGTATTGTGCCACATGTGGTTTGACATGTGGTGTTGTTGACAGAGATTATTGGTAAGGCAGCATTAGCATAGGAATTTTGAAGGAAGAAAAGAAAGAGAGAAATGGTTAGAGAAAGTGACATTGGTGAGGGTTTTGAAGGGTTGAAGTAAGGTTTTGGTGTTGGTAAAGTGATGTGAACAAGGGTCTTCTTTGGAGTGGTTTTGTTGCTTTTTCTTCTTCTTGGTCTTTTTGACTTTTAGTTGTTCCAATGGATGCTCTAAGGTACTGTTTGTTTTGAATGTAGATAACAACTATCAAGAACAGTGTCCAGTTTTTTTATTCTTAAAAAGAAGGGACTGAAGGGTAGGTTAAGTAATAAATTAGGTGGGAAATAGCTAGCAAGCTATCAAGTATGGACACTTTTTTTTTTATTTATTTCAGACACGACATTTATCCACACTCTTTGACACGTGTGTCTAACTATATTTTAATATAAAAAAAATTTTTGGAGGTTAATTTTTTTTATATGAAAAAAATACTGGTGTTTTTATTGAAAATTGGAGATGTGTGAATTTTTTAGGTGAGAAGTCAATACATGAGGGGCGTGTTGCAACACGTGGGGAGCGTGTTGGATATGTGGCAGCATTCTGACCAACACGTGGGAGCGTGTTGCACCACGTGGGGGTGTGTTGGACAATATCCACAATACTGTAAAACACTTCAAATATCAATATTCAACTAAAACACCATCTCTCTTTCCATATTAAAAATAATTTATGCATTTTTAGACACTTTTATATATACCTAAATATCATCACATGTCAAGGTATCCAACTTTATTGTTAATGTATATTCTTGAAATGTGCTTCTGCCAGTATTGGGAACTTCTATGCGCCATAACAGCTTTATAGGCAAATTGATCTGCTTTCAGAACATCTAAGCCAACAAGATAAGTTGGCAGGACTGTAGCTTTGTGACCATTTGGAACTTTTGTCACACCATTACAGTTTTGTTGATGCAATGGTAATCTACCTTCAGGTCAGTACAACTTCAAAATATTAGTCTCATGAAGTATCTATATTAGCACACATCTAATTATATACTGAAAAAACCTAATTTCCCATGGAATTTTTTTTTAATTTATTTATTTATTTTGAAATAAAATTTTAAATAATATTAAGGGTAAAGTATATTTTTTGTCCCTAAAGTTTGGCAAAAGTTTCAAAAACACCCTTAAGTTTTATTTTGTTTCAATTTTGTCCCAGAAGTTTTCGATTTGCATCAAATATACCCCCAACGGCTAAATTTTTTCAAAAAAATTAAGACCAATCTAATAATAATGCATGAAAATGATGCTTGATTTGCTTGTGTTGAAAGTTGTTCTTATGAAATTGTTGTTGAATTAGTCTTAAATTTTTTGAAAAATTAGCCGCTAAGGGTATATTTGATGCAAATCGAAAACTTCTAGGACAAAATTAAAACAAAATAAAACTTAGGGATATTTTTAAAACTTTTGTAAAACTTCAGGGACAAAAAATATACTTTACCCTAATATTAAATAAAAAATTGATTTTTCCTAAGAAGAGAAGGCTTTTATTAACTAAATTACTAATACAACTATCCGTCTATCACCCATGCACACAAAATCTAAAGAGTTATGACTTATGTATGTGATGTTTTATTTTTCCAAGAGGATAATAACCCTTGGATATAGGAGGATCCCGGAGACCCCTACCGAAGAGAAATCCGATGGTGAATGTGTGTCCTTTTTTGGTGATTTTAAAAAATAACACAAAATGGTAAATAATCCCCCCCTTCTTCTCTTCTCCCCCGCGGGGAAGGGGCCTCGTGACAAAACTAAAAAGTAAAAAGAACTAACCTTCAAACTCAGAATGCATTAACATTTCAAGAAACACATCATCACATTGAACTACTTTATACACAAAATATATAGTTTATATATATTTACAATTTTAGACATCCCCTCCCTTGCTACCCCCAACAAGACAAAATGGCCCCAATACAGACACCAAAAAAGAAGGCCTCCTGGATGGATAGATAATTAGATATTAGATACATCATATTCTGTAAGATTGGAATAAAGGGTGCATGGAAATCAGGAAGGAGACCACTTTCCAACAGCAAGCCATTGAATGTTTAAAGATTTCTTTCATGTGGTTCAAGCCAAGGAAAGCCCAAGAAATCAAACACCTCCTTCTCCGTATCAAATTTCAAACTTGCAATACCTTTTGCACCCTGCAAAACAAATTTGCATCAGAAGTCAACCTTGCAAATGAGGATGCAATTGTTAGAACCGAAAAGGGGTGAAGGAATCGAAGCCATACCCGTTTGCCTCCAGAACCTTGAGTAGCTGGAAACAAGCCTGTATCATCAAGCCGAAATCCTTTAGATTCAGCAAGCAGTCTCAACCTGCATCAAGCACGAGGGGAAAAAGCACATTATTCGTATGATATAGAAACACAATCTGCACAAAAACGCCAAAACTTCAGAAATGGAAAGTTATCTGCAAGGAGAAGCATGCATACCTCCTATTTAATACGTCGTTTCCTGTCCAAGCTATTAGTCCAAAAGCATATATGTCTCTTGGGTAGACCTGCCAAAACATTAAAATCAATAGTGTAAACTTGAGACGTTTAAAGTTTGCATACACTTATAGTTGGCTAAGCAACAAAGCATAACCAGCAACAGGATAGAAGACAATACCCCATGTTTAATTTGTAACTACTAAATATTTAACAAAAATTTAGAAATTGAAGACAATACTAAAGTTTGAATAGTCATTCTAGACCAAAAAAAAAAAAAGCCATGGCATGGCATGGCAGCAGCACATATGCAACAACAAATAACAGAATGACAAATTCTGGAAAAACCACAATGTTTTGACACTCATGAGCCTCCATCAGAGAATACACGAAAAGATGCCATAAATTACCTTTAAATCAATTCTGTGTCGCAACTCCCGTCCAGGATAAGTGCAAAAGCCAAAGTAAGTGTCAACACCAGAGTCAGTACCCTGTTCACATAGTGAAATGTTAACAAAGAAATTGAGTAACAGACATAAAGAAACATGTAACATATATGAAAACAGAAAATTATCAGATTTATTTTTATGTAGATCTAGAGTCTAGACATAATTATTTTAAGATTCTAGAAAAGATTTCACCAGCCTATCTGGTTGTGTATCATAATTTAGGGGGTGAAATCAGGACAAGCAGCCTGTCAAAGGCCTTGGGCCTGGCCTGATAAAAAAGAATTGCAGGCCTAGAATCATGCTAAAGCCTATTTGTTTTAAAAGGTCAAGCTTAGGCTTGTCAAGGGGTCTGCAAAACTTGTCAGGCCTGTTTGAAATTTTTGTATGCATATATTGTTTTCACCAAATTACCGAAAAAAAAAGGAAAATATATTGTTTTCACCAAAATGTTATGAATGAGGTTTGAAATCAAAACCTTTATGTTAAACACTTGACTACCAAATCTCTTTAATACATATATAATTCTTTGCTATTTGTATCTCATTAGTTGTTAGGCCCTTTCACATTTTTAGAACAATTTAGATTTTTTTCATTTGTTAAAAAGCTCGTTAACAGGCTTCAGGCCAGGTCAAGTATTCAAACAGGCCAAGCTCGGGCATTTAGAAAAGCCTCTAGCAAGCTACAGGCCCAGCTCTGGCCAAATAGCTGCAATATAGGCTGTTAGCAGTAAATTCTGACCTATTTCCATCCCTAAATTCATCTCAAACAAATATCATATTTTCCCTCTTTCCTCTTTATCTTTGCAAAGTTGTTCACTTTCAAAATTCATGTACTTTTAAGGTATAAAAATCACACACATACACACACACACACACAAAAAGAAGTTGAGATGTAAATAGCTCAACTCCCAATTTACAGCTGAAGAAACACTTTGTTTTTTGTTTTCTTGATGTAGAAGAAAACTTAAAATTAAAAAATAAAACAAACACACACACACTCTAAAAAAAAAAAAGATATACTTCCTGTGTTGTGAAAGAAAGCTTAAATCTACCAAACTAAATTCCCATTTGTAGACAACAAATAATGCAGACATTACCTCTTCGCTATGAGTACTGAAAACTAAATCCTCTCTCAGGAAATCAATATCCTTTAAACACTGTACAAACTTTGGCAAAAATCCTTTGTGACTGCAAGCCATAAACATATCTACTGAGTCTCTAAATATAAATAAAGAGGTTTATGCATGCAAAATGAAAGAGTAGTGCAGAATTTCACTCAAATCAAATTCTCCTTTTCATGTAGAGAGTAATGTTTATCTTTCTCCACAAATGAACTAAAAAATAGCATGACTTAAACTAACTATTTAAAAGTTCAGAACAAACTATTCAAGCAGTAAAGAAAAAGTGTGTTCAAATTTAAACCAAACTTATATGAAGTAAAAGGAATGCTAGCCCCACCTTTGTCCATCAGGATGTGTTATAATAACATCAATGTCACCACAAGTAGCCTTCCCACGCCTATATGATCCTCCACAAACAATAATAACCTAAACAATATGATCACCATAACCAAGTTTTGGATATCATGCTTCAATTCAAAATGAGGGACCATCAAAAAATCTTATATCAGTCTGTATGAGTATATAGGAATTATCTGCAAACTCCGCGTGTGTCTCATACTCAGTCAAGTAAAAGAATTTTAATGCTCACCCCAGGCAAAACTTCCTCCCCAACTTTCTGCAAAATGCGCTCCATCTCTTGAACCTATCAGATCAAAAAGAGTATAAAATACTGTTTAAAAGTTATTTTTTATTCTTTTCTTTCGGAATCGAAAGTAGCATCAGACCTCATGGCGTGGAATTCGTTGCCTGATATCATCAAAGTATTTCAACCCTAACTTTTGTGCATTTGTAAGTGAATCATCATTCCTTAGATCATCTAATGTACGGTGTCCTTTCTCATACAATTTCAGTGCTGTGGCAGGACCAATACCCCATACTTCTCCAAATAAGGATATTGTCCGCACCTATGATTAAATAAGGTTAAAGAAGAGAAGGCAGCATGCTCAATAAAATGCCAAAGATATACATGTTATTATTATATTTAAGAATATCTGGCATGGCCTTTTAGTCTATTACACATGCACTATATATATACCCAAACAAATAAAGCACACATTAGACAGAACAGAAGTCAAAACCACAATTAGCTGAGAAGACTGAACTAAAGCATAATTCAAGAAATTGTAACCAATCATAATTACAGACTTCAGTAACAGGATGGTTAGTTATAAAATATCGCATGAAAAATTTGTGCGTGAAAATGTTTGCATATAATTATTTTGAAATAAATAAATAAATAATGAGATGATAATATATTAAATATGTAATCAAACAAGGATCATGAATAAAAATAAATATGGAAGATCAAGCTTAAAATACAATGAATTCTGCATACAATTTTTTTCAGGGATCACAAAATAACCTGAGTCTGCAGTTAAAATACCTTCTCATCAGTTTCAAAGTGTTCCAGTTTGGATAACTTCCCAGTAGTTATTATCTCCTGAACCTGCACATATTAAAACCAAATGCTTGAGCTTATTACTTGACCAACAATAAAAGAACGTCGATATTACCACATTAATACTGAATTTGTCTTCTTAGATGGTTCACCAAAATAACTAGACAAAATATACTTCTTTATTCCAACAATAATAAATAGCATCTGGTAGAATATCACGTAAGAGAATATCACGACTGATAAAAAAATCATATGCTAGATGATATTTTTCCATTAGAGATTGCTTGCATCTGAACAAGGAAAATTTAGTGGGAAAGAGCAACAACAAAGTTATTGCACTATAAGATAGCAGCCACTTTATCCGGACAAAATGTGTAGTCAAGTATCACTTACATGATCTTTCATTGATTTTCCAATAGAAGGCAGGTCTTTGATCTGGTCTGTGCTTTCAATTTTAAACGGCAACTTCTCAATCACTGCAATAGCCTTGTAATAGCTGAAGGATCTCCGATCATCACCCAGTGCTTTCAAAATCATTAAAACGACAAACAAGAACTTCAGAATAACAGAAGTTAAATAAGATAATAACCTGTAGAATTTATATGACCACATCTCACCTCTATATATGTTAACAAGTTTTCCAAATATCTCTGTTATATTCTTGTTGAGGTCAGGTGGACAGTATGGCAAGGACGACTGCAATGCCCTCCCATTGTTAGAACAGTTTCAACAGGAACAAAGAAACATAAAATGTATAATGTCTTCATCAGCATTTGCATTATTATCCATTTTGTCAACAGGCAGGAAAGTGCATGCATATTTTGAAAAAAATATTAGCACTGGCTCTTAAGCCAAAATTATGGAATTTTAATTTGTTAGAACTAAGAAGGTCATTTTAACTTAAAGAGCTATTACATGAAAGTTCTGAATATATTTTAATGAAATAATCGTGCTTGTGGACAAAAGTGGAGCATTTTCTGTTTTATTTTCATTACTTTTGAGATCTGCAACCTTTGTTTCTTCAGAAGATAACTTGATCTTTTTACTCGGTGATTGCTGAGAATCACTTGACAAGTTTCCATAAGTTGGCTTAGGGTTCAAAGGCTTATGAGGAATATCTGCACTTTGAGGATCCAACTTCAGCTCATACATGTCCTCAGATAGTTTTTCCCCAGATTTCAAGCTGTCCTCCAGCCATTGGTAAAGGATAACTTTCTGCAGCAAGCATCATTAACCCTTAAAATTAAAGATGACAAATTCCTCATTCTAACAGAAGCATAGTAAGCTATGCTCTTTAATTGTGATTGCAATGCAACAACAAACCATTATGTCCCAATGTCATACACAACATCAAGGTAATACATTTAAAAATAAATAAATAAATAAATAAATAAATAAATAAACAAAAGGAGTCCAGCTGAAAACATGAGTAAGCCCTTCAAATAATCAGAAGTTTACTTGGTCCTTCGAATATGCATTTGACATCAAATTGATCATCAATTTATATATTACTAAATTGGTCAAATTAGTCGCAAAGATATATCAGACATCTAATTGTCTCTTCACTATCAATTTGTTACATTTCTCCATAAAATTAGACCTCAAAAACACAAAATTGGTCCTTGATGAACAGAAAATGAATTATTAAAGAACCATTTTGATGCTGCTGACACAAATGAGCATCAATGCGTTGTCCCACGTACATTTGGAGGGCCATATTGAGTGATAAGTGTTCACTCCACGGTCCACTCAATCACTATATTCACATGGTCCCATTGAAACTACAGTAAACTCAAACCACTTGCTGTAACTTACATGTAATTAAAAAAAATGAAAAGGTTAAAATAGCTAACCCCTTTAAAACGTGACAAACGCTCCTTGTCCAGTTCTTTGAGAAGAGTATGAGAATCCATTGCAAAAACATGAGTGACCCGTCTGGAGAGGCGCTCCTCAATTACACCACCCATTTGCACCAACCTCTGCTTCCAAATCTATGAAAAAGAAAAGAAACAAACACACTTTGCCATTGAAAATGGGGGATGATTGAAACATGGAAAGTAGGGTTTTCCAAGATGAGGATTTTGGGGTTGTAAATTACCTGCAACCGACGTGGTTGGACTCCTTTGGGGACGAAGAAAACCACCATTCCTGAAAACATTCCATCAGGTTCTGACTCGGAGGAAGGGCTTCGCTTCTTCTTTGGTTTTGTTTTTGGCGCCATTTTTGCATGCGGTGTTGGCTTGTTCGGTGGTGTTTGTTTTTGTGTTATTTGTCTTTCGTCTTCTAGCTTCTTCAAGACGCCATGAACTTGAGAGTGTGAATGAGTTGGGAGTTTGGGGATGTTATTTGGGTGCAACTCATATATCAGCATTTGGTGCAACCTCATACTTGTTGTTCTACTACTCGACACGTGGATTTCCTTTTTCAAATTTTTTTTCCATGTGGTATTAAGATGGGCCAATCGCCAAAAGCCCAGCCCCATTTGTGCCGATTTCAATGCACTGAGAAAAATAAAATTTAAAATCTCAGACCCATTGTTTTTGAAAAAAAAAAGAAAGAAAGAAAAACTAAACCAGTAGAAAAAGTAAATAATTATTTTGATGTAAATAAAGATTCATACTACACATTCATGTAAAATATATATCCAAGTTATCCAAGTTAGCTCAAACTCAAATTCACTCACGCATTAATGAAGCGTGATTCCACGCACCAAAGACATACGAAATGTCTCGTTGCTTCATTCGAGTTTCATTATGAAAAAACGTTATTTCTTCTTCAACACGAAATTACTACACGAAACCGCTCATTCTCTTCGAATCTCTCTCAAAATCACTCAAACTTCACTCATATTTTCTACGAAAACCACTAGTGGAGAAGAATCGTGAGAAGATTTCGCAAGGAACAAGCAAAAACGAACGAAAATAGCAACAAAGATTGACAAAGATATGAGAAAAACTACTGTTCATTTGAAATATTGCAATGTAGCGTTTCTCCTAGTTGCATTTTAAGTTTACTGGATTGATTTGCTTCCTTTAGTAGATCGACGTATTCTAATTGCATTTTTACAGTGTAACTAGGGCTTTGAATGAAATTAGTTCTTATTTTCATTCAGTTCAGTGGATAGTGTAACTTGGGCTTTGAACTTGATTGTTACTCTGTTTAGTAGACTTCTTTTACATGGAGAAATACTATTCTTGATGATTGAAAGTTTATAACGATTTATTCACCACATGAATGTTATTTGGTTCAGTGGGTTTGGTAATTTTCATTCACTTGATATTTAGTGTGTTCAGGGGTTAGGGTTATTCTGATTAGATTTTTATAGTATAACTAGGGCTTTGAACTTGATTATTACTCTATTAAGTGGACTTCTTTTGCATGGAGAAATACTATTCTTGATGATTGAAAGTTTATAACGATTTATTCATCACATAAATGTTGTTCAATTCGGTGGGCTTGGTGATTTTCATTCACTTGATATTTAGTGTGTTCAGGGTTTAGGGTTATTCTGATTGCATTTTTACAATGTAACTAGGGCTTTGAATGAAAGTTGTTCTTATTTTTATTCTGTTCAGTTGACTTCTTTTGTATAGACAAATACTATTCTTGATGATTGAAAGTTTATAATGATTTATTCACCACATGAATCGTGTTCGGTTCGATGGACTTGGTGATTTTTATTCACTTAATATTTAGTGTGTTCAGGGTTTAGGGTTATTCTGATTGCATGCAGCAATGCTTTTCTAGCTGTTTCATTATTTCAGTTGGGTTCGTTTCTTATGTAACTAATTCCTTTCGATTGAAATGTAGGAAGAGATTGATGGCTTCAAGCACGAATATGGTCTGAATATTCTGTTACAAGAAATGAACAAAATCAGAGACCAAGTGATTCAGGCATCTGAAGCAATAAGACTCTCGAAGCCATCTGCTGCCCTCTCTAGCCCTTATTGTAAATTCTCATCTGCGAATTTAGATAGTAAATAGGATATACTATGATTGACTGGTTATAATTAACAATATTTTGTTTAACTTGTTTAAAAAAGCAAACAATGCTTCTTTCAATGTACATGTGTGAATATTAATGTAAATGTTAATGTATATATCTAATCTTAATATCAATGTATATATCTAATGTTAACATTTATATCTGATTCAAGATGGATTACTCCTTGTCCTGTCGGTCTGATATATTAATTTATATATCTGTTAGAACTATCTAGCTACTGTTTTGTTCCAGGTTCATAGTGAATGAAATCAGGGTATTTATCAAGACATTAAGAACCCCAAAAAACATAATGAACCAAAATTAATACACTGGATGAACTGAAAAAATTGCATATATCAATATAGCAGAGAGCTAATTATAAAAAAATGTTTAAATCAGTATTCACTTTCAGAAACATTTGAACTCTCTAACATAGCACAATAAATTGGCTATTTAATAAAAAAAAGTGACTTTGGAATAAAGAATTTCACAAAAGTTAATATCAAAAACCAAAAAAGTTATTATTCATTAAAGACTAACAACAGTGAGAAATTAAACCAACTATAACATCAGTGAATCGAAATTTGCTCATGGATGAAAAGAAATTTATATTAATAAAAATTAAAACTCATATAATCCTGTCTGGGATAATTCATATCCGGTGGATTATAAAGGTTGTAGCTTGACTGAATGTTTGATCTGCTGTCTAAAAGGTTCAACTGTAAAAGACATAATAAATCAAATATTAGCAAAATGCACAAATGAATTTTTTCCTAATCAAAAGCAAATCAATTTTACCTCGCTTGGAGCTGTCTTTTTCTTTTTCTTTGTGACCTTTGAGATATTTTTTTCCAGGTTTGATCCAAGTCTGTTCTTGGGCCGGCCTCTTCTTTTGACGTGTGGCGCGCTTTGAAGGTCGTTCACGTCGCTCAACATCGCTTCTTCGCGGGATAACGAACTTTTTCCTTTACTTCTCTCTTGATATTCTTGCATCTCATCCATGACCTTGTCAAACGCCCCGTGCAAAATTTCGGTTAGCTCCTCGGACTCGGATGCAAATTTGCATATATTGTGCGACCAAAACACCAAATCGTTAAATCTCTTGCTTCTCAACTCTAGTAGAGGCTCGTCTTGGCTGCTCTTGATGTGTGTGTGCCTTCTCTTTATGTTCTTGCTCTAGCGTTCCAGTATGTATTTCGGTGGCACGTTATCCACTTGCTTGAAGCTTAGGACGCTTAGGGAATGGCGGCACACTATGCCCCTTGACTCAAACAACAAGCACTGGCACTTTACCTCTCGTGATACTGTGTCATAGGTGACCATAAACTTGTCGAATTTGGAGTTGGAAACTTGCTCTACGACTTCGTATGTTGTGAAACCTAGGGTGGAATGCATTGATTTGATGATGTAGTTTACTTTACCTCTAAATTGTGCTTGAACTTCCCTGAACTTCTCGTGGGTATACACGTACTGAAACTGGGTCTCTATTGCTGATTTTGTTGCGCACGGTATCACGATGTGAAAATATGGAGCGTCGAATTCTCTCTCTCTCTTTGCTCTCTGCTTGCTAGGCAATTGTCGTATTGCTTCACGAATTGTCTCAGGGAGCTGTTACATGTGATGAACTTATTGAAAAATGCGTGCATGCTCTGGCTCCTTTGTGTGCTTCTCATCCCGGTCCAAAAGTGGTGATCTAGGTAAATTGGAATCTATATATGCTTATCCACGTACAGCTCTGCAGAATGAACCAAAACAATACGCTGTGGTAATCCGAAACATGTGCATGATTTGAAACAAAAAGATATGGGCATGAAAATAATTCGAATTGAAACCTTAGTTACCTGAGAGCCACTTGTTGCCTCTAAGGCCGTACTTTGTGAGGAAATCGTTCCAATTTTTGTCAAATGTGTCTCTCATGTACGAGTTTCAAACGACATGACTCATCTCTTGTTCAATTTTTTCGTGACCCTTGTAGCTATTTAGTTTATTTGGGATCTTCTTCATGATGTGCTAGATGCACCACCGGTGAATTATTGTTGGCATGCACATCTCAATTGCCCTTTGCATCGATGCACATTGGTCAGTAAGAATGCCTTTTGGTGCCTTCCCTCCCATGCAACGAAGCCAACACTTGAATAGCCATTTGAATGATTCGATGTCTCCATTTTTCATCAGCGTGCATCCGAGAATTGTCGACTGACCGTGGTGATTCACGCCCACAAAAGAACCTAAAACCATATTGTACCTGCATAAATGGATGCACCCAGACAGTGATGAACCGAAATTTGTAAATTCACTGAACCTAAAACTATGCTGACTGAACGGAATACCTGTTTGTGTTATAGGTGGTGTCAAATGAAACCATATCTCCGAAATACTTGCATGCGGCCCTGCTTCTTGCGTCGGCCTGGAATGCATGTTTGATGGAGTGATCGCCTTCGAGGTTGAGCTAAAAAAAAAGAAATTTTGGTTCTTCTCTTTCATTCTTAGTAGGTACTTCCCGAATTCTTTGGCATCTTCTTGTTCGAAAACATTCCTTACTTCCCTTGTGATGTAATTCCTCACGTCTTTTTCTATAAAACTTAGTTCACGGTGGTTGCCGGCTGCTGCTACAAAGGATTGGTAAGTTTTGCTTGGTCTGATTTTGGCTTCCCCATTGGTTTCAATGGTGCTTCGCACGAACATGCTTAACTCCCTATGTTGTTTGAGCATCTCTGCCCCGGTCTGGTGATAAACCCCATTTGTAGGGTTTATCTTGTGCTTGATTTAAGGGATTTTATGATCTTTTACCCACATTTATTCAATGAAATAGCATGGTTTTATAACTTCTCCCTTAATTGTGCTTAAGAGTGAAAACATGCTTTTTAGGACTTAAAATAGCTAAATCTAATTCTCCTTGATTCCATTAGATGCCTTGATATGTTTGTTAAGTGATTTAAGGTTTAGGAGGTAAAGATTGGATCAAGGGAATGAAGAAAGAAAGCATAAAAAGTTGGAGAACTCATGAAGAAATGAAAGAACCGGAAGCTGTCAAGCTGACCTCTTCGCACTTAAACGACCATAACTTGAGCTACAGAGGTCCAAATGATGCGGTTCTAGTTGGGTTAGAAAGCTAACATCCGGGTTAGTTCTTAGATCTAGATTTTAATTCACCTTCTTCTACTTCTATCTCTCAACTTTTTGTTGCTACATTCATCTTCTTCCATTCTTTTGTTGTAATTTCCTTTATGTTGTTCTTATACTTTGTTGTAGATCTACTTTTGTTCCTTCCATTTTCTTTCAATTCAATTCAAGGTAATTCATAATAATTGTGTTTCTTTTGATTGTTGTTGTTAATTCCTTTCAATAATTGTTGTTAGATTTCACTCTTGTTGTCAATTTACTATGCTTTTCTTTTGTACCCTCCAAGTGTTTGATGAAATGCTTGGTTGGATTTTAGAGTAGAATTTTATACTCTTGGCTTGGAAAGGTAACTTAGGAACTCTTGAGTTACTAATGTCCAAGTAATTGATGATTGGGAGCCATTTACTCTAGTTCTCACTAATTGAATTAGTGGAGAGTTAGGACTTATGGACTAGGATTGATATAGCTCATTTGCCTTTCCTTTACTACTAGTTAGAGGATGATTTAATGAGATTAATCCTTGCTAATTCTCATATTGTGGTTAGTGATTAGGATAGAGATCCTTGACCACCAACCCTTGCCAAGACCTTTTTAGGCCTTAGTTTACTTTCTTGCTATTTATCTTTCATGCTTCTTATCCAAAACCCCAGAACACATCACAACCAATAACAAGACACTTCATTACAATTCCTAGGGAGAACGACCCGAGGTTTCAATACTTCGGTTTATAAAATTAGGGGTTTGTTACTTGTGACAAACAATCTTTTGTATGAAAGGATTTTTGATTGGTTTGGAAACTATACTTGCAACGAGAATTCGTTTGTGAAATTCTATACCGTCAAAAATCCAATCATCAAAAATGGCGCCGTTGCCGGGGAATTGCAATGGTGTTATGTTATTGGTTATTGTATATATGTGAATATTGTA
>NC_029776.3:27129590-27129823 GCF_000817695.3 Arachis duranensis
CTTATGATCAATCCTCATGGCAACAACCCCCACCAATGCACTATGAAGAAGAGCCATTCTATGATGCATATCAATCCAATGACTATGGTGAATCACCTTGTGACTTTCAAGAACCACCACCATATGCCTATGAATCATCTCCTCAACATGATCATCAACCATACTCACAAGCCCTTTCTTACCAACCACCTTCATATGACCCTAATCCATATCCATCCTACCAACAACCTTAT
>NC_029776.3:27129850-27130733 GCF_000817695.3 Arachis duranensis
ACCACCATTCCAACATCAATATTTTCAAGAGCCACCTCCCCCACATTATTACCAAGATGAACCACCCCCAATATATGAAAATTTTCAATCACAAAATGAATTCTACCTTCCACCACAACCTCACATGGAAGAATATTCATGTCCATCGATCCAAGACCTATATGATCCCTATCATGATATCCAAGTAGAACAAGAGTCAAGGGATCGTCTCAAGGAAGCATTGGATCAATTTCAAGCAACCATGGAGTGTGTTGTGCAACAAGTGGAACGAGTGGAGAATATTGAACCACCACAGCTCTACCAAGAAGAACCATCTTCCTACTATGAACCCTTCCCCCAAAATGATGAATCCTTCCATCCACCCCAATCTCTAATGGATGAAACCCTTGGTGTTCTTGTTCAAGGGCAAGAAGAGATGAAAATGGATGTGCAAAATTTCATGGCTGCCTTGGATATGGTAACAAATCAATTAGTCTCCCAATGCTTGAACACTCAAGAAACTCCCATGGCTACATGTGGAGAATCAAATGAAGAACATAGCATGAAGGAGAGATTGGAAACTCCGGTGGGAAATGAGGGAAGTTGCTTTGTATTGGAACGATTGGAGGAAGCTTTAATTGTTGAAGACAAGGAAGAAGTGGTAGAAAACTTAGGAGATGCGGAGCCTCCATGGGAACATAGAGTTGAAGAAAACCCCTCCAAGATGATTGAAATTGATGCTAGGAAGGAAAGTGCACATCTTCCAAGGCATATTCCATATGAAAGCTTGGATGGGATAGAGAAAGAATTGAGTTCCCTTGGTGATGAAGATCAAGCATCAAGTCTTAGTGGTGAAAAATCCTTTGAGCATGAAGAACCTTCTCCGGTTGGATTTGAAAGCGTT
>NC_029776.3:27130805-27133769 GCF_000817695.3 Arachis duranensis
GATAAAATTGTTGAACAAAGGATTAAGATTAAGAGATCTTGTGAAGAGGTGGAAGTCCCTAGAGATAGAAGAACGAGGGTTGGTTATGCTTTGTCAAGATCTTTGGAAGCATCTTTGCCTAGGTTGCCATCTACTCTTTCACTTAAGTGGGTAAAATTCATTTCTATTAGCTTTATTGTACCACTTGAGTATGGCTTGCTTGAAACAGATGGTCAACTTAGGATGCTTTGTGGGATGAAGCGTAAGCGAAAGATGTTTCGTGGTTGGCGTTGCAAATTAAGGCTCATTTTGGTTGATACTTCAAGAGTTGAATACAAAGGTGGGAATAGTGCTCAAATAGATGGGTCTAGGAGGATTGTTGGGCACTTCATAGAGGATTCTTCTTGTTCACCACCCGGATGGACTAATAATGATGATCAACCTCAAGAAGGGTGTGAAAAAAAAGTGTGGGATCCCGGATTACAAGAAGATGATCAACTTTGGGAGCCCCAAGCTTGTGAAGAACTCCATCAACACTTGGCTCAACCCATAGGAAATCTTGGGGCACAATGGAGATTCAAGCATTGGTGAGAGTTCCAAGATGAGTACAAGCACAAGCCACCTTGAGAGGAGCTCCCCATAAGTCCAACTTAAGGACAATAAACAAAAGTGCTAGGTGGGAGACACCCCGCCATGGTAAAATCCTTTCATTTTCTCTTTTGTACATATTGGTAGAATTAGTTTAATTTCTTGTTTTGATTGTTTTAATGAGTCTAATTGGTAGTTTAGTATGTTAAATAAGGTTTTAAGGTGTTTTGGTAGCTGTTTGGAGGTTTGGAATGCTTGGATTGGTGCAAAAACATAGCAAAAATTTTTGAAAAAACAGAGCACCATCCACGCGAGCGCGCCATGCACGCATACGCGTGGATTGAGAAGTTCCACCTTCCATACCTTGACCCGAGAGTTAGGCCTGCACTGTGCGGAAATTGGGCCTGAGGCACAAACCTATTTGCGCACTCGCGCACATGACGCGTACGTGCCACTCTCGAAATAAGCCATCGACGCACGCGCGTCATGCGTGCGTGCGCGTGGATGCCCTTTCTTCCATCCATTTCTTTTCTTCTCCTCTTTCCATTTCTTTTCCTTCTCTTTTCTTCTTCCCTCCTCCAATCCCTCATCCAACACTTCCAAACACCATGGATAACCATTTATTTTAGTTAGTTAATTAGTTAGTTAGTTAGTTTGTTAGATAGCTTTAGTTTAGTTTTCATTTTATTTTCTCTCTTTTCATCATAAGTGTTGGATTATTGACTTTGTTTACTACACATTGTTGCCTCTTATTGGCTAAATGCTATTTTAGCATGAATGTTTTTAGATAATCTTTGTTGGATTCTATGATTGAGGTTATATTTTGCTACTTGGTTTTTAGTTTTTCATGCTTACCTTTTAAGAATACCAAGTGATGAGAATTGCCTTCGAACTTGTAACTCTTTTTGAATTGCATGATTTGGCCACCATGTGATTTGAGCCTTATTTTGTAATTATGCATTTACCTTAATGCATTGTATTTCATGATCATACGCATCCATATGTGTTTGACTTGAATGCTTTCATGCTTCTTTAATGCTTGTTTTACATTACAAGTTCACTTAAAGCATCTCAAGCACACTAGGATAAGTAAAGTGCATGCTTCTTTTGTGACATAACTTTTAGGCTAATGTGTGTTCTAAACCGCGCAATTTAGAATTCACACACTTAATTGTCATTAATGTCACACTAATTCACTCGCTCATTTCTAGTGATTAGTACCTCATTCCAACAATGTATGCTTCCGTACTTTTATATCTTCTCCTCGTATGGTGTTATATTTTTGTTTTTTTATGATGAATGCACCACAAGCAAACATGGAAGTGGAAGGAAGAACATGCAGCAATCTGGAGATTCGCCGTACCCCCTTGCTCATCTTTGAGTGCACCGAGGACGGTGCAAACTTTTAAGTGTGGGGAGGTCGTCCGACCGGTCGGCGATTTTGGGTGACAAGTTTCTAATTCCAACACTTTTGCATTTCATTCTAGGATTTTAGGATTTTTACTTGCATTTTCTTAGTTTTGCATATATATACAAAATAAGCTTAGTCAAAATAATGAAATTTTTCAAGATTTCTATCTATAGGGCACACCAATTGATTTGAGTGAAAACTTTTCATAAAACTTGCTTGAACTATATATATTGTGGATCATATTTTTGAGCTAAGAACATAAGCAAGTGAGACTTGAGCCTAATGGTGTGGTTACATCTTATAACCACTTATTTTTCCTTCTTGTGTGCATTATTCTCTTTCTATAATTGTAATCTTTGATTTGTTTGATTCTTTATGTCCATTATTTTATGTATTCATGCATTTATATGATTGAGGCCATCATTTTATTAGCTCACTTATCCAAATAGCCAACCTTTTATCTTCCTTTGTTAGCCAAATTTAAGCCTACGATTAACCCATTTGTTCTTAATTTTAGCACATTATAAGCTTAAAGCGAAAAAAATAATAAATGTCCTTAATTTGGATCTTTGATTAGCTTAGGCTAGTGTGTGTGAGTACCATTCAAGCGTGGAAACTCTTGGGACATTGGGTGAATAAAATGGTAGCTTTGTATTATTATTGGAAATATTGGGAATTTGGTACATACTCATGTATTGATCAAATGTAAAACCTTATGCATTGAGGTTCTTGTATATAGAAAGAAAAAAAATGAGAAAAACAAAAGAAAAAGAAAAGAAAAAATAATATGGAAAAGAAAAAATAGAAAAAGAAAGAAAAAAAGAAGAAAAATAATAAAAAGGGGACAAAATGCCCCAAAACGAAGCTCAATAAGATCAATGCATAAGTGTTGTGAAATGAAAAAGAAAATGCATGAGTATGTGAAAACGTGAAAAATGGGTAGTTAGGCTAGCTTTGAAATTGTATAGGATGTCATAGGTTAGGTG
>NC_029776.3:27133985-27141264 GCF_000817695.3 Arachis duranensis
GAATCAACCCTAAACACTTGAGCGAATAGAGTGCAAATACATCCGGTGAGGGTTTGATGCTCAATTACATGTTTTCACCTACAATCATCACTCTTCATGCAAGTTTGTAAAAATATTTAATAGCTCAATTCAATTGTGGATTAGACTTGCTAGTCCTTATCCCTTGTGCATATATGCTTCTTAGGAATTGATTTATTTTGACCAAGCAATTGCATTCATGTAGATAGTTGCATATAGGTAGATTACATTTAGTTAGTTTTCATTGAATAAATGCCATACCCTTACTTCATTCTTGGTTTAAGCATGAGGACATGCTTGGTTTAAGTGTGGGGAGGTTGATAAACCTCATTTGTAGGGTTTATCTTGTGCTTGATTTAAGGGATTTTATGACTTTTTACCCACATTTATTCAATGAAATAGCATGGTTTTATAACTTCTCCCTTAATTGTGCTTAAGAGTAAAAACATGCTTTTTAGGACTTAAAATAGCTAAATCTAATTCTTCTTGATTCCATTAGATGCCTTGATATGTTTGTTAAGTGATTTAAGGTTTAGGAGGCAAAGATTGGATCAAGGGAATGAAGAAAGAAAGCATGAAAAGTTGGAGAACTCATGAAGAAATGAAAGAACCGGAAAGCTGTCAAGCCGACCTCTTCGCACTTAAACGACCATAACTTGAGCTACAAAGGTCCAAATGATGCGGTCTCAGTTGGGTTAGAAAGCTAACATCCGGGACTTCGAAACGATATAAGATTTGCCATAGTTGCTACACGTATGGTGGCGGGTACACGCATATTACGCGCACGCGCCGTTGCTGCCACCTGGTTCACTTAAAGCAAAACGTGGCCAGTGATTTTAGAAGTCTTGTGGACCCAATCCAACTCATTTCTGATGCTATTTAAGCCAAGGATTGAAGGGGGAATGAAGATACTCTCATACTTTAGAAGTTAGTTACCATTAGTCATAGTTTAATTCTAGAAGTAGTTTCTAGAGAGAGAAGCTCTCACTTCTCTCTAGGATTAGGATTAGGCTTAGTTCTTAGATCTAGATTTCAATTCACCTTCTTCTACTTCTATCTCTCAACTTTTTGTTGCTACATTCATCTTCTTAAATTCTTTTGTTGTAATTTCCTTTATGTTGTTCTTGTGTTTTTGTTGTAGATCTACTTTTGTTTCTTCTACTTTCTTCCAATTCAATTCAAGGTAATTCATAATAGATGTGTTTCTTTTGATTGTTGTTATTAATTCTTTTCAATAATTGTTGTTAGATTCTACTCTTGTTATCAATTTACTATGCTTTTCTTTTGTACCCTCCAAGTGTTTGATGAAATGCTTGGTTGGATTTTAGAGTAGAATTTTATACTCTTGGCTTGGAAAGGTAACTTAGGAACTCTTGAGTTACTAATGTCCAAGTAATTGATGATTGGGAGCCATTTACTCTAGTTCTCACTAATTGAATTAGTGGAGAGTTAGGACTTATGGACTAGGATTGATATAGCTCATTTGCCTTTCCTTTACTACTAGTTAGAGGATGATTTAATGAGATTAATCCTTGCCAATTCTCATATTGTGGTTAGTGATTAGGATAGAGATCCTTGACCACCAACCCTTGCCAAGACCTTTTTAGGCCTTAGTTTACTTTCTTGCCATTTATCTTTCATGCTTCTTATCCAAAACCCCAGAACACATCACAACCAATAACAAGACACTTCATTACAATTCCTAGGGAGAATGACCCGAGGTTTCAATACTTCGGTTTATAAAATTAGGGGTTTGTTACTTGTGACAAATAATCTTTTGTATGAAAGGATTTTTGATTGGTTTGGAAACTATACTTGCAACGAGAATTCATTTGTGAAATTCTATACCGTCAAAAATCCAATCATCATCTGGACAGCAAGGATGCGAGTGATTCAGAACAACTTTGGAAACTGTCTAAAGACCAACATCCTTCATTATGTTTACATAGGTCCTGGCTGGACAGTTTAACCCGGCTGAGGGGTTTGTTTTCAAGGTTGGAGATATCTTGGATTTTCACCTCCCCTCTCTGCTGCATACGATTAGTTGATTCTTAACCTCTTCTCCCTTTCGAGTCGTGTTCCTTATTTTCGTAGAAAAACCAGCAAGTTTGGAATAATGTTTATAGAACTTTCGAACTTCTTCTAGTGTCCTGAAAATCATCCCCACCTTTGGAAAAAATTTTTCATCCACAACACACCTGGTCTGCATAATGAACCGAAAATGTCATTATGGTAAAACAATTATATAATACTCAATGAACGAAACATAATCCATTATATAAAATCAAATTCAAACAGCTTTCTGCATAGTGAACCAAAACACGTACTCATGGTGAAACAATTCTATAGTATTGAGTGAACAAAACATAATTTATTATAAAAAATCAAATTTGAAACACCTCTGTCTACAATTTAGATATTATCAATTCAATTCAGATTCAAAAACACCTACGTCCATTGAATTCAATTTAAATAAAATAAACAATTGCATTCCATTTAATTCGATTCAAAATTGAATAATCCAAACCTCATCAGCATGATTCGTTTCAGAAGAATAATCCAAATCGTTCTCATTCAATTGAATTGAAGTTGAATCATCCATTGTTTTGATTCAGAAGTGATGATCGAAGAAGAAAATGAAAAAGAAGAAGAACGACAAAACTTATTACGTTAAAATCAATGCGGTTCAATAAGGAAGAACGCGACCAGAGAAGAAGATATTTTTTTTAGAACGTTGAAGTCGCTGAAAAAAAAATTTTTGGGTTAAATACCTCATTATCTTTCGAGATAATTGTTAAAAGCCATTTAATTTTTTTTTTAGAAATAATTGAGAGGATCTATTCTCCATCTTTAATAATAATAATAATAATAATAATAATAATAAAAGCCACAGAAAAAGGCTTACGGCATGGTTATCAAATTTGGCTCGACCGGATCGGTTCGACTAGAAATCCGGTCATCTGGTCATCTAGCCGGATCGAGCCACTCATAGAACCATTTAAAAGTGAGTCCGATGAAAATCGGTTCGACTCAGTCGGTTCTATGAAAATTGATGATTCGGACTGGTTCATGTAATTAGAACCGGTTTTTTTTAAAGAAAAGTTGTTGTGCCTAACCGAGAATCAGAACCCATCTCACCTCTCACTTCCCTCGCCACTCTCCCCCTCAATCTCATCGCGGGCTCCTCAAATTTGTCGCTGCCTCAAGCTCACGTTGCCACCTCAAGCTCGCGTCGCCGCCTCAAGCTCGTCGCAAGCTATGTCTCGCTCTGTCATAGGTCGTAAGCTCGTCTTCCTGCTTCGACCATCAATCCTTCCTCCACCGTGAGTCGGGGTTTAGGGTTTCAGCTTTGGCCTAGGTCTTCCATCAACGCTTGCTTCGTCTCTCTACCCAGGTGAGTTTCATCTTCGGCCCTGTTATTCCTCTTCCAATTTTATTGCTGTAAATTATTAGTACATCTTGAATTTATTGTTGAAAGTTGAGTTTGTTGCTGAAATTTTGATTTAGATAATGTTGATTTGATGTAAATCATATTTGGAGAATTGAAATTTTTTTCGTTGCTGCCTAAAAGTTATCATAGCTTAAGTTTTTGTTGCTTCTTGAAAGTTATCATAGTTATCATAGCTGAATTTGTTGTTAGAACTCTAGAAGTAGAATTTTTTGTCAACTGTAAGTTGAATTTGATGCTGAACATATCATAAATGTGGTTATTGTTGGAAGTAGAATTTGTTGATGGATAATTGAGTTGAGTTGAATTTGTTACTAAACCTTGTTGTTGTATTGCTTAAAAAATACTAGGGGCTCGTCTGGATAGGTTTATAAGTTACTTTTTTTACTTTTAACTTATGAAAAGTATAGGATTAATGTCTAGTATAATTTTTAAAACCAAATTGTAGCTTTCTAAAAAGCTATTTTAGTGCTTATAGAGAAGTTAAAAAAAATTACTTCTCTCATAATAAAAAGATTTTTATCACTTTTCTCTTAAAATAAGCACTTTTAGAACTAAAAAACCAAACACAAAATAACTTATTTATAAGTTACTTTTAATATAAGCATTTATTATTTAAGCTATTTTTTTCAAAATGAGTTTAATTAAGCTGGTTATCCAAAATGAGCCTAAATCTTTTGTTGCTGTATCTTAAGGGATAAGAAATAAGAGAGTTGGTCAGTAAAAAAATCAGTTTGGTAAAGTTAGTTAGGGTTTGTTATTCTGATCTCTGATCTTTCTCTCTTTTCCAACTCTGTTATAAATAAAGCTCTTGCATCTCTCTATGAGGTGTGTAGAATTGATTCATTGATAGATGAATAAGATGAAGTTAATTCAGTTCACTAGTTTCTTGAAGTTCTCTCTTCAAACTCTTCTTTCTCTGTTTCTGATATTCTGTATAATGCAGTGTTTCTTATGGAAGATATAGATGCAAATCAAAATGAGAAAAATATTGATCAAACTCCAAATTTGTCCTATGAAGACGATTTTAAGATCACTTGGACTTGATTTATTGATTGTGTTATCTTTTGCTTGCTCTTGTTTATTTAAATGGAAGAAGTATTTTGTACTAGAAATTAGTTTATTATCTCTTTTTGTATCATTAGTTATGTCTAAAAATTAATATTTGATTATTATTATTATATTTGTAAAGACTTGCATTTTAAGTTTTAATACATAATTTTAATTTCATTTATATAATTTTATATTTTTTAAATTATGACCGAGTCAATGAGTAAATCAATGACCCACCAGTTGAATTAGCAATCCAGTAACTTGGTCATAAGGCTGGATTAATTATTGGTTTGATTCTAATAACTAGAATCTAGAAAAAAATTAGAATTCAAATTTTAACATAATTTGTACATATATATTTAAAAAATAATTTTTTTATCCTTTAAATTAAATGGTTTATGTTAAGTAAATTTTTTAGAAAATTATTTTGTCTAAAGACTTTTTAAAACAAATTGGAAAATATATACTGAATTTTTTCTCCGATTTTTTTATAATACTCTCTAAGTAAATTTTGAAATATTTTAACTAAAAATTAGACTAAATAGTAAATACATAATAATTTACAACTAATAGAAATATGATATATCAACTTGAGTCAAAATATTATTTTTTTAAAAAACTATATTTTAAAAAAAAATAATAAAAAAAATTTTACTTACACATAATTGAAAAGTATAGTTCTGAATATCGAATTGGACCAACAAGTTTAACCGAATTAATTAAAAATCAATCACTAGATCGGTTCGATTAGCTTCGTAAATCGCTTAGCAAAAAATCGATTAGCAAACTAGTCGAATTGGTAGTTAATTGGTAAATTGTTGGGATTAACCGGTTTTTTAAAGAGTTTTCGGTTCGAATACTCCTTCCAAACAATGCCGTTTTACAATTTACTAATGGCTTAACAGGCACCGTTTTTTTTATTGGATTTAAAATTGATTAATTTAATTATTTTTAAAATTTTAAATTTGAACAATATAAAAATAATAATATAGAGTAGTCAATGATAATATGAAAATGATAAAATTAAAATAAACATATATCACCTATGACCTATCTACAAACAATGACAATATAAAAAATATTTTAATTAAAATAAACATACATTACCTATCTACAAATAACATAATCCAAAATAGTTATCACAGTAGTATTTTATCTTTTTCTATCTAACTTAAAGTTAAAAAATTAAATATTAAAACACGATTGTTTATAAAAGATGAGCTATATTCAAAAGTCATGTATATTTATTTTTATTCAGAGACCTTTTTTTTAAGTGGTAAACCAAAGTACGGATCTATATTTGAAGAATCTTTCATGTGCCTATAAAAAGTGCAAAGGAAAAAAATAATTATGTCTTTTTTTAGGAGATTATAGATAAAACTATAAGTAAAAACGTAACATAAACCTAATGTAATTTCTAAATTTGTATTGAGTAAAAATCTTTTGTAATTTTTCATACATCTCCTTATTAATAAATTCTTGAGTCTTGAAGAACTACAAAATTTAGAAATAAATAATATGCTAATACAAATTTTATTATATTTGAATGACAATTTAACCAAAAAATAATAAAACCTGTAAAATTAAAATTTCTTATTTGGCATTGAATTTCTTATACATGCACAAGAAAGAAGTCATTAAACCCTCTGTAGAGCATTTAAATTTATTTTTATCCAATATTACCTCTATTTTGTACGGTTTCTTAATCTAATGATAGGTGCCTGCACTTTGTTCTTTACTAATATGAGTTGGTTTTGCTCTTGTGAGTTTGTTGCTGAAAAAAGAAAAAAAAAATTAATTTATTATCATTGGTATAAAATTATTTTTGCAACTTTATTAAACATGGAAAACATGCCAATGAAGTATAAGTCAAATGGCATAATCTCCTCGTATGCTTTCAAGAAGATAACCTATTCGTATTTTTTATTGTTATTTTCTTTAACTAACTACTGCGCCTCATTATTTTTTAGATTGTTTATATGATTCGAACCATGGAAAGAAGCAAAAAAATATATATCTTATGATTTATTAAACTATTATTTTTAGTATTATCATAAAAAATAAAAAAATAGGTAACATCCATTATCAACAAAATATTAAATACAATTATACAACTCAATAATATCACCCCAAAATAATACATAAGATCTAATGACATCAACAATATACTACATGAGGCACAATAATAGTAGTATCTATTATCATGTATGTTATATGCTATACATTAAAACTTCTTCTCCTTACTGAATACTTTCTTACTGATTCGCTTCATGTTGTATTTGCTTATGTCACTAGTGCGCACATGCTCATACAACTCTTGTGGCTAAACCTTTTATATATGTCTTATAGTATCTATTACTTGCTCTTTAAGCATCCAAAATTCATTCTAAATTGTTGTCTAATATTCCATTATTTTTTCATTCATTCTTGCTAATCTCATTGTTTTTAATAACTATTATTGCTCTATACCAACCATTCTGATGTGCTGCGTCCTTTAAAGTCATTTTAGATTAATACGTATTAATATGTAAACAAAAATATTAATCGATTTTAATAAATATAGACTTTAATAATACGTATCAAATAATATAATAAAAAAATATTGATAAATTTAAATAAATATAGAATATATTTATAGATAAATAAATAAATAATTTTTTATATATAACTTAGAATGACAAATATAATTTTTTTTATTCTTAAATAAATAAATATAACTTGTACAACTGCATAAAAAACATAAATATTTTTTATTCATTA
>NC_029776.3:27141286-27147225 GCF_000817695.3 Arachis duranensis
ATCTTTAAATTTATTCATTACAAAAAATACTTTGAATAAATATTATATATTATATGATGAAGATAAAATATTAAAAAAACTATTGTTACCATTTTATTCATTAAATTTATTTTATGAAATAAATTATTTGAAGGCAAATGATTCAAAAGTTGAATATCAAATTATAGTATTGACTTCTATTTACAGTTATACCAAAAAATATAAACTTTAGATATAAAAATGGAATAAGATAAGAAGTACATTGTCTTTTGAATTTTTTTTAAAAATAAAAAATTACCACTTAAAAATAAAATAAACTGTGTATACAAAATACTAATCACTCGTATTATTATAATGTCTGGTATTTGGACCAATTCTATTATGTGTGTTTCTATCTCTGTATTTTTTTAAAAGCAAAATATAGATATTGTTATTGACAATGGAGTTGGCATAGGAGTACTTATATTTGGCAATGGAATTGACATCATTATACACTAGATAGGCGTGGATTCATCTCCGAGCTGGAGACCTCCCTGCAACCCACGCCGGTTCCAGTCCAAGGTGGAGGATCTCCTCCACGGTGGCACCTCCTCCACCTGGCCCGTTTCTTTCGGTGATGCATGTGCTCCTCTAACAGTAGTTGTCAGCCATCCCTTTCACCTTCTCTCTCACGCAACATCTCATCCTTTTTACCGAATCACTGAGGCAACCTTCCTTCTTAATGAATCTGTTTGAATAGGTAATGATTTCTTTAAACCCTAGGAGCTTTGCTTTCTTCTCCAAATTTCGTTTTTCCTGCCGTATGAAACTCTGTCTACGACCTGTGTTCTCCTGGGAGTTTGTTCATCGCCGTTCATCCGGGTCACTGATTTCCCAATTTTTCGGTCAGATTCAAGATCTTAGATCAATCAATCAGGTGCATCCAAACCTATTTTCTTCTTCGTCCTTTTTCTTTTCCTTCATTCTGTCGATCCTTATGATGAATTTTGTCATTTGTTGCACGATTGATCCAGGTTTTATTGTCTATTGTCTATGGTTTGTGAAATCTCTAATTGTTCAAATTCTGATCATTTTTTGTATCTGTTCTATGGTTAATCGAGATTTTATTCTCTAGGGTTTGTGAAATTCATAATCTTGCAATTTGTGATCGTTTTGGGTATCTGTTCGATGTTTAATGCACATGTTATTGTCTAGGATTTTTGAAATTTCTAATTTGTAAATTGTGTGTTTGACTTGGTTTTTTCGTGGTTTCATGTTCTTGGTTACATTTTTTTGGGAGTTGCTGTTAGCCTTTAGTTTGAACTCATTATCAGATCTCCTTTTGTTATCGGTTGAATTGTTTGTTGCATGTGTTTTGTGTTTTTCATGAATATATTTTTTTATTTTTTATTTTGTTTACATTCAACAAATCCCTTGAGTTTTTAAACTATTTTCTGTATTCAAAAACATGTTCTATTATCTATGTTTGATGTAATCTTCGCATGAAAATGTGGTCTGGATACATGATAAGGTTGTTCTGTATATTCTTCGTGGGGAATCTGAAATTTGGGCATCATTAACAAGGTATGAGGTTTGAATCTCATCCATTTCATGAATGTTGATGTCATTGAGAGATTTTTATTCATTTTTGTCTATACTTTTTTTTCCGACTCATCTGGTGTTTTGAATGTATCCTTACCTAACATATTTACCAACTCTCATTGTGATGAGTAGAATCATTGTTTTTGGTAGTTGATTACTGCCTTCCTTATGGTCTTATGACGTGTAGGTGCACTGTAGTAGGTATGGTCTCATATCTCAATTTCTGGTCCCTATTTCTTGATTTCTTGAAAGTTTCACTTGTTTTTCCTGTTTTTCTGTTGGTTCAGGTTTTGCTCATATGATTAGTTGTCTCTATGCCATTGAATGGAGATGAGAATGTGGGATTGCCTATCAAAGTATGGGCTTTTTATCTAACCTATTTGGTGATGATTGATGTGATTGATATGAATTGATTCATAGCATCTTCGTTATTGAATGAAAGATTTTTTTTTCTTTTTAACTCAATTGCATTCTTAATTTTTTTTATTATTTATGTAAATACTATTTTCTATTTCACCTCTTCAAAAGACATGGTAGTCTTTTACTGAATTTGAGATGTCATTCACAAAGGGAGTGGCTTTGTTAGAATAAGATGGCATCACTCCACTATTCCCAAAGTTTAACTAATTTTCACAATTTTTTCCATTCTTATTTTCTATTAATAATTAGAGAAAAAAATTATGGCATCATTCCACTATTTGTGTTTCTGGTTGCATGTGGGTTTTGTGGATGGTTATGAAGTTATCGGTTTTGTACGTAATCTATTTTATCAGTGGTGATGTGATTCACAAAAATTGATATATAGCCTGTTGTTTATTTATTTATTTTTTAAGTTCAACTGAATTGGATTACATTTTTCTGTTGATTGTGTTAAATTTGTTTTATATTTCAGCTGTTAGATAGACATACACCTCCTTGGCCCCAAGTTAAGAAGTTCATTGAGAAAAGAATGGTATTGTGCCAGTAAAATGGCTTCATAGTGTTCTTTCTCTAACTAGCACATGTCTTTAGCCAAAGAAAAAACTATCCAGCAGTTGGTCTTCCCATGAAAATGTGTTTTTCACACATAATAAGGTTGTGCTATATATTCTTTATTGAAAATTTAAAATTTTGGAATCATTATCAAGTTATGAGGTTTTAGTCTCATCCTTTTCATGAATGTTGATGTGATTGACAACTTTTTATTTATGTTTGTGTATACTTTTATTCCCATTTATCTCTTGTCTCCAATTTTTTCTACCTAACACATTTACTAACTCTCATTGCCAGTACTAGAATAACTGTTTGGGGTAGTTGGTGACTACCTTCCTTTTCGTCGAATGACATGTAGCTGCACTATAGTAGGTGTGGTGTGAAATCTCAATTTTTGGTCCCTATTTTTTTATTTCTCCAAAGGTTCACTTCTTTTTCCTGTTTTTGTGTTGGTTCAGCTTTTGCTGCTATCATTAGCTGTCTATGTGCCATTGGATGGAGATGAGAATGTGAGAATACGTATAAGGTATGAGTTTTGTATCTAACCTTTTTGGTGAGTTGTGATGTCATTGATATGAATTGATTCATAGCTTCTTCCTCATTAAATGAAAGATTTGGTTATTCAATTTTTTTGTGGGTTCATCTTCTTCCTTACAATTTTTTGGAGTTGCTGTTAACTTTCAGTGTGAACTCATTATCAGATCTCCATTTGTTATCTGCTGAATTGTTTGTTGCATGTGTTTTATTTTTTTTTCATGAATATATTTTTAATTTTTTAGTTTGTGTACATTTAACAAATCCCTTGAGTTTTTATACTATTTTCTATGTTCAGAAACATGTCCCCTTATCTATGTTTGATGTTATATTCACATGAAAATGTGGTCTCGATACATAATTTGGTTGTGCTCTATATTATTCATTGGAAATTCAAAATTTGGGAGTCATTATCAACATATGAGATTTCAATCTCATCTCTTCCATGAATGTTGATATCATGAGAGATTTTTACTCATGTTTGTCTATACTTTTTTTCCCCACTCATCTGCTGGTTTGAATGTATCCTTACCTAACCAATTTATACCAACTCTCATTGCCATGAGTAGAATCATTATTTGGGATAGTTGATTACTGCCTTCCCTATGTTCTTATGAGCTGTAGGTGCACTGTAGTAGGTATTGTCTCATATCTCAATTTCTGGTCCCTATTGCTTGATCTTTTGAAAGTTTCACTTGCTTTTCCTGTTTTTGTATTGCTTCAGGTTTTACTCCTATGATTAGTTGTCTCTATGCTATTGAATGGAGATGAGAATGTGGGAATGCGTATGAAGGTATGTGCTTTCTATCAAATCTATTTGGTGACTAGTGATGTGATTGATATGAATTGATTCATAGCTTTTTCCTCATTGAACGAAAGATTTGGTTATTCACAAAAATTGATGTGTAACCTGTTGTTTATTTGTTTATTTATTTTTCCTCATTGGGAAAGAGATTGTTTTCAAAGTTCAAGCAAAAAGGATTAACACTCGCAGTTATTGTGGTACCTTTAAAATCATCAATATCATTAGTGATGCATGTTTTTTCAACAAACTTCAGGCTGATCAGTGCATCAAAGTTAGTACTCTTTCTTTATGTTAGATATTAATGAATTGGAGGAATCATTTTTAGATATAGTTTGTTGATCCCCAGTTTCTAATTCTTTGGCTGTTGTTTTGAATGGTTTCCTTTACATGTCAATATGATTTTTACTGATACTTTACAAAGTTGGTTGTATTTTGTAATTCATGCTTTCCTTCCAAATTTTAAGGATGTTAGTTCTGACTCAGCCTTTAGTCCAATAGTTGAAGACTTCTCTCAGTGTGGACAGCTTAGAAGTTATGACAACCAAGTCATATCTGGTGTTCCAATACAATTGCATAGCATTAAAGAGATGCTTGCTGACATTCTTTGTGCTAAAATATATTCTTCTGCATCAAGAAATGTTAGTATTTATGTTTATGTTCTCAACCGTCTGAACTGTATTTTAGCATATGTACTATGATGAAACATGTATCGTAATATACCAATTACTATTTCTCTACAGGATCAGATTTATTTTTTGATCGGTGAGATTATTGATGTGCTGAAACATCAGAAGTGGTTGTACTATTGTTGTTTGTGTAATGCACCTATTTCTCATGTTGGAAATTTATTTTATTGTTATCTGTGTAGAGTTGAGTGTCTTGATGCCATAAGAAGGTATCTATTTTATCTGTCGAAATTGTTGGTACCGGTTTTCTTTTTGCTTTATTGCATCTTCTACACCTGTTTCTCAGTGTATATTTTGCTTTTGTTTATATTATTTAGGTATCGCATCAAAGTTATTGTTTCCCATTCAAATGGGAGCAATATTTTCATACTTGAGGATGATGAGGTGATGTAAATACTCAAAAAGAGTTGCTCAGAATTTTTGATACACGATGGAAGTTCCTCCCAAGTAATCGTTTTGGTTTTAATTTAATTTAATTGTCTTTGTTTTCAGTTTAGTGTTTATGGTTCAGGTATGTGAATTTTGCTAATGTACCTATTCTTTTTTTTCTTAGTCAAACAATGATTACACTGTTTCGAATAGCATGATTTCTCAGTTGATGAACAAAAAAATTGTCTTCATAGTGGATCCTAGACCCATTGGATATGAATTGAATAAATTTCTTCATGTTGTTCGTGCAATATGTGATGATATTGATATTGTGAGGTTTTTGGAGGACTCCACCCATGATAATCAACAGCAGATAATAACATTATTATGTAAATCTGATATTGAGTTAGTCCACTTTGTTTTTTATCAATTAACCTCAATTGGCTATATTGTTTTGTGTTTTTTCATGGGTGATGTTTTAAGTGTTACTCATGTTATTCCTCTCTTGTTCCATTTAGAAATTTCATCTGGATCCCTTTGTTCCTCATTTTCCTTTCGAATTTAAGAATCCAATTGAGTTTCACTCCAATGCAAGCATTCAATGTTCGTCGAGCTCAGGTGCTCCAGTGCATCAGGCTTCATCGATTTCTGTTCTGAACTGGAATTGTTGGGTATTTCTTGATCTAATGGACTTTGATTCTTTATCTCTTCTCTTAGTAAACTATGTTTGCAGAAATATGTATATGCATACATGTATATCGCTTAACTTTTGTTTCTTTATTTGTTTAATATTTCTTTTATTATTTTCCAAATTTTTATCATACCTGATTTCTTTATAATCTCAAATTGTTTTTTTTTGTTTTTGCATTGCTTCGTTCTTATATTTTGCTGTGTTTTCTGTAGACTATTAACCATGATTTTCATGCAGGAATCTTGTCCTCACAAGGTTCCAATTTAGTTGGGAATCATCAGCCTCTCACTATTAGGGAGGAGCTTCGGAGGGCCTTTAGACA
>NC_029776.3:27147236-27159033 GCF_000817695.3 Arachis duranensis
CTAAAGAATTGTTAAAATTTTGCTTAGTTGTGTTAAGTAGTTAGGAAATTGGTAAAGTATGTTGTCAACAGATCTATTTTGGTATGTAATTATCAACTCATTCTCTAAAGTTGTGATCTTTATAAAAATTATTCTCTTTCTTACGCTTAAATTTGTATGTGTGGATATGGTTATTATATATATATTTGTTTTGTTACAACTTATTAAAATGTATGCAATAATTTAAATAATTGAACCCAAAATTATTTAAAAAATGTATTTTTTTCAATCGTGTTATAATTTTATATTTAGATATCTCATATAAAAATATATTTTTAAGTAAAATTGGTTAAAGGTACTTTTTATTTATTTATCATGTGAAAATATATATTTCAAAAAAAATTAAAAATATAAATTTGAACTTCTAAAAAAATTATAATGAATAAAAAAAGTAATTTTATTTTTATTATTAGAAATTTATCAACTCCAGTAAAAAGTAAGTAAAAATATATTTTTCATCTATTTTTTCCGATTTAGTCATGCCTAATCAAATACTTAGTTGCTTTTATTAATTTATTGATGCATTTAACATAGTTATCTATCTTAATACTTTAATAGTGTAGAGATAGATATTTTTTCGTAAAAAAAGGTTAAAAATTTCTAGGATACTGGATGTATTAGATCAATAGATGTGGACCGCATGATGGAGTTAGAATGAATCTGATTGGGGAACAGGGGTGTTCCATTGGGAAGACATTATGTCTTCCTCATTACTTTCTTTTTCGTCAAGCCGATTTTGATTCAGAGCCTTCTCAGTCACATATCTCTTCTCACTCTCTCTGTAATTGCAGCGAAGATAGACTCCGATTGGAAGAGGAAGAAGTCTCCGGTGGTGCTGGCGGAGCAGAAGGAGAAGCATAAACTGGATTTGAACAAGACAAAGAAGATGTCGTACTTTGGCAATAGCCACGGTGGTGATGGAGCTGAGGTTAGGGCATCGCACATACTGGTGAAGCACGAAGGTTCCTCACTACTTTCCTTTTTGTGGATACTGGATGTATTAGATCAATAGATGTGGACCGCATGATGGAGTTAGAATGAATCTGATTGGGGAACAGGGGTGTTCCATTGGGAAGACATTATGTCTTCCTCATTACTTTCTTTTTCGTCAAGCCGATTTTGATTCAGAGCCTTCTCAGTCACATATCTCTTCTCACTCTCTCTGTAATTGCAGCGAAGATAGACTCCGATTGGAAGAGGAAGAAGTCTCCGGTGGTGCTGGTGGAGAAGAAGGAGAAGCATAAGCACCATTTGAACAGGACGAACAAGATGTCCTTCTGTGGCGGCAGTGACGGTCGTGATGGAGGTGAGGTTAGGTATCACAAAAATATCTATTTACTGAGTAGAGGAAGTGAAAAAGTGTTGTTAAGGTTTCCTATTATGTTTAGATCTTGCTTAAACAATTAGATATCATTATGAATTATCGTTGTTCACTCTGGAATTTCTTATTTGTTAGGAACTTATCACGATAAATAGGTCACTCCCAATTTGTTTTGCACAATACTTCAAATATTGCTAGAGGATAGGAACCATCTTGATAAATTTGGTTGGGTGTTTTCATTTCTACCGGTATGTGATCAATTGAGATTTGTGTTGGAACTATTCCAAAATTCCAAAGGTCATTGTGTTTGAATTTGAATGGCTTCATTTGTTAGTTTTTTACCTTTTGGATCGATGCTTTTTTGTTTTTTTAACTTCTGGTTGTGAGTTAATTGTGTGTATTGAGAATCAATTTTATGCTTATTAATTATTGAGATGAAATAATGGTTTATGAATTCAGGGAGTCAACTAGAGGATATAGGAACTAAAGCTGCTGGATATAACAGAGTAGTAGAAGAGATTGGGAAATTATTTATCATGGTTCAAGATCTAAAAGGTTGAATTTTTAATTGTTTATTTAATTAATGGCCACTTTCTCTTTATATATTATTGAGCAAAGTTAATTTTGTGAAACTTTTCAGATCCAAATTATAGGTGATATTCGAGTTTACTGCAGAATCAGGCACACATCTCAGGCTGAATCCAAGAATATTATTGATTTCATTGGGGAGGATGGTTCTGTATTCAGTTCATATCCATCCAAAATATTGAAACATGGAAGGGAAGTTTTTCACTTCAGTCGGGTTTTTGGTGCAAAGGCTGGCTAAGGTAGAGTTCCACATGCTGATTACAGAAATTTTCCCTCCCCTTCTCTCTCTTTTACATCATCTTATTGAAATTTATTCTAACTTTATACACAAATGAGATTTTTAAGGACACAGACCCATTAATTAGATCCCTGATGGATGGATATAATATTGGTATTTTTGCATATGGTGAAACTAGATATGGGAAGACATATACCATGGTAAGATAAAAGAAGTATGATACACATTCCATTTGTTCTTCCATACATTAATTAACGTGGACACAGACCAATGAAATAAGAAGCAATGTCTGCTTACTATATATGCAAACTTAAACCAATTATATATTCATCTAATATTTTTTCTTGTTTCTTCTGGCAGAGTGGTCCATTAGGTTGTACCTATAAGGATATGGGGATCAATTATGTTCCTCTTAACTATTTGTTCAGGTTTATTCTGTTTCATGATGCTCTCTATTTAATTTTCTGGCTAGATGAAGTTGCTTTCATATGGTTAGACAGCAAAAGAAGAAAATAAAATAAATGAGTCTGTAGCTCTATATGAATTTGCTTATGAATTTGGTTATGAATATAACAATTTCATATCAACCAATCATTACAAGAGAGGTTCAACCTTTTAATTAGTTGAATATATGGTATTATAAAGATCGACAGGGAAATGTACAAGGACCATTTGACCTAATTTTCCTAAAATGTTGGAGTGATGCTAATTACTTTCCTTCCGATTTCAAGGTTTGGAAGGAAGGTCAAAGTCCTAGTGATGGTAGACTATTGGTTAAAATTCTTCGGTCTTAACCACCTTTCCACATTTAATCCAGGTAAAAATTGTACATTATGATGAATTTTTAATACCGATCAATAAATTATGTTTTATTATTCATACTTGAATTTAAATGTTTAACACATAGACTGATAATAAAAGGCTGTTCAATTCAGTACGCTCACTGTGCATGTTCACGGAAAAGATACATCCGGTAACACTATTCGAAGTTGTCTGCATTTGATATAGCTTTCTGGAAGTGAATGAGTAGACAAATCTTAAGTCACAGGAGAAAGACTAAAAGAAGTGCAATTCATTAACAAGTCTCCTTCTTGTTTGGGAAATGTGATCACACCACTAGCTCAAAAGAATTCTCATATTCCATATACAAATAGCAAACTCAGACTTCTTTTGTAATTCTCCTTAGGTACACACTATTGAATTTTATCTTGAATTCTATTGCTACAAGATTCTGTCCTGAATTCTTTTACCTTATAGAGTCTCTGTCTCTCTCTCACTTTTCCTTTAGTAATAAAAGTTATCTTATATTTGGTATATTAGGATAAAAATTCACTTATGTTGATCTGTTTTGAGTAGGTTGGTAAAGTGATGAAGTAAGACTTTAATCACCTTGAAATAAGATACTAGGGCTCACAAATAATAAAACTTACAAATTTAAAGGTGATTAGAAATTTGCTTTTCCAGTTTTCCAAACCTCCACATTTTAGATGATCTTTTTTCCCTTTCATGACCAGAACTGTTTCACTTTTTTCGTTAACTGTTTTAGTTATAATTCTAATTTAGGATACAAAAAGATTGGAGCAACTTTACTCTGACCCATTCCTCGGGTTAGTTTAAGATTGCATTGTTATGGATGCTAAAATGGATATTGGCTGTCATTTCTGATATTAAAGGAATCATTCCGATTTTATGTTCAGATAATTTTAAAAGTTAGCCTTCTTTTAAACCAGCTTCTATTTGATGATTTTATATCACATGCTTCGATGGAGTTTTTTTTTTAATTCCTAATTCCTATACCATTATTATAACTATATATTTTCTTTAGACTAAATTATAATTTTACTTCTCACAAGATTCAATTTATTTATAAAATTATTTTTGAAAAAATGGATATTTTAAGTTTTCAAATGTCATCTTAATTTGATGCAAGTTTTAGATTTCATTTTGTACTTGAGGATAATTGATATATTTAATATTTAATTTTCTTCTTCTTTTTTTCTTGGTTTGTGGGTTAATTAGAAACATTATTCTACAGTACATATAAACAATTAATCATTATACACAAAGTTTACTTTTTTATGTTATAAAAGTTATTAATTCGGTCCATATAAGAAAAAAGAAAATATTAGTTTAAAAAATTATTAGGAAGATTTTATTACTAAAAAAAATTACTGATAAAATTATTAATAATAATTAACTTTTCTTTTAACAAGTTTTATATTTAAGAGGAAGAACCATATTTTTTTATAAAAAAATAAATACATTTTTACTTACTTTTTTACTTATATTTGTTAATTTGTATGTTAATATGTTCTATCGTTAAGTAATTATTTCTTTCATTTTTTTTCCTGTGATTTTCCATTATTTTTTTCTCTATTTATCAATAGAAAATAAAAATGAAAAAAATTGTAAAAATTAGTTAAACTTTAGGACACATAAAATTTATTGATATCAAAAATTCTGAAATGAATAGAAAAAATTATATTATGATATATTTTTCTCAATATTTAGTTATTTTTAACTATCATAAATATTAAAAAATCTTCTAATTAATAAATGTGAAATTAATTGTATTTTCTAATGATTCATTTCTCATAACCGTTCTTTTAGTGTCATTTATTTTTAATGAATTATCTATATTATTTTAATTATAATCTTATATATTCTATTAGTATTTTTACTTGTTTAACGTTACCAAAGAAAGACTAAAAGACCAAAGGTGTCTCTCTCTTCTTCCACCCCTCCCTACCCAAACGCACACGCAATAAAAAAATAAAGTTCACACACAAGACACACACGCGATTAAAGAAAAAGGTCAAAAAGAAAACCTAACGTCGTTACCGTCCATGCTCTCCCTCTGGGGTCTTAGTTCACTCAACCCAGAAAGACACCGCCCTACTTTTTGCAGCGTTAGACCTGAAATAATGCTAGAAGATACAAACTTGTCATCATCTCCACTGGTCCCGGCGTCTCCATTTCTTTGAACAGGTAAACTTTCTGACAATCGAATAAGAGGTTAAGTTTTTGCCCTAACTGTTGCAGTCCCAACATAATTTTCTATTCACTTTTTTTCTTTTGGTTTTCTTTTCATTTTTCGTATCATTCCTTTCGGTGATTTCATCAACTAAATTTTTGTCTTCTGAAAATATCCAGTTAATACCTTTATGTGAATAGCCTTGGTTCAAGTATCCTTTCTGATTATTTTTTTGATTGATACTGAAATTTTTATTGCTCTCCCATCTTGCTGAGTTTTAATTAGAACCAATGTAAGAGATTGTCATATATTTTGGCATGCATGTATAATTCAAGGAGACGTTCTTCCCCGATTTAAACAGAAAGAAAGAAATTTTTGATTTCCGAAACATTTTAAATAGTAAAAAAAGAAAATCGTATTTATAATTTTTTAATATTCATTCTGGTCTTTTATATTTTAATATTGATCTAATTTTTGTATATTTTCTTTTTTTCATATCGTTTGTAATGCATATTCTAATTAAGAAATTCATAATTCATGATTGTTTTATTAAATTATTATTAGTAATAGTGGTTAGCTTTCTGAAACTTCTCAAGATTATAATTAGCATTAGTAGAAATTTAATTTACTAGAATAAATAACAATATTTTCGTTCGTCTATTTCTTCTTTTGTTTATGAATGGTTGTTGTTGCTTCTTTATGTTTGTTCTTTATGTTTCTCGATTCAATTTTATCATCTGTTTTTCTTGAATTTGTTGAAATCTCCTATTAGGGTTTAATTTATTATAGTGCTCTCTTTTGCAGTAAGAGACGAGATCTTTTCTTTCTTCTTGAATCCTTATACTAAGTATCTCTATTTGATAAGTCTGAATGGCCATGGATGCCAATAGAGAAGATCCAAACAGGTATGGTGCTGAGCATTAGAGAAGATGTTTTCTTTTTTGCATTTTCAATTCCATTGAAGTCTCATTTACTTTTCCATTCAATATATTTCAGATTAACTTTTGAAAATTTTAATGTCAATTAAATATCGATGTTATGACATCTATAGGTTTTTTTAAATTCTCTCTAAGATATTTTTCATGTTGTAATTTAATTTTATTGGTTTCTCATTTATATGTAGGCCAGATTTCAAAAGTTGTTGTAAAATATGTTGTGTAGTAGTTTTTCAACGTGGTCTCTTGGGTATTTTTCATTAATGTACTTTTAGTTTGTTACTATTTTTTTGTATACTTAGTTAGTTGGTTTCTTGGTTAAAAGTCTCTGTCTTGAATTCTAATTGTACCATTATGTGCTAATATGAGATTTTTAGCAACCCAGCAATACTGGTCCAACGAAAAAGAATTGATTTTTAGATTTCGCCTTTTCAGTAAGCAGGTAATGAAATATATTATGGAATATTATATCATGCATGTTAACCTATTAAAGAGTTGTGTTAAATCTTTAACTTTGAATGGTTTTTTTTAATTTATATTCAGTTAGTGGTGTTTTTTACTTTCCTCCTCTTGATAGTTTCTTTTTCCTGTTAGATGAGTTTGATTAGCTAATTTTGAGTTCCTAATCTTTCTAATCTCAAATGGGTGTAGAATACAACAACTCTAAAAAGATTAGTTTTGATAAATTATCAATGAGCATTCAAAATAAATAATATAATGTTTACTAATCATACGTATATTGATACTCACTTTAAAGATTTAATATTTATTAATAGATAAAAAGATGATTCGAAGTTCATGTACATGATTTGGTTTTAGAATCCATCAAAATAACAAAAATTTGTTTTTCATTGTTGAAATCTCTCAGTTTTCTGTTTGATTCTTAATAAGCTTAATGGCCAATGTGCAGTTTTAGTCAGTAGTATCAATCTCAATTAATTAGATTCCTGATTTGACTTTATGTTCTTTAATTTGTTATTTTCTACTATTTTCTGCATGTCTGAGAGTGATTGTTTTGCCCCTTTGTCCCTTTTCTATGGATATTTTGTTTAAATTCATTTAGCTGTTTACTCAACTAGAATCTTCTCAATTATTTATGCTAAAGCTTTCTTCTCATTATAATGTTAGTTCATTTAAGTGATTATTGTTCTCTTGTGTTGCTCAGTTGGTAATAATGGTAGATTTAAAATATCTCTATTTGTTAAATCATTATGTAAAATTATGTGAAGGTTTTTTAGCATGTTTTGTTACACATGAATTAACTTTGGGAAGAAATTTGAATATAGGGTGATAGAGCTCTTCCTCCAACTTTTGTTTCAACTCATGGGGAACGATTAGGTCCAATGTTCTATGTTATTGACGAGGTAGATAATTGTTTAGTCCTGGAGGTGATAAGAAAGAATGATCAGTTGCTTATAACTGACTACTCATTTGAACAGATTAGAACTTCCTTACTTATTGATAGAGATGCATCTGTTCAATTTAGGTATGTCGGTTTTGAAATTTTTATTTTATTTTATTGTGGGATAAGGACAACCAACCCATCCAAGTTCACATTGATCCTAATGCATATGTGCCTGAGCTAATGGACCCAGAGACACTTGATAATGTATCAAGAGTGTTTCACATCAAGTATACCAGGATTGATGAGGAGTCATCAGCTGATGTGATGGTTCTATCTGGGTCTGAACCATCTGATGATCAGTTTTCATCAGATGGTGATGAAAACAATGATCAAGATGGGACACTGGTAGGGGATAATCCGCATAATCCGATAGATTTGTCTAGTGGAAATAGTTTATCATTGGAGGTCAACAAACAAAGTAACGCGGCAAACGAATTGGCTAATCCTAGGTAATGCTAGATATAACTTTTTTTCTTGTATTTTGGATTTTAATTTCATGGGATAGCTTGCTATTTTTTAGTGTGGTGACTAACATATTCATATTATCCTGAATTAGATATGCTCCGGAGGTTTCTTCGGATGTCGGACAATCTAAATTGGTAACTTGATCTCAAAAGAGTGTTTTCTTTTGTTTTTTTTCTTGCAAGCTTATTGGATGTTGTTCCTAAATCTGTTATTCGTTGTGCATGAAAATATTATGTTTGTGTTAACTATGAATTATTCGTTGCAGTATTTGGCTTCAAAATTTGCTGTGTATCTTAAGCTATCTGGAGATGGTTTGATTTGGACGATCACCGGTCCAAATTCCAATGTAGAGAAAAATGTGTTCTTTTTTCACTTACTGAAAAATGGAGGAAGAGGTCGAGAATGGAAATTTGGGGTCGGGTGGAGTGAGTGTTGTAGAATATACAACTTAAAGGAGGGTGATATCATTACTTTGAAACTCGGCTCGATAGCTAACCGCCAGGTAGAGTTATTGATTCAGCGACGTTAGGCCTCCTATGTATAACTCTATTTGATGGATATTTTGAATTATGTGTTAAGTTGTCTTGGACATATTTTATTTTTTGTTTGGTGAACAAATTTATATATGTTGTATATATTTTGTTTTACTATCAGTAAGTATCTTGACGTTATGTATTTTTAACATAATACGTAATAGTAAACTACATCTCTGTTAGACTTCTTTTTTCTGTTTTTTTAGTGTCTAACAATTGTTTAAATATTTTATTATCTTATCTTAAAAAATAAGTTATGCCATTTATTTACATATTGAATAATTATTGTATTTTATTTTTTTATTTTAATATAGTAATAATTTTATAATTATTCAAAATTAATACAACATATCTATTTTTATAGAATACATTTTAATTATATTCTTAATATTTTTCTTTTAAAATGGTTTAAATTTCATAAATTTCGTGCATTGCACGGGTTATCACGCTAGTAAGAATTATATTAGTTCCCTTGTTCAATCATCTCCCAATCATTTGTCTCTCGATCATTTGCACATCAAGGTGACGTTACATTTGTTCTTTCGATGACAATATTATTATTAATTTGTTAAATTCTCTATTTTTTAATAAATGATATAAAGGCGCATAAAAAAATGACAACAGTAATAATATTTTTAAGTAGAACAATTATTTAATTCTTTCACTATTGCAATAATTATTTAACTGTTTCGTAGATTAATGATTTTCTTTAATAAAAAAATAAAATTGTATTATTATTATTTTGTCCATATATTTGGTTCATACAACTCGAGAACAAATAATGTCTACAAAATTTAGACACCAAACTCTAGTATTGGATTTATAATACATTGGTATAGATAAAAAAAAAAGAAAAAACCCTGAATGGCTACCCCAAGACTCGCAAGGCCGCAACCCACTCCCACTCCCGCTCCTCACCCCTCTCTCGGCCTCTCCTTTTAGAAAGTTTGAAATTGAAAGAACAAAGAACCCTAGCCACCTACAGCCACCCCGCCCGTAACCACCACATCCCCGCATTGTTTTCATCGCCGAACTCTTCTCCACTGGGTACAAGCATCGCGTGTGGAAGGAGTTGGGTACAAGGTCCGTCGGCGTCGCAGGAAGCTCCGTCGCCGTCGCAGGAAGCTCCGTCGCCGTCGTAGGAAGCTGAGTCGCCGTCGTAGGAAGCTCCCTCGCCATCGTGTGAAAGCTCTGTGGCCATCGTTGTCTCCTCTGTTCGAGCGCTCTCTCTCTCTCTCTGGGTGTTCGAGCTCTCTCTGTGTGTTCGCCGGTGTCGCCGTATCCTCTGTCGTCGCCTCACTCCCCTTCCTTCTCGCCGCCGGTAAGTAATGTGACTTGGAATTATTTTGCTGGTTTTACTTTTGTTTGAAATTGAGTTGCTGATTAGCTGGGTTGAGTTGTGAGTTACTGAATGTCTGAGTTTAGTGGTTTTACTGGTGTTTGGAATTATTTTTGCTGGTGTTTGAAATTGAGTTGCTGATTAGCTGAGCTGAGTTGCTTATTTTTGTTGGTTTTACCGTTGTTTGTTAATAATACTGGGTTTAGTGGTTTACTGAATGTCTGAGTTGAGTTGCTGAATGTCTGAGTTGAGTTGCTGAATGATTCTGTCAAATTTGTTTGGTGAGTTAATTTTGTTCGTGATTTTGTTGGTTGTATGTTAAAGATGGAACAATCACAAACTAAGCATTTATCCATCTGAGCATAATTCAAGACCCTACTAAACATTTGTCACTATTCTCCAAGTTTTTGGGAGACATCATAAACAAAAGCATCAAGTGATATATAGGACTAATTTATTTACTATGATTATTGATTAATCACTTTCACTGCGACGGAGATTGAAGTTAAGAAAATTTAAGTTAGTTATACATCAGAGGATGGCTTTCTTTAGGAATTTTCTAAATGATAATGTCTCCTATAGCGTCATTGAAGATAAAGACCAAGAACAGAATGTTGATAGAGTACTTAGATCAGTAGGTAATGAGTGTGTGGATGCAACGTCTGGTGAGAAGGAATTTGATATGAACATGGAGGCACAATACTAGAGTGATGGTGAGCCAGATGAGGCAAATTAAAGTTTGTTATAGTATAACATTATGGTCACTATGTGTATTTTGGTTGTTTTTAGTTATGAACTTTCATGTTTGAAGTTGTTTGTGAATTTCTAATATTAAATTATGGATAATTTATTATGTGAAATTGTGAAATACTAAATTTTATTAAGTTAGAAATGATCAAATTTATATATTTGAAATTATATATAGATTTTTTTAATAATTTTATTTAATATTTAATTAAATTGGTCGAATTCCGGTCGAACCAGTAAACAGTGACCTTACTGGTTCATTGACCGGTCCGATTCTCGCAACCTTGCTGAAAAGTGACATCTTGTGTGCCAGTCCAAGACCTCCCCAGAAGAGACGAGAAAACAGTGACAAAAGAAGATACTCGGCTCGCAGGCCCTTCTCCCTCTCCCACTGTTGGTCGTGGCGGCACTCTCTTCCTCCTCCGTTGCCATCTATGACGACTCGAATAGCGCCTGGTGTTGGCGCCAACTTGCTTGGCCAACACTCTGCCGAGAGGAATCAGGACGCCACCGCCTATGTTGGCAATCTCGACCCCCAAGTTCCCGAGGAGTTGCTCTGGGAGCTTTTCGTTCAGGCTGGCCCTGTCTCTCTCTCTCTCTCTCTCTCTCTCTCTCTCTCCAAATCTGCTGTTGTTTTCATTAGGGTTTGATATCATTCTTGCGCCTCTTCAGTTAATGTCTATGTTCCCAAGGACAGAGTCACTAACCAACACCAGGGATATGGATTTGTTGAATTCCGTAGTGAAGAAGATGCTGACTATGTAAGTCACTACTACTACTATTATTATTGTTATTCAGTTGAGTGTGATGCTTTGTTCTATTTCTCTATAGGTCATAGTTGTATCAGCTGCTCATTTAATTTCTTTTCCATCGCAGGCCATCAAGGTGCTTAATATGATTAAACTTTACGGCAAGCCAATTCGTGTAAATAAGGTCTGCGGTTTTTATTATTATGACTCTCTTTGTGCTTTGGTTTTTAAGTATGAAACCTTGAGTGTATGTAGAATGTTAAGGTCAAGCATTACAAATGCCAAGAAAAGAAGCAAAATAGCTGTGAGAAAGTATAGGGAACAACTTGTACTTAGCCAACATTAGCTACCCTTTCTTCTTTAATTCTAAAAATTCTCATTCTGTGGAGGATTTGAGGTTTAGGTTTTATAATTTAGTGTTAAGGATTTAGAAACAGTTGGCAGATGTTGGCCAAAAAAAGTTT
>NC_029776.3:27159064-27190329 GCF_000817695.3 Arachis duranensis
AAATGTTAAGTTGGATGAATGAATAGATGAAAACAGATACGGTCAGGACAAAGCTAGAGTTGTGCCTGTTGAGGAGATAATGATTATTAACTGTCGAAGGTGGTTTAGTTATGGGAGGAAATGACCAAGTAGATTCTCTAGTGTGAGAAACATGAACCTATTAGATGCTGATGTGGTTTATAAGGGTAGAGGAAGGTTAAATATAGAGGAAACCATTAGAAGTATCTTTCGTTCAATGATTTTGCTAAAATATATTCTTTGTGATGGCATTGTTTTATCCATACACCCAACCCACCTTAACTTGTGCTAGTGGTATGAGATCTGATTGTTTTCCTCTTTAGACTTTAGAGGTGCCATTCCATGTGTTGGTTCATGAAACCATCACATTTGTCTGGCAGAGGTGAGTAGCAAATTTGTTTAGTTAGTGGATTGCCGTGATTCTTACAAAACTTTAAATGTTTACTTTTGGAATTAAGTAATTTGAACGTTAAACAGTAGAGTATGGCAGCAATAAAGGAAAAAATTGTTGATCTAAAATTCAAGCCTACACTTCATTGAGACACAAGAATACTTGCTAGTGCATACAGTAGCACCCTAGCACCTTAAAAGCGCTCTGCCATTCACAAGAACTATACACTTAAAGTTCATTTTTTTATCACACACTTTTCACTTCACTTTGCACATGCCAGCTTGACATGATACACACTTACCTCACAACTGCTCACTTCACAGTTCACTCCTTATTTTTACATACCAGTTCTATGCAAAATATTAACCTAAATCATTATCCCAACTCATCTCTCATTGCAAGATGTTAGTATGTCACTTTTTTCCTCCGCATGGAATAAGTCTTTCATATTTACATTAGTTCATATGAACATTCGTGTTTTCTGTATATGCCCTGCTGTGTTTCTACTATCTCATGTCAATGTCCTCACCATATGATTAAAGAGTATTGATTATTTTATTTTATTTATTTAAATTTTTAAGGCAACCCAAGATAAAAAGAGCTTGGATGTGGGGGCAAACCTTTTCATTGGCAACCTTGATCCTGTAAGTTACCAAGTTCTGCAAGTGCTCAACAAGTTCATGTATGTTGAACATTGAAATCTAACATAATTGTTCCTGATGTTACTACAGGATGTAGATGAGAAGCTCTTGTATGATACTTTCAGTGCATTTGGAGTTATTGTTACTAATCCAAAGGTTATTTTCTTCTAATATCTTTCATTACTTCTAGAAGCATCATGATTGTATAGCTTAGTTAACAGCTTCCTGCAAGTAGCAGCTGCTAAATAGTTTTCATTTTCCCCTTTTCTGCATTTTCCCCTTATTGTTTTATCCTCTGATCTCTGGTCCATTCATTTTTGAGCACTTAGCACTTAGCACTTAGCTGTATACTCCTAAAATGTTTGTGGTCTTACGAAATGAATTTGATACTGTTCCAATGTATCCTCCAAGAGAAAAGTTTTCTAATTAGTTTTCCCTTAAACGGGTTGGGTGGATCCATAAAGTGGAATTTTGGCTTAGCACTTTATTTTATTGGTTGAGTGTTTGATGCCGGTTGAAACTATTGACAATTTTGATTATTTGATAATTGTCTTAGTCTCCTGTAGTTAAATATATGCTGTCAAGTAAACAATAATTCTAAATCTTCCCAAGTTACCCTTCTAATAATGCTTCAAATTACTAAATAAAAAAATTTCTTGAATGCTTATGTTCCCAAGGTATTGATTGCTTATACATTTTTTCATGTAATATTTTCCTTTTAAGTACTTAGATGATTATTAGGAGGATATAGCAAAACCTAAATCAAATTATACTTCCTTGCCCATCTCAACTCTGCATCGTACAGGGATTGATTTCCCCTAAAATTATGCACATGATCTGATGTTCAGGCCCCTTTTCTTTATACAGATTATGAGAGATCCTGATACCGGAAATTCCCGTGGTTTTGGTTTCATTAGCTATGATTCATTTGAGGCATCTGATTCAGCTATTGAGGTATGCTAGTATAGTTGAAATTTCAGATCATTTTTAGGAATGTAGGTGACGACTTTTCATCCATTACACTTGCAATTTCAGCCTTGTTTTTTTTGTTTTGGCTAGCAACAGCAGCAAATATGTCCAAAGAATACTTATACTTGTTTGTTCCCCTTTTAAAATAAAATATGTTTCGATTTTGTTGTCATTTCTGAATCAACATCATTCTTAATTATAAAATATGATCTGGAGGAAGCATTCCTATATCACTAACAATGACATTATTTTACCCTCCATAGGCAATGAATGGGCAATATCTTTGCAATCGCCAAATTACAGTGTCATATGCTTACAAAAAAGACACTAAAGGGGAACGGCACGGCACGCCAGCAGGTCAGCCCCTTTTTGTTTTTGGCAACTATCTATTTTTCTGTGATTAAGTTACGTCTTTTGTCACAATACCATATGCTTATGTTTTATGTTTGATGCAGAAAGAGTTTTGGCTGCAAGCAATCCTACTGCGCAGAAGAGTAGGCCTCATACGAGATTCGCCAGTGCACCTCCAACACTCGCCAATGTTGCTCAGGCTAATGGTACTGTTGCTGTTCCGGTACCTCCTCACCCCTTTGCTAATGGAGTTGCTCCACCTCCCATTCCTGCCCTCCGACCACCACCACCACCCCCTCAAGCAGCAGCATTTCAGCCTATGCCAGGAGCTGGGCAACCAACATGGCATCAACAACAGCCCGGACTCCCGCCTGGAATGCCCTGTTTGGCGACCACAACCACCGCCACCGCAGCAACAGGGTGGACGACCTATGGCATATCCTCAACCCTCAATGCCTCCACCTTCCTATAGCCAGATGCCACCACCTCAATGAAGGAATTCAAACCCTTTTGGAAGGATCCAGGGTCCTATTATATTGAATTTCGCCACTGATTTTTAGCGTTATGTTTCTTAATTAATGTGGTATTAGATACAGTTGTTATCGGCATCCTTGACACTAGGACAGTTAACAATATAATTAAGAGTCCAAAGGAGAGATGCTCAACTCTTTAGCCTTGGGTTTGATATTGTTTTTAAGTAACTAATTTTCCAGAGTTCTTTCAAGCAATGGTGAATTGTAAAGGTGAATGAAAAATAGGAAGGAAATATCTGGCCTGTTTTATTTCTGCGATGGACTAAGCCTCCCCTAACAAAAGAACAAGTGACAATGAGGCCTTGATCTTTGCATTGTGAGATGCATTAGGTCTTCTGAGTCTGATTGTGAAGTCCGTTAAGAGCAAGCAGAGTGAGTTTTTGTCACGTGAACCCTGTGAGGTTCGTGTGATGTGCGAATTTATAATTGTCAAAACTGAACTGGTAATTGAGTTGGTCATGAAAGGGTCCTTAATGATTCTCTTTTTAATGCCTTTGATGTTCCTCTCTAGCTAATATTAAAAGGGATTTGCATCCATTGTTACATAATATACCGATTTAGGTCTTAGCTAACTCTTTCATATTTATTTGTGGATTTCGTATCCTCAGCTTTACGCTATCTGCACCTTAATGAAGATTATTTTTCTAATATAAAAAGTATTTATTTAATTTTTCACAATCTCAGCGAAATATTACATTCATAAGAGTTGAAGGATGAATCCAACTGGCTATTGTTTTTGTCTTTTTTTTTTGTTGATGATGTCAGAAACAGGGATACGTTATTTTGCTTTGATGCTTTAGCCAAACAAAAATTTCTTTGATAAACTGTGGACTAAAATTACCCATGGGTGTGTATAACATCTTCTGGCAGTGTTGTTTTCACCTTAATGTGTTGGTCTTTCTTAATTTCTTTCTCTCCAATTTTATGTTTTGCCATTAATAGTTTGATGGAGATTATCAAATTCTGACGTGATGGTTATAAATTTAGGTACCAATAATGGCTATTGAAAGAGTATACATTGCGAACAATACATCACTTATACAAGATGAAGTTCTATCCCATAGATTAGGCCTCATACCAATTAGTGCTGACCCCAGGCTATTTGAATATTCAGGTCTGATTTTTATGTTGTCACCTAATTTGTTTCTGATTACGTAAATATCTTTTTTGCGTGATAGATAAAATTCTATATAGGTTGTTTTGCCGCTTGTGTAGATCTCATAATATGACAAACTTGAATTTGTCTCCTTCTTTTTGGTTGTGAATAGATAATGCTGGGGATGATAGGAATGAAAAGAACACCATTGTCTCCAAAGTTCAAACTACATGTTGGTTACCATAAAGGTCAGCCACGTATGACTGGTAAATGAGTCTGGCTCTTATTTGATATTCAAATGTTGCATTTAATTTTATTTGGCTATTTTAACTTTAATCATCTTAGCAATTTTATTTGGTCTCATACCGGTAATGACGTATGCCCTTTGAAGTGCTGTTCACTGAAGCTGTGAAGATTCTGGAAGACAAGCGTAAACGAGTAATTACTGAGCTTTCTTGATTTTTTGTGTGGTATCTTGCAACAAAAGTAATGGTGAAAATGTAGTAGTGCATCATTACACATGGTTTGTATTGTTATGATCTTTATCTAATCCTCTAATAATATATATTTTTTCTTTTGATATAAAAGCTCTCTCTTTTCTTGTAGTGAATTCCAACCCTTTTTAGCAAATAGAAAATTTGATTGGAGATTTTATACAAAAAATATTTCTCGTTCAATAGTTTATATACCATCTAATTAAAGGCTGAAATTGTTCCCAAGATGGAAGACTTGATTTAATTTATAACTCTGAAGCCAAACAAAAAGATGATTACAAAATGGGAAAAGAACTTTTCCGCTTCTCGAAATTAATTTATCCCCTATGAACCCAAACCAAAATAAGCTTAATATATAATAAATGATTACTATACAACAATTGAGCAACGCATTTTAAGTCAGTTAGTTACCCACAATCGAAAGGTTTAGGGAACCAGAAAGGCAGAAAGCCAAGTAGCACTACAAGCAGTAACATGAAACCATGTCGGTCTTTATATCCCACGTGGTATTGTCCTCCCATAATTGTAGATTTAGATAAATTATTTTAGTATTGACACATGGTTGTATAGGTTTAAGAAAATTACTTCAAAAGGACTAGAGTTTAAAAATGAGATTCCGTTACATTATCTTTTGTTTCTTTGGAACACAACTACACTCAATTAAACTCAAAAACTAACATGAATGATGCAGAGAATCACAAATATTAGTGCCCTAAAGTATACAAAATTGAGTTATGTCTCAATATCCTGTTTGATTTAAAATAGAAACTGAAATTATTCAAATTACCTTAATACCCCTATTATATTTTAGTTAAAAAAAATCTAGCCCTTGTAATTGAAAGTAGCATTCACCCGCTTCGTCAAAACACTTCAGCTCCGCCGCCGGTAGCAAAAGACAAATCCCGTGGAGCAAAGCCCGCACGTGTTTTCTTGTGTGCATTGCTTCTCAATCGTGGTGCCATGAACCATCTCGCAAAATCGTGATTTCGGCGCCTCTTCTTCCCATAACGTTAGAGCACGCCACCGCGAAGGGATAGTAATTTCGTCGCGCACTTCTGGATATCACGTCGCTAGTCACTTCTGTGAGGTTAGTGGGTGTTTGTCGTTGAATCCTTCTCTATCTCTTTTTTTGATTTACTGTTTGAGAAACTGAACCACGATGGAAATTGAGAAAAAAGAGAATATTTTACCCTAAAAATTTCATTACACAAGGGTAATGTTAAAATATTATAAATATAATGGGAGTGCTTTGGACAGAAAGATTTATGTAAATTTTAATCTCAATTTTTCAAAAGTTCAGTTTTCTGTGTTTTTATTTTTTGAAAGTATTAAAAAAACTGAAATTTTGGAGATAGAGATTAAAATTTTAGTATTAGTATCTTGCTTCTAAATACGATATTAAATCCTAATCTTCTAATGTCAGTCTCAGTCTCTAGAACTAAATACTGTTTTAATAGTCAATAAATTTTAGTTCACATGACATATCTTTTTCTTTTCATCTCAAAAGTCTAAGATTTAAATTTTAGAGAATATAAATAAAAAAATTAATAAATATGTGAAGAATGTGGGAGTGTATTATGTATCTAAAATTAGTCTTTGTCTAATCTATCGAAAAAAAAAAATATAGCCTTAGTGTCATTAGAACTATTTCTAAGTATGGGATAAAATTACAAAGCAAACGACAAAAATCAATTATAGCAAAACATTACTCTATATGATCTACCACGTTATGAAGGTAACAAAAAATTGCTTACAAAAAATAATGATCTATGGTAAAGAGGTATAGAGAATCTTGTGTTTTAGGTGTGGTAGCGACACGTGTATGTGTTGTGTCTTTAAAGGGAATAGGCTCGTTCGGAGTCGTAATTGACTAATTGGTAGCCGAGCATCCGAGCCAATTTCTCCGTGCAAGGGATTGAATTAAAGTTGGTTCCGTTCTGTTTAGGTTATTGGACTGGACCTTCTCGCTGTTTGGACATGTGCTTGTCTAATTTATTGCTACTTGTACTCAATAGTTATATTTCAGTTATCAATAACAATTAATATGTCACCTAAAACTAATATTTAACTCATGAAATTCACTATAACTACATATATGTATAGTGTTACACATGGCTTTTGCTTTTCTTTTTTTGTGTGTGTAATATATTAATCACATTCATCATTATTTTTGTGTCCTCTAATATAAGATTAGGTACGTTTCAGGTGTTTATCGTTAAAAATTAATGACAACTTAAAATAGAAAATTATATTATGAAAAGAACCAAGTTAAATTTCAGATTTACTTATATATTTTTTAAAATTATTTACATTTTATAATTTATTAATCATATCACTGGCACCATACACCTATATATATTGCAAATGAGTTATTGACAAAGCATGTTAAAATTCATATTTTGTGTTTACATGCCAACCAAATTAGGACGAATATCTAAAAAAAAAAATTCAAATACAGTTTAGATCGATTTAAAAAGTAAAATGGATATAATTTATTATATGTAATATTTAAGAGTTCCACTAGTTGAATAAATATATAAGAATAATTCTTTTCATCAATTCTTCTTAGGTTAAAAGTGTTCACGCGACTTAAACCGCAACCTAATAAAAATATTTAAAATTAAATTAATTTGATTTTTATGTTCTTTAATGTTATCTAAATAAATAATATAAAATTAAAAAAACTTTTATGAAAATATCTTTACAATTGTGTTGCCAGTTATGGAAAAGAATTAATATAATTCGTTTTACCAAAAATTGAAAAACTTAAACCCATAATTTTTTAAATGAGTACGAGAAGACTATACAATTTAAGCGGTAACTTATTGGTAAAAATTAATATAATTTAATGAGTTCATTTAAAATTATACTCATTAATTAGACCTAATTTAGGGTTTATAGATAAACACATATTATATTTTAACATTAAAAAAATAATATTTCTTCAGGTGATAACAATCATCCATGTAAAACAATTATCAATGCTTAATTACTACTCTAAAAAATGTACTCCACAAAAATGACCCTCCATTAAACTAATAAAATTTCTTTGGGTGATAATGCTATCATACAATCAACCCAACAAAAAAACTTAAGAAATACATGGTCCAGGCCCATGCTAAAAGTGGTGTAGTGACCCAGAAAAGTGTATCCTCCGTTACACCACTTACCTTAGAAAGCTAAACTAATCCTATGTGAGGTTCTGTCGACAAGCCCTGCAACGAACACTGATGGCTCTGACACCAATGTTTTACGGCTCAACCAGCTTGTGAGTAAGTATACATTTTTTATTGCATATGAAATATTTGTAATTCTGTATAGATTTAACTCTATACAGGATAATTCACCTTAATAGAATGTTTAATTGAAAATTGTACAATTTGTAGGAACTATTTTAAGGAAGTTTTTTTATTCATATAAAATAAAATAAATACATACTTATTAGATTGTCTTAATCACATTTTGGATATTCTCATTAGTTATTATTTTTTACATCATTATTTTTTAGCTGAAAATAGATCCTTTTAATTTTTTTAATAATTGAGGGAGTAAAGTGTAATCTTTTACTATTAATTTTATAAGTGAGACTAAGAAAAAACATAAAAGAGAAAGCATTGAAGAGTTAAAAATCACATTTTACTCCCTCAATTATTTAAAAAAAAGAGTAAATGCCTAACTTAGTCCTGATAATTTCTTCGAAGGACTACGAGGTCCCCAAACAAAAATAATACTCTTTCCGATCCTTGATATTTAACTTCACGAGACTGGTTAGTGCCTCTGTCAATGATCTTTCTTTCAAAACATACTTATGTGACACGTTAATTACTAATATGTGCTCCATTTAATTTTTATAAGTAAAAATAATTTAAACATCATTAATATTTCTTAGTTTTATACAGTAAATTTAGCTAGTATATTTTAAAAAAGTAATAAAAAAATAAAAATAAAAACTAAATAGTCTTGATAATTATCCTTAAATGACAATGAGACTCCTAGCAAAAAAGAATTTGTTAATTCTAGTTGGTTTTTAATAGATAAATCAACAGTTTAACATACTATGTAGGCTTATTCTATTAATACAGAGAGAAAATATTGATAGAGGGACTAATTAGTCTCATAAAAATAAAAATCAGAAACTAAAAAAAATATTTTTTTTGTTAAAAACCTCATTGTCTTTCGAGATAATTGATAAAGGCCATTTAAAATTTTTTTCTCTAGAAAAAATTGAGAGAACCCATTTTTCATCTTCCATATCTCGTAGTTGACAATTCCACTTCTCTTTCAAGTCCCAACAATCTATATGAAAAGTCAAGGTTGAATAATTTATTTTTTGCATTAATAATAATAATAATAATAATAATAATAATAATAATAATAATAAAAGCCACAAAAAATGCTTACGGCATAATTATTAAATCCGGCTCGATCTGATTAGTTCGACCAAAAATTCGGTCACTTGGTCATCTAGTCGGATCAAACCACTCATCGAATCGTTTAGATAGTGAATCCGATAAAAATCGGTTCGACCCGATCGGTTATATGAAAACCAGTGATCCGAACCAGTTCATGTAATCCGAACCGGGTTATGTTTTTTTTTTAAACAGAAAAGGTGTCGTTCTCTCCCTTACTTACACCCTTCGGCTGGTGCCTTAACCTAGAACCAGAACTCATCTCACCTTTCTCTTCCTTTGCCACTCTCTTCCTCAAGCTCGTCACTGCCTCAAGCTCGCGCTGCCGCCTTAAGCTCGTCGCCGCTTCTAGCTCGTCGCAAGCTCTGTCGCGCTCTATCATAATTTGTAAGCTCGTCCTCCTGCTTCGGCCATCAATGCTTCCTCTGCGATGAGTCGGGGTTTAGGGTTTCAGCTTCGACCCAGGTCTTCCATCAACGCTTGCTTCGTCTTTCTGCTCAGGTGCATTTCAACTTCGGCCCTGTTGTTCCTCTTTCAATTTCATTGCTATAAATTATTAGTATATCTTAAATTTGTTATTGAAAGTTGAGTTTGTTGTTGAAATGATGATTTAGCTAATGTTAATTTGTTGTAAATGATATTTGAAGAATTGGAGTTTTTTTTGTTACTGCCTGAAAGTTATCATAATTTAAGTTCTTGTTGCTGCCTGAAAGTTATCATTGTTATCATAACTGAATTTATTGCTAGAACTCTAGAAGTAGAATTTGTTGTCAGTTGTAAGTTGAATTTGATGCTGAACATATCATAAATGTGGTTGTTGTTGGAAGTAGAATCTGTTGCTGGATAACTAAGTTGAGTTAAATTTGTTACTGAACCTTGTTGTGTTGCTTAAAAAATGTTAAATCTTTTGTTGCTGTATCTTAAGGGATAAGAGATAAGAGAGTTGGTCAGTAACAAATCAGTTTGGTACAATTAGTTAGGGTTTGTTATTCTGATCTCTGACCTTTCTCTCTTTTCCAACTCTGTTATAAATAAAGCTTTTGCATCCCTCTAAGAGGTGTGTAGAATTGATTCATTGATGGAAGAATAAGATAAAGTTAATTCAGTTCACTAATTTCTTGAAACTCTCTCTTCAAACTCTCCTTTCTCTATTTCTGATGTTCTGCATAATGCAGTATTTCTTATGGAAGATATAGATGCAAATCAAAATGAGAAAAATGTTGATCAAGCTCCAAATTTATCCTATGAAGATATAGATGTCGATTTTAAGATCACTTGAACTTGATTTATCGATTGTGTTATCTTTTGCTTGCTCTTATTTATTTAAATGGAGAAAGTAATTTGTACTAGAAACTAGTTTATTATCTCTTTTTGAATCATTAGTTATGTCTAAAAATTAATATTTGATTATTATTATTATGTTTGTAAAGACTTGCATTTTAAGTTTTAATACATAATTTTAATTTTATTTATATAATTATATATTTTTTTTAAATTATGACCAGGTCAATTGGGTGAATCACTGACCCACCGGTTGAACCAGTGACCCGGTGACCCGATCATATGTCCGGGTTGATTGTCGGTTCTGTTCGAATAACTAGGGTACCACTGCCCCCATTTGAGAGAGAGGCTCAATGGTGAAGAGAGAAGGGAGTGGAGAAATGAAACCCTAACTTCCATCAGCTTCAAACTTTTATAACTTTTGCTCCGGAGCTCCAATTAACGAGCCATTTATGATCACACATTCGACTCGGAGTTCTCTTTACACTACAAGAAATGCCATTAAAATCGACGGCCAAATTGACGGCTTAGTCGTCGATAATAATGAAATTCGACAGAAAATAGACGGCGCAGTTGGTTGCTATAAAGCTTGTCGATTTTTCAAAATGCTAATAAAATCGAAGGCTTGCTTGGCCGTCGATAATAATTTAATAAAATAGACATTTGTTCCATCTGTAATATGGGTATGAGAATTTTACATCCTTACTAAAATCGACAACATTTCCATCGATATTATTATTTAAAATCAACGCCTTCTCTGTCGATAATTGATTCAATAAAATCGATGGCCTATGTGTCGATATTTAACTCAATAAAATCAACAACACTACTGTCTATAATATGCTTAATAAAATCGACGACGATGCCGTCGATATGAGATTGAATAAAATCGACACAGCTGCCGTCGATTTAATTATTTAGATTTGTCTATTTCAACTTTTAAAAGCGACAACTTTGCCGTCGATTTTAATAGTTATATGTTCTTTTTCTATTTGAAAAATAGTAAACCGTTAATACAAATAAACTTTTAAATATAAAAATAAAATTTATAAATAAAATTTATACTAAATATTAGATAATGAGTTTACAAACTTATCAAAATAATAAATAACCCTCTAACATAAAGACTCAAGACAAGATAAATAACTATTATTGTTATCTAGTTGAATAATTATTATTAATATTGTGTATAAGTATTAAGCCAAGATTTTTTATAGAGCTTGTTCATTCTTGAGCTTCTTTGTGATGGATGCAAGGTACTTTCCTTGGTTGAATGCTTGGTCCAACTCAAGCTGAGATGGCTGCCTTGAGCCATCACCGGCATAAGTTTCGGCCCCGTATGGGCTTCCACTTTTCACGTTCTCCATCTCAAATATGCCGGCACCAAATGTGTATCCGATCGGAACGAATATCATTCCGTGATGCACAAGCTGAGTGATAGCAGTAAGTCTGAAATGTACTGAAAAAATGTCTTAACATTTACCATTTCATGTGAATAAGAAAGTAAAGAGAGATAAGAGGGTGTTACGCTGTTGTCTCTTGTCCGCCGCCCTGGGAACCGGTGCTATAGAAGATTTCGGCATGCTTGCCTGCAAGCTGTTGTGTCCTCCATAGACCTTCGGTGGAATCTAGGAAAGCCTTAAATTGAGCAGGCATAATCCCGAATCTTCTAGGGAAGCCAAAGACAAAACCATCAACGCCTTCTACCGAAGCAGCGCCTTTCTTGATTTCTTGTGCTAGTTTCTCAACATGTCCATACATGGAGTAGTACCTGCCAAACCACACAACAACTAATATTCAATTCAAGCTTCCAGAATCATGTTCACCAATCCACTTTACTCATAGTGTGCTTATTAGCTGGAAACATAAACCTTTATGTTCTTAGTAGAATTAGTAGTAAACAATGTGTCTGTTAATAACTGAAGCAGGATTTTTTACAGCATATACTAACCCTGCACTGCCAGCTCATTAAAGCAGCAGCAGCAAAAGGAGTATTGGCTATTGAAAAAAATAAAATAACTGAAGCAGCAGCAGCAAGAGGAGTATTAGCTATTGAAATTTTCCATTTAAATCCTTTTTTGAGTTTTAATTAAGGCTATTTTTCATACATAAGGAGTATTAGCTATTGAAATTTGTTCCTCCTGTACATAAACACTCGTCCCTTTGGACCAAAATCAAAGTGTAAATGGCAATAGGAAAGTAGTATGAAATCAAGTTACAGAAAAATCAACATAAAGAGAAGAATTTACCAACTCCGACTTGATTCTATTCTTCTATGAAGCAGCAACACATATACAAAATATAATTTATTTAAAAGTAAATTAACAAATTTGCAAACTAAGAATTTACAACTAAAACCTCAATCCGAGAATTCTGAACTTCCATCATCATCAATGTAAGCATCATCGTCATCATAGTTCTCAATGTCATCGTCCTCCTCATTATTTACATTAGGAACCTGGAGGTCAGCTACTTGAAGTTGTATCATATCAACATCTCCTGATGTAGATGCTAATGATGGTGGAAACTCAATTTCTGAAATGATCCTAGCATGTGGAGGCTCATCATTCTGATACACCTCGGTTTCAGATTCATTTTGTGCCTCCTTCATTATTTTTCGTGGTTTACATGTAATCACAACCTTCCAATTAGACTTACAACCTTGTGGATATGGCATGTAATACACTTGTCTAACTTTTTGCGCAAGGATGAATTTCTTTGAAGAGCTCCCTTCTTTCCTTTTCTAAAAACAATACATAATTACTTGAATTCTTCAAGACTTTCTTTATGAATAACCGGAACTCATTATAAGGTGTCAATTGGGAAAGAGATAATGTACGAATATAATATGTATCATGGATTATAATCAAGGTTAAATACAAACTATGAAGGAGTAATATTCTGAAATACAGAGCAACAACAAGGTATATGTATTCGGTGGGTGGATATGATGCAACGATAGCTGGATAATGCACACTAACACATAGGACCATTTTTCTAGCAAGCTGTATCATATAAATTAAATATATGGTTATGGTTATTGGATATATATTAAAACTTATGCGTATACGCCAAATGAACTAGTCTTATCATCGCGCACTCTCTTGGTTGGTTCTCACTTTTAGTTGGCATGCCCCTATTGCTTAGAATGCCCCTATTGCTTACAGCATTTGTGTGGCTAAAATGTGAAAGAAATGCAGAAGACTGGAGGACACAACATATTGACAAGAAGTGAAACACACTTTGGAGTTAGCCAACAATATGTATCACAATCAGGAACGGATTTACTCAGCACTCAGTGGGGGCAGTTGCCCCCAGTGAATTTGGAAAAATTAATTAGTAGTTCTTAGTGAATTGTCTAATTTGTCCCCACCATCTAATTCATTTTGACCCCACTGCCCACCCTCCAAATCCCTAATCAGCTAACCCTTCTCCTTCCCTTTTTCAATTTTGTTCTTCTGCTCCAACCTCCAACCTCCGCTTGACCGCTTCCAGACTCCAGCCCTAAGTTACTGTCGTGTCGTCTGCCACCACTCGCCCACTCCGTTCAGTCTTTCTCCTGCGTCAGCTCCGTTGGTTTCTAGTTGCATCGCAGCGTGCCCGCGTCTGGTTCTGGCATTGCGTTCCTTCAGTGTCTGGTGTATGGTGAGGTCTTCTTCTTCTTCTTCTTCTTCTTCTTTCTTGTTCTTCACAGCTGCAAGCCTTAAATCCTCGTCTGGTTCTGTCTTCCCGTTCCTTCGGCGTGTAGATCTGGTTCTGTCTTCAGCAGTTCAGGGTGTGCGGGGTGTCGCTGGTTCTGTTGCTGGGTGCCGCCGTGCCGCTGGTTCTGCCGCTGATTCTGTCGCTGGGTGTCTGGTTCCTGGGTGCCGCTGGTTCTGCCGTTGGGTACCCTGCTTCATTCAGTTTTTATTCTCATTTGCTGCATTGTTATTAAGTTGATATAGTTCATTAATTCATTCAATTTGATATAGTTGATTAATTTGTTTTGATGTGATTGAGTTTATTCTGATGTAAATCATGTAATTGTGTTCTGATAGACTGATAGAGTTCTAATATAATTGTTGGTTACTTTGTTAATTAACAATTGTATTCTGATGGAATTTTAATGGAGTTATGATGTAATTGTGTTCTGATGGAAGAATTGTTCTGATGTAATTGGCTTGACATTTTCCTATAGTAGAAGAATTATTTTGAAAATAAAAAAACACAGATCTAGGGATTTATGATATGAATAAGAATGAGAGGGGAATCAGGGGATTATGATATGAATGTTAGAAGGGATGATGATTTAGTAGCTTACAGTACATAGCTTTCAGTTTCTATAGCAAGCATTTTAAAGTACTTTCTGATCATTCATTCCTAGCTTCCAAAGCATGAACTCTATACATCAAAGCTCTGCCATCTACAATTGGCTACTGGCAAAGAAACCAGAATTTGTACTTTCAAATCTCTATTAGGATAATTAATGCAAATTATGGACTTGCATTTTAATTTCCTTTAACTTGTGATATATGTAATATCCCATTTGAATATCTTTCTTCATTGTACTTTTGTGGTATTCAATTATGATGAATTGATGATGTATTTATAATATGCTGAGGAAAAGGGCTAGCTTCAAATGTTTCTAATAAATTAAAGCTATATAGTCTTATATTCTTATTTTAATGGATCTTTTATATGAATATATTAAGCAATTCATCATGTAAGAATATATTATCAGTATAAACTCTCAATATATTTATAATTTTATACTAAACTTCTCAATTTATATAGAATTGTGAATTAATTTAGGTTTATAATTTTATTCTATTAGTAATGGAGAAATATTTCAAAAGAACTTCATCATTGGAGATTGGATCCCAAAACAATTCATCGACTTCTTCTAACAAGAGGAGATTTTTAGAATTCGAAGCAGAGAGTCTCATAGCAGATCCAGGACAACGACCAAAGATTTCAAGTTATCATCCGAATGACAGAGACAAAGTTAGATGTGCATATTTGCAAAAAGGTCCTTGTCAACCAAGGAATCATGATTTTCCGCAAACTGCTTGTGGTTCTTCTTTTCGAAGATTTAATTCTAATTGGTTTGATGATTATGGCAATTGGTTAGAGTATAGTATATCAAAAGATGCTGTTTTTTGTCTTTGTTGTTATCTTATGGAACCTGAGATTGAAGGTGGCGATGCTTTTGTAACCATTGGCTTTTCAAATTGGAAAAAAAGGAGAAATTACAAACTCATGTTGGGATTCATGATAGTGCTCATAATCAAGCTTGGAGAAAATGTGAAGCACTTATGAAACCAAAACAACACATTAGTGCTGCTATTGAAAAACAATCTGAGCAAGCTAAAAAGAATTATCAAATTCATTTGACAGCCCAATTGATTGTATTAGATTTCTTTTGCGACAAAGATTGGCCTTTCATGGTAATGATGAGACAGATGATTCTGTTAATCAAGGAAATTTTTTGGAACTTCTAAACTTTCTTGCGCAACATAATGAAGAGATTGGTCGTGCTTTCAAAAATGCTCGTGGGAATCTTAAACTAAGAGCTCCCTTAATTCAAAAAGACATTGTAAGAGCTGCTGCAAGTGAAACGACAAAAGTTATTGTTAATGATCTTGGGGATGAATTGTTTGCTGTTTTGGTTGATGAAGCCCGCGACATTTCTATTAAGGAGCAAATGTCAGTTTGTTTAAGGTATGTGAATAAAGAAGGGCAAGTTAGGGAGCATTTTCTTGGTCTTGTTCATGTTTCTAATACTAATGCTTTATCTCTAAAATTAGTATTGGAGTCATTATTAGAAACATATAATTTAAGTTTATCAAGAGTACGTGGCCAAGGATATGATGGTGCAAGTAATATGCAAGGAGAATTTAATGGTTTAAAAACTTTGATATTGAAAGAAAATTCTTATGCTTTCTATGTACATTGCTTTGCTCACCAACTTCAGTTAGCTCTTGTAACGGTTGCAAAAAAACAAGTTGAAATTGCTTTGCTTTTCAATTTGTTAACCAATTTGTGCAATGTTGTTGGAGCTTCATATAAACGAAGAGATATGCTTCGTGATAGTCAAATGACTAAGACAATTGAAGCATTACAAAGTGGAGAAATTGCTAGTGGACGTGGTTTGAATCAAGAAATAACTTTGAAAAGAGCTAGAGATACTAGATTTCTTTGTTTCCTTCCGTGGTCAATGTTCTTGAATATGTTGAGGAAGATGGAAATAATTCAGAACAAAGAGCTGAAGCATGTCATTTATTGAATGTCATTCAATCCTTTGAATTCATTTTCAACTTGCACTTGATGAAAAATATCTTGGAAGTTACTAATGAATTATCTCAAGCGTTACAAAGGAATGATCAAGACATTGTAAATGCTATGGCATTGGTTAAAGTGTCTAAGCAACGGTTGTAAACTATAAGAGATGATGGTTGGTCTCTTTTAATTGACGAAGTCTCATTGTTTTGTGAAAAATATAATATTACTGTTCCAAAAATGGATGATATATTTGTGTCACAAGGAAGATCAAGATGCAAAGCTCAAAAGATCTCAAATTTGCATCATTTTCAAGTTGAGATATTCTATCAAGTAGTTGATAGACAACTTCAAGAACTCAACAACCGTTTTACAGAGGTGAATACTGAATTACTTCTTTGTATAGCTTGTCTGAATCCAAGACACTCATTTATTGCGTTTGATAAGGAGAAGTTAATCCAGTTAGCTCAATTCTATCCATTAGAATTTTTTTCTACTCAACTTTTGGCACTTGATAGTCAACTTGAGAACTTCATACTAGATGTGCGTTTTGATGATCAATTCTCAAACTTAAATGGGATTGGTACTCTTTCTCAAAAATTGGTTGAGACTCGAAAAAATATTGTTTATCCATTAGTGTTTCTTCTTTTGAAGTTAGCTTTAGTTTTGCCTGTAGCAACTGCATCAGTTGAAAGAACCTTTTCTGCTATGAACATCATAAAGAGTCGGCTTCGCAATACATATTGACAAGAAGTGGAACACATTTTGGAGTTAGCCAACAATATGTATCACAATTAAAAAGTTGCACATCACTCACTCATCACTTCACATCACCACAGAATCAAATTAAGCTATGTATTATAATTATATAATTATGTAACTAAAACAAAACATACGTACCTAATTTCATGGCATTGGAATTGAACTACAGTCCAAGGAATCCCAAAAAATTCCCAATACATATATATAATAAGTCTTTAATCATAGTCACAGATCTAACCATGAAATTTAACTGCACACTTCTTACAATGTCCTAGTATGTTGGACATAGAATGTTGGCAAAGGAATCCCCAATACATTGGAAAAAATTAAAATATAAATTAAAATAAAATAAAAAATACAACCCTTGTAGTACTAAATAAAAGAGACTCCACTGTAATCAATATAACAAATAAGAAGAAAACACAAAGTGAGTTATGGCTAAAGTTAGGCAAGCAGGGATGATGATTTTATTGGCTATTTTGTTTATTGCTTAGCTTTGGGGGATTTTACAAAATAAGAAAAAGAAAATAAATAAAATTTTGACAAGTTACAATCATGCCAAGGAAAAAAGGGCTGATAGAGATAAATTATATAAGATCAGCATTTATAGTTCTAATTAATAAAAATAGCACTTGAAGCTATCCATTGGTTTAATCTAATAGTCTTTTGATATCATGCTGATGTATTAATTTTTCTTTTTCTATTTTAGTAAGTAAAACCACTCAGATGGATAATAAATAACACTACAGTTCAGTGATTTAAAATTTCATCTTCCAATTTTCTAACAATCAAGGAAAGTAATGCAGCAAGTTCATGAGTAGTCCAACTATAGGATACCATGTAACTTTCATATATAAACTTTATAGGAAAAAATCAAAAAAATAAATGAACTTTTTATAAGATGTGTGATATTTAATGTGTGGGACGTTTTATTGATATATAATCAATCATCAAAATGGAAGAAGTTGTTTATGCTTGCAATGAAAATATTATAATCACAACAAAACAAAGTATTCACCAATAATATTTATTTATTTATTTATTTTGACATGAACAATAATGGCTTTAACTTTATTAGTCTTTTACCATAGCCAATTTTCTAAAAAGATGCAAGTTAATTTGGTATATAGAAAGGGCTAACCTTCAATAACTAATCCATAATAAATCAGGAAAAGCAAATTATTCAAAAGAGAAGATGTCAACTGTTCAATCAAAACCTGAAAAGCCAAAAATAATTGAAAAAGGATAAGCAACTTATTACCTACGGATAGCTCAAGTTTACAATGAAAAAATAAATTAAAGAAACACATTATATAATTGATCAAGGTAAATAGATTAACTTATATATAAATGCATAAAGTATGTTATCTTGATTCAAATAAAATTAAATCTAGAGATGGATATGAAGAGGTGGATAGGGTGAATCTAATGTGAGAAGAGGTAATATAAGTAAAATTGTGTCAAGGTCCCTGTCAAATAATCTCTCTTACCTTGTGAATGCATGGTGTTGGCCTATATGGGCACACAATAGAAAGCATGTCAGAAATAAAATAAAGGGAAAGCAATTAGAAAAGAAAGGAAGGGTAAAACAAATGAAGTGTAAAGAATAGAAGCAGAACCAAAAAGGAAGGCCTGAGACTGAGACAAGTACTATTTTTTTTTTAAAATATGGCAATGGCAATAGCAATGGGCATGTACTGAAATATTTAATTTTATTATTATAAAAAAATGAATACTATTTTTGTTTAGAAAAAAAGAAAAGAGAGAATCAGAAATCACATAAGTATGTTGCTAGCTATCCTATTAGCCGTCCTATTAGTAGTGAATATAAGTAGTGAAACCTCTTTTTGTCATTACTTCATTATTGCTAGCTATCCTATTAGCTACCACACTCACTACTACTTAACAAATAAATAGTAATGCTGTGACGTTGAGTAATGCTGATCTAGTCACGAGGAAGTTGTGAAGTTAGCATTAATAGTATTACTTTTCATTTTTACAAAGCAGCAGGCATTTCTCCGAACATGTGGTGTGCAGAGTTCAAAACAGTAAATTTCAGTTCAATCTAAGCAACATTCAACCCAGTAATTTTAGAAAGATATAGTCAACAACAATTTCAGTCCAGAAACACAAGTTTTAACAAACCTAAGCCTAACCAAAATTTCTAAAAATAGAATTAAAAAGCAGTGAAAATAAAGAAAAAAAAGACAGGGAACAGGGGAAGGGAACCTGCATTGATGACAGGAGGAAGAAGAATGGAGAGGCAGTGGGGTGGTGGTGATGTCGCGGTGGCACAGAAGTCGCCGTCGCTGGTGGTTGCTTGTCGGTGCTTGAAGACGCGTACAGAGGGTGACTCCACGAACAGGGGTGTCGCACGCAGGAACGAAGAAATAGAGAAATGGGGAAGAAATAGAAGAAGGAAGAGAGAGAGAGAGAGAGAGAGAGGGGGTAGGCGATGGTGGTCGCCGGTGGTGGTGTCGGACGAAGGCGGTGGTGAAGAGAAAGGAAGTCAACCAAAGAATACCTAGCTTGAATTTGGGAAAGTTTGCATTTCTGAATTTGGAAGCGGGAGTGAACGCGAGAACATATGTTTTTAGTGATAAAAATCGACGACATATTTGTCGATTTTAATTTAAAAAAAATAACATACATAGCGTCTATTTTATAGATTAAATTTACACCGTCCACTCCATTTTAGAAAGCAATCAAGACCGTTCAAATTTATCGACGGCAAAGGTGTCGATATTTTAAATAATAAAATAGACGCTATATTCGTCGATTTTAATATTAAAAAAAAAACACAAATAGCGTCTATTATATAGATTAAATTTAGACCGCCCATTTCATTTTAGAGAGTAATCTAGACCGTTCAAATTTATCGACGGCAAGGTTGTCGATATTTAAAATAATAAAATAGACGCCATATTCGTCGATTTTATTTTCGACTTCTGGTTCTCCTTTACCATGACGATAATAGGGAAATAAATTAATGCATTATAAAAATATCGATGAATAGGCCGTCGATTTTAATATTATTATTTTTAATTACTTTTTTTTAGTAATATCGACATCAAGCCGTCGAAAATTATCGACGGCAGAAATAGCCGTCGATTTTTGCCGTCGAAAAATACGCTTTTTCTTGTAGTGTTAATTCTGTCTAAATAGTTTAGTAAGTAACTCATTTTCAGCTCCAGTTTTTCATTGAAAGATAATTTTGTGTTTGAGTTTGGGTATTGACGGTTTTTGGTGATTTTGATGTTATAGGAGCTCTCTAGCTTATGTTCTCGGTAGTTTTCATCACCAATTTTAGTGGATAAAGGTGAAAATTCTTTTTTCCTCTTAGTTCATCAATTTATGTAAATCCTAATTTTTTATATTGTGCCAAATTGTATGATTTGGTGTTAGATTGAGCATTTAGGAGCTTATCTTGGTGAAATTTCGGAACTTGAACCTGGGAATTGGTGTGAGGAAATTTAGGCTTGGTGGAATTTTGGAATGGAAAGCTTGGAATCTTGGAATTGCAACATTAAGATACGAGTTGTAGTTTCGAGTAGGTATTATGTAAGGTTATGTGAACCTAGGTTACTTGCCCCTAAAATAGGTTGAATGGAATTTGATTGTCGATATGCTTGAATAATGGTTAGTATGAGTGTTGTTTGGTTGATTTATTTTGGTATGAAACTGATAATGGTAATAATGAATTTTGGGATGAATTGAGAAGTGTTATGTGTTGTTATTGCAATTTGACATTGTAATATATGTTGATACGATTGAAATTGTGTTGAAATGAAATATGGTTTGATTTTTATAATGGTGATGGATGTGAAATTGGGCCAGAGGCCATAATAGGGTGAGGAATCTCCTATGTGATAAGTTGAAGTAAGTAGTGTGAAATATTGTATGAAAATGAGATATTTGATGATGATTAAATGTGGATTTTGTTTGTATGAGTGTATATGTTGAGGTAGTCTTGAGAATTAATTAAACGGGTGTTGAATGATTAGAAAGGGTAAAGAATTGATAAATGTATGTTGAGGGAGCTTAGAAGTGGTATTGGAATGGTTTTGAACTGAATTGGAATTTGTGAAAATTATTATGCAGAAATTTTTGGGTAAAAAAAGATTTTTGACGAAATTTGACGGGCCATAGCTTGGCCCTGGGACCTCTAAATTATGTGGAGCTTGTTTTAAATGAAAATTGGGTTTGTCTATTTTATGATGTTCAAAGAACGTATGGAAAATGATTTTTAACAAGAAAGTTATGAATGTTTGAAAATCTGGTTTCAAAATTGAATTTTGCAGAATTGTAGAATTTTGAGATCATGTGTACGCATGACCCATGCATACGCATGATGAGCATTCCATAATTCAAAAAATTTCATGTGAGTACCGTGTGTACACACAAAAGTGGACTCATTAGCCAGTGAACTCATTGGCCACTGAGGGACCGTCTAGGGTTCACTACCGGACATGTCAGGTTTGGCTGTATAACTGATAGATGAGCGCATTGGCCGTAGGTCAGACATGCATTATTTGCATTTATATGTATTGATTGGGTGTGCATCTTGTATTTGGTTTACCTTATTGATTAATTGTATCTACCTGCTATTTGATCTAATTGCTTTATCTGTTCTCTCTATTTGTGTATTATTTGTATTGTCTTGTATGTGTTTGCACAACTGAGAGATTCCTTATGCTGGCGGTGGTGTCACTGAGGGTTGTTCCTAATGAGATGTGGTGATTGGAGGTTTGTGTGAAATTGAGATAAAGAGATAGATTAGAATCCCTTAGGCAAGTTGTCATATTCTGGTTAGTATGAACTCTAAGCTTAAACCTTGTGCGATTGGATATTCGGATTGCCTAACGGGTTTATGTAGTTTTACATAGTCTCTATTTGGAATTATTGCCCTATTGAGAACCCTGTAAAGGATGATGTTCTCACTCGTTGTGGAAATTATTACTCTTCAGAAGCAGATCTCGGCGCTCCTCAGTGAGCGGAAGATTTATCTGAAAGACAGTGAAGAAGACCTTTTATTCTGTTTTGATCTTAGACTCTCTCCTTCTTTTGAAAAAACTGATATGATGTACTTATTTTTAAAGACTTGCCTTTAGAGGCTAATGATGTATTTTTGGAGAGATAGGTTACGTATATCAAACTGTTTTACTGTTGTAACTCTAACCGGCTTAATCTTTGCGGGTCGAGACTAGTATATGTGTGTGTGTGTGTGTCTTTACTCTTATTCTTTCTTCAATTTTTTAATTTATCTACACGCTTATATATATTATCGAGTGTGAACGATCAGTGAATTGTCTTTTATCCGAGGTTTAAATTCTCTTATAGGCTTCTAGTTTTATATTTCTTTCCATACGTAAATATTTATATCTAAGTCGTGTGTCGTAGCACCAAACTATAATTGAATTATGACTTAAGCATAAGGCAATGAATGGTAGGATGTTACAGCTGATTTGAAGACGATGGATGAAGAGGAAAGCACATCGCATTCGGTGAGGCATAGGATAAAAGACTAAAGACCTTTCGATGAATCTAAGGACGAGATCACTGATTCGAAGGGTGGAATAGGCTAAGAAAGCTAAACAGAACTATAAACCATAACTTGGGATTAGAGTTGATGTGTGTGTATTTACTGTTAATATGATTTCAGAATTTTATAGATGTTATCATGAAATACTTATGGATGTTATTGGATTTAAACAAAAAAAGGATGCACCATTTTGATAAGTTAGCTATACTTGATAGCAAGCTAAATATAACTACAAACAATAAGTTGGGATTAGAGTTGATGTGTGTGCATTTACTGTTGATATGGTTGCATGGTTTTTTGTATATTATCATGAAATACTTGAGGATGTTATTAGATTTAAACAAAAAAAAATCATGAATATACCTTTTTGACAGCTACATTTTTAAATAATAAATCAAATATCTTATTGTATACGGGCTATTTTTTTACTTGAACTTTAAACTTCATGTAATGCACTAATTTATCATCATGATTAAGTTATCAATTGAACATTTTTTATTTTTACTATTAATAAAAAATAATAAAGGTAGAAAAGATTAAAAAAAATAAAAAGGTTGTATATTAGTAGCCCAAATCTAAAATTATATTTTATTTAATAATGGTATATAAAGTCGTAACAAGGGAATATATAAAAGTATATAAAACTAACCCACTAAACCACCAAATTATGATAACGTAAAATAAAGTTGAAGAATGACTAAAGTTCAAAGTAGTTGTTAAAATCTAAAGTTTCTATATGTAGTGTTGTTAAACTTTGAATCCTCCAAAAATGCTTCCTGTGGGAAAAAATAAAAGAAAACAAAGAGGAAAAATAAATAAAAAAACATGACATTAACGCTATAAAAAAATCACAAGGTACACATACACGATTGTTCGGCATTACGGAATGAATTCAATAGTGATGCCAAAGAACCAGAGTGCACAACTATATTGTTTGTCATTTCTGAACAAGGTGGCAGTGTATCTTTGCTGGAAGATGCCACATTGGTGGGAGATGGTTGTTGAGTACATTAGGTCCCTTAACACACAAATCATATTGAAAATACCATCCTAAATTATCATCCGATCAACACACTAAAACAAACAAATCACGTGAAAAAAGGATAGATCTCATATTTATCTTGTTGTGATTGTGAGTGTTCTTGCATTTGTGAGCCTTCTTTTTAATAGATTTGTCTAAATAAAATCCAATCTGGTGGTCGCCGGACGACCTTGCATAGGAACACGAGGTGGTCCCTGTAGCTCATCCATGTTAACGGGGGCACTTATCATGTGTATGCGAGTTAATTGCACTTGGTACAGGTGCAGCTTGACGCTCGGATTCCTTACGTTCTTTGAGCTTGTGCCGAGTACTGTCCATGGCATCACGCAATATAGCAGCAACTCTGAAATAGCCACAAAATCTTGAGTGATACTGTAAAAATGAGAACACAATTTCCTAAAAATGATCATGCTGTCATCAAAATGGTCCATGTCAAGGCTACTCCTGATGTGTGTGTATTACCGACTGACATTCTTACTCCATCGGGATAGAATGTAATGTGAGGACACCACTGTTACATGAAAATGTAAAAGAACAGCAAGAATGTGGCAACAATTCAAATGGAACATGTATCAATCACATTAAACTTCTGATGAGTGCGAGTAATAGATGACTTGGTATCTGCTATATACTAACATGTCGGACACCATCTTTTGTTGGTTAACTTCACACACTGTACTTGGATTCTCCCTTATGACTTTGCCTCTCACAACGCAAAATTATACTCACTCTTAAGATCGGTGAAGATCTCACTCAAGTTGAAGAATAAGCTTCACTTCATCGACGTATTGTTGCCTAGACCTGAGATGAACGATCCAACATTCGAAGCTTGGACTTGATGCAACACTTCCTCCTCTCATGGTTGCATGGATCCCTGAGCTTTAAGATTCTGCACAGCGTACTTTGGTGCGATAATGCTTGTGAGTTATGAAGAGACCTGAAGCACAGGTTCTACGAAGGCAATATTTTTAGAATTGCGGAGCTTCAAGAAAGTTGTTTTTGACAAAACAAGGTGAATTGTCTATCACCTCTTATTACGCTAAACTGAAAGGAATTTAGGAAGAGCTCGAGGAATTTAAGCCTATTCCAACTTGTAAATGTATGCGTAATTGTACTTGCGAGTTAGGAATAGTTAGAGAGTATAGATGCCAAACCAATGTGATCTATTTCTTGAGGGGCTCAATGAACAATATGTTGGAGTCCTCTCTCAATTAATGCTAGTAAAATCCCTGTCAGACATCTCTGCTGCCTTTTCGATGCTCATGCAAGAGAGACAAGGGTCTCATGCGGCGGACATAGAACCAAGAGCGATAGTCAGTTATGTGAATACCAACGCGTTCGGGACCTATCAAGGTAGCAACAATGGAATTGGTCGATCCAACATGGGAGCTAGTAATAGAGGTAGGAGGAGGGGACGTAGGTGAAGAGATAGAGGGTAAAGTGCACCAAAACTCTATTCGAACTATGGCAAATCAGGCCACTTGATGGAAATATGCTATCATAAGCATAGTTTCCCTCCACATATGCAAGGCAACCATCACAAGTACAGAAAAGAGAGACCAAAAAATTTCATAAACAATGTGGTGACTGCATGCAATGAAGAAAACAGCACCCCTTCTAATCACGATGAAGAAGTAGTTAAACCTGGTGGTTTGTTTTCTGAGAAGCAAAGAGACGAAATTATAGCTCTAACCCACCAGCATCATGCATGATCCTCATCATATTGGAAACTTAGTTATAGTACTTGCACCTTTTGCAAGTATTTTTCATCTCCTTTCAATTTCTAATCTTGCTTTGGATGCACATGATTGGATTCTAGATACTAGAGTCACTACTCATGTATCATTTACAATTGAACACTTTCATTCAGTGAGACACATAAAGCCAATAAAAATCAAAATTCCAAAATAGGTTGTAGGTTAGGATAACACTTTGTGGCACAATCTTCTTTTCAACACATTTTTACTTGAATGATGTGCTATATGTTCCTTCTTTCAAGATTAATCTTATTTTAACATCTCAGGCAACTAATGCTTAGTCTTGTTGGTTTCTATCCAATGCACATAACTGTGAGATACAGGAGCAATTTATCTCAAGATGATTGAAATTACTGATAAATGGGTTGTATAAATTGAAAGCAAGACCAATTCCAGCCAAAACTGTAGATATCTTAAGCTGCATTACACTTAGAAAATGCATAGCTATTAATACAATACACTCAATAAACCACACATTAGGCAATATATCTCATAATCATATATTAGATAAGCATAGCATGCATTCCCTTTTAGCTAACAGTGATGTATGGCATTGTAGATTGGGACAGTTGTTTCTCACACTTATAAATAAAATACAACAATGTTTTCCATTTATCATTTCTCCAAAACCTAATGTGCCATGTGAATTTTGTAATTATGCAAAACAAAGAGAACTTTCCTTTTCCTGATAGTGATACCATTTCAAAAGAAACTTTTGATCTCATTAATGTTGACATATGGGGCCAATTGCAAGTCCTTCTATAGGAGGCCACAAATAATTTTTTACTATAGAAGAAGATAAAAGCATATTCAAATAGGTGTTTTTATGAAAAACATATCCAGAACTCGTGATCTACTGTAACAGTTTATTTTTATGATTGAAACTCAAATGAACAAACTAATTAAATGTGTAAGATCAGATAATGGACTAGAATTCTTCATAGCTTCTTTCTATCTATCTAATGGGATTGTACAACAAAAAGTTGTGTAAAAACTCTATGAAAATAGAGTTGTAGAAAGAAAACATCAAGAAATTCGTAACATGGCTAGAGCACTTATTTTTCTTCCAATATACCACATTGTTTTTGGCACTATGCTATAGCATATGTTGTACTACATACACATCTTAAATAGAGTGCTAGCTTCACAATAAAGAAAATAGCCCATTTGAAGTTTTGTACCATGAATTTTTCAGTATTGATCACAACTTAGAGTCTTTGGGTGTGAGCTTTTGCATCTACCTTAGCTTCACATAGAAAAAAATTGGATAGCCAAGCAAGAAAGCGTGTCTTTCTTGGATTTAAAAGTGACACCAAAGGATATGTTTTGATGGATATCACTATCAGAGAATTTTTATCTCTAGACATTTACACTTTTACAAAAATTGTTTTCCCTTTTCCACAAATAAAGCTTCTAAACCTCATCAAAATTCCAAACCTCTATTTCACTCTTGTGCTGATATATCTATTTCAATCTCTTGCCATACCTTAACACTTATCAAATGACTTTCAACAACATCAAATGAACTTCAAAACTCATTAAATAATTTTCAAAACCATGTTTCATCTCATCATTGCATCCATACATCAAATAATTTTTAAAACCATTCTACATTTAATCATGACATCTTTTCACTTGATGTACCATTAGCAAATGATACATTTCTCTTCCAACCACCACAGATGCATTAAGAAGGTCATGTAGGCAACGAAATCTCCCAAAATATCTCAAAGATGTTCAATGTATACAACTCACTCATCATGATCAGCAGCATCCAACTAAATGCACAACATCTCCCATTATGTGTCATATGAAAAATTATCTCCAGCAAGCAGAGCATTAGCATTGTCAATAGCCACAAATCCATAACCTACAAATTAAAAGGAAGCAATCAAGTATGATTATTGGAAGCAAGCTATAATTTCCGAATTGAAGGCTCTTAAAGATAACAAAACATGAATTTTAATGCCTCTTCCTTGTGGGAAGAAGGAAATTGGACGCAAGTAGATTTTCAATACAAAATTTAAACCAAATGGTGATATTGAGCGGCATAAAGCACATTTACTCGTGAAGGGATTCACACAAACAGCTGGGTTTGACTATTTTGACACTTTTAGTCCTATGATCAAGCTCACTACTATGTATTCTCTTGACATTGGCTTCCACTTATAGGTGGTATGTTTACTAGCTTGACGTGAACACAACGTTCATCCACAATGATCTGCTAGAGGAAGTCTATATAGAGCTGCCTTTTGGTCTTTCTATGCCTCCACACCCTTCAATCACCAATCATCCTCCTATATAAATGACCCCCACTCCATACCTCTCTATATTCAAACATCCGTCCATTCCATCTCTTGTTCTTCTTTCTTTCAAAACTTTACACCTTCACAACACCAATCCCCACTCATGGCATTATCGAGCTCTAAAAGAAGAAAAGGGAAGGAGCCTATGGAGCAATCCTCTTTTGATGAGAAGAAATTTAGAATTTTTTACCATGCATTATAATTTGGGTGGATGGCTGAGAAAGAAATCATATATGAGTTAGGCCTCCAAGTCACAAAAACTGAGTGCCCTAAAATCACAGAGAAGGTGGTAAAGAGAAGATGGGAGCTCTTCACTGATCCGGTCACAAGAGTAAACGCAACTCTTGTAAGAGAGTTCTATGCAAACACGGTCAGATATGATAAGGCAGATGAATCCTATATCAGCTTCGTAAGAGGGATGACAGTGGATTTTAGTCCCATGAGCATCATGAGGGTGTTAAAACTATGAATCATACCATTTGAAGAAGAAAGCTATCAATCCAGAATAGATAGCGATCCCGACTATGACCAGATTGTAAAAGATATCTGCATACCAGGAGCAGATTGGGTAAGAGATAAGAAACCAAAATTCATTAAGAGAGGGGATCTCACCCTTGAAGCAAAAGGGTGGTTCGAAATTATAAGGAGATCCATCCTCCCAGCCGCAAATAATTCTGAGGTCAACATTGCTCGAGCTACCATGGTACATTGCTTAATAAAGGGTGGAGGCATCAATGTGCACGAAATTATAGCTGAGGGAATCCAAGATTCAGCTGAGAAGAATGATTCGGGTGCTCGACTTTGGTACCCCAGCACCATCCTTAGACTATGTATGAAAGCCAAGGTGGTTTTCAAAGACAACAATCCAAAATGGGTAAATTCCAGGAGGTTAGTTACGCTCCAGCGTATAACCTATGTGGCACCCGCTCAACAACAAAGAAGGCCTCAAATAAGGAATAGAACATCACAAGAAGAACCTCACCAAGAAGAACCTCATCAAGAAGAATACCAATAAGAAGAGTACTACGATCCAACTAACATAAACTTGAATCACATTCAGGGAGCCATTGAGGATCTAGCAAGGAGTTATATGGAGGGACAAGAACAATAAATACACGTTCAATCCCAAAGGCTGGATCGTCAAGAAGAACTGCTCTCTAATTGGATGAATCAACAAAGGGAGTGGCAGAAACAACAAATAGAGCAGCAACATGAGCATTATTCCCAGCTCATCCAAGCCATCAATCAAGTAACTAAAAGGCAAGAGCATCAGGACAAGCGCTTTCAAGAACTCAACCAACGTCAGTTGTCTCAGATGAAAGTATTCAACGAGTTCAGTGTGCTCAATGAAGGACGGAAGCTACATCGGGAAGAGTTTAGCATAAACACTCAGGCTAAGTTGACTTATGTAGCTGGGCATATGCATAATTTGCACCCTGCCATCCCTAGATATGATGCAGTTCACAAGGACCTAACAGAACAAGAGGAGGGGAATGTAAAACAACAGAAGGAAGCATTGAAGAAGAAGATGGAGGATGCTGGTTTCTGGAAAAAGCTGATCGAAAAGCGCAAGAAAAATGGGGATTCAAGCAATCAAGAAGGATCCCAAGACAAAGGAAACAAGGAAGAGGGCATGAGCATTCCAATAAGTAAAAGGTGGTGGAGTTCCCTCTTTGTTTATCTTTTTCAAGTCTTAAATAAGGAAAATCATGTATGAAATAGAACATGCTTCCATGGTAGCTTAGGAACCTTCAATTCTGCCTTTAAGATTTCAGTGTTTAAGTATAAAGTGTTTGGTCTAAATCCATAGCTTTCATCTTCATCTTGCTTATATGTATGCTTGTCCTTTTAAGTCAATTAAAAAGAAAATGTTATGAAAAAAAAGAGGGAGTTTATCTTGTGAAGTGAGTTCTTAAGTTTGTGGTATGGTAATTTAATAGCTAAATTGGTTCACCAACAAGGTAATTAGGCAATTATTTGCTCTAAATCACATGCTTGGAACACATCCTTTTGAGACTAACCAAATAACATGATCTTAATAAGAAAAGAAAAAGAAGAACAAGAGTTTGAAAAGGAAGGGAAAACAACAAGAAATAAGGCAAGTCAACAAGGGTTTGATATTGAGGCATATGTCTGTGGTGTTCCTATGCAAGGGATTTGCTTGGATGAAAAAGCTTTCAGGGGTGCCTTATCACTTGGTAACTTGGGTTAACTAACCCGAGATTATCAGCTGAAAGTCCAATATCAAGAGAAACCTTTGCTACAGAGAACTTAGTAATCCAAAGAGGAGCTGGACACCAAGGTCTCAAGAAAGAAAAAAATAACAAACCATGTGCCTGTGGTGTGCATGTATGGGGAAAAGAGACTTGAGGGAGTAAGTCCTTAGGAGTGTCTCAACACCTAGCACCTTGAACTAACTGGTTCGGGAGTGTTGGTTGAAAGCTTATCTTAAAGAGTTGCCCTCTCACAGAGCACTTAGCCTAAAAAGAATGCAATAAACACTAGAAAAGAGGGGAGGATCAATAAATAAGAAGTCTCAAAGGATGCAATCAAGCAAGTATTCAAGGGCATTATAAGGACCTGAAGACCAGTGAAGGAATGAACCCAAGTTGCTATGCATGAAACCCCATAAACCAAGAACTTGACTTCTGTAACAATGGATTGTTCATCTTGTTCTTTCATTCATTTTTTCTATGTTTTAGTACTTGCTTAGGGACAAGCAAGCTTTAAGTTTGGTGTTGTGATGCCAGGGCATCTTGGCCAGTTTTACTAACCTTTTCTTTACTGTTTTAGGGTAGTTTCATGCATTTTCTTAGTAAATAAGCAAGTTTTGGATGAAAATACACTTACACCTTGATTCAAGCAAACATTGTGAACTTTACATGATTTCATGAGAATTAGGCAAGAATTGAATGATATAATTGATGATGCCTAATCTCATAACTTGGTACAGAGCTTTGATGTACTTTAATTGCTTGATTTCAGGACAAAGGAAGCAAGAAGGAACCACGTTAGTTGTCACGTTAAGCTAATTAATGTGACCACTAACGTGGAATGGGGACAAACTTGTAGCGTTAATGGAAAAAGCGATCGCCAATAACGCCTTCGACGCCATCATAGCCCACGTTAGTTGCCACGTTAAGTACATTAACGTGGTAGCTAACGTGGAGGAAAAGAGAAGCTCCAACGTTAGTGGTAAAAGTGAATGCCACTAACGTTCCATAAGGCCACATTTTGCCACGTTAAGAGCCACGTTAATCTAATTAATGTGAACTCTAACGTGGGGGGAGGAAGCAATCGCCAACGTTAGTGACACTCACCTTTGTCACAAACGTTGGACTAAGCCAAGAGTGCCCACGTTAGTGGTCACGTTAAGACCACTAACGTGAAGAGTAACGTGGAGCTAAGCATGATG